>NW_006439568.1:8699079-8718893 GCF_000325575.1 Pteropus alecto | reverse complement strand
CCCTGTCCTAATTCCTGACGTACAGAATCTGTGAGCAAAAGAAAGTGGTTGTCTTATGCCACTAAGTTTTAGGGTGGCTTCTTACTCAGCAATAGTAACTGGGGTAGGAATATTCCTTCCTCTCTTTCTGTGGGGAGAAGCATTGCTTGCTATTGATAAGGGAAGAGGCATAAGAACTACACAAATTGACTAAACATTAAGACAAGTGGAATTCAGAGCTTGCTATGTGCTGTTAGATACAGAATTTAGCTAATCAGCCATGGGGCCAGACCACAAGGAACCTACAAAACAAAGGAAAATTTCTGTGAAAGTTGCTAACAGCTATTTGCCCATACCATTAACATTTATCCATCCCATAAAGAGAAGACAAAAACCTCCAGCTGTGCCTCGTGTAAGTTAAAGAACAACCTGACATTTCCTTCCATTCGTTACTTCCCATAATCATTAGTTTTCCAGCATCACTAGAACAAGAGCCTTATCCAGGTAATTACATGAGGAGAGCAAGCCTCAGGTGAGCGTAGGGAATGGAGGAAGGGACAGGCTCCGCATTCCATCCTTCACATCCTTCCCTTTGCCGCCTTCTCCCCATGTTTCGCTGTCCTACATTTATACTGCTATACTGCTTCTTTTACTAGCACAGTTTTGATAATTATCTTTTCAACATGTTATCTTTAAAAGAATGTTTCAAATGCATCCCTTTCGTAGAATGTGCTTCTACCTAGAAACATAGCATCTCTTGCACTTCCCAAAGATCCTCTAAGAGCCTCACATGAGCAAGGAAAGTCATAGATAAAACTAATTATTATGTGCCCAGGGCCACGGAGAACACACAACTGAGAGCAGGTGCTCAATAAATATTTGCCGACTGAATAAATGGTCAAGGCACTGCTCTTTTGGAATTAATGTTTTCTTTTTGCCCCTTCTCATCCAGGCCTCCAGCTGGCCCAGAATGCAAATTCTAGAGGAAAGCACAGAGAAGAGAGAAAAACTCTGGAGGAGTCGAAGCTTCTCTGAGCCTCAGTGTGGCGCACATTCGTTCTTGGTGTTAAATGATGCTTCTGTAGAAAACTTCGGGGTTCCAGAGAAGACTGAGGAGTTGGGAGCGGGGATCTGGTTCACTGTCAGCTGTCTTCTGGGAGAGCCCTTTATGCTCTGTCACAGCTGGAGGACAGCTGCCGGCCAGAGAGCTGATTTCCGGACAGAGCCTGAATTTGGGAATACACCTGTATTTCACAGCTGTGCCCAACAGCTGGCCTTAGGCACCCTTTCCCCCTTGGGGGAAGGCGGTTGGACTTCTTCCTGCTAGAAATCTGCAGACCTGACAAAGACAAGGACTGGCCCGTTTAGCTCTAGCATATAACATTCCTTGGGGTCTATTTGAGGTATGCTTGCATAAGGGTCCTTGACTATTAGCTGGACCAAATAACTTGGAGTAACTCAGAGTATGCCTAGCATTCTTGAAACCATTCTCTCTCTCATCACCACTACTGGCCTAAAAAGGCTCTGGTAAGAAGGTGGTATCAGTTCAGCACTATTCCTGTCAGTATAAAATCAGCCATAGTCCCTGCCCTCTAAGTACTTAATTGCTTATGAATTCAGTGTGTTGACTGACAAACTTCTGTAGACACAGCAGGAAGAGATGGAAGATTTTAATCAGTATCTTTTACATGCCCGTTGAGAAACCACATGAGCTATGAATGAAAATTCATTGATCTCTGGAGAGGTAGGAGAAAAAGAAATATCAGCAATAATGCATTAAAATTGTGGTATCTTTTCTGAACTCTATGAGAAGAGGATGGTACGATTTGCCTTGATCTGTATATAAGAAGCACGGCTGGTTCTTATGTGATTGATCTAAAAGTAGAGAAACTAGCTATTCCAATTTGCCTAAGACTGTCCCCATACTGGCTCTGAAAGTCCCACATCCCTGGAAATCACTCAGTCCTAGTCAATCAAGATATTTGGTGCCCCTGTGAATCAGAAGGCTCCTCTGGAGAAAAATTAAGTCCCCTACCAGCCTGTCAATGAAAGAAGCTGAAAATTTTGCCCTTTTCTAGTAAAAGGCAAAAATCCCTAAAAGGCAAGACATTAATTTCAGAGTACAGATTACTTTATCAAATCAGCACACTTTTCCCCTCAATTCAACAAATATTCATTGAGCACCTGTTACACTCCAGGGAGAGCTACTAGGGATACGATGATAACTAAGCCACAGTGCCTGATCTTAAATAACTTAATGGGTGAGAAGGACAAATAAATGAGCATTGACAGCAGAATACGATAGTTCCCCATTCCTGTTATATACATAATACTGGAACACCCAGGAGGGCAACTATCTGGCTTTGGGGCACAAAGCAGGTGTCTGGATGAGGTAACATCTGAGTCCTGAAGGTGATCGGGAATTAATGAGGTGAGAGGCAGAAGGGAAGGAGAGATATCCCATGGAGAGGAAACAGCAGAAAAAATGGCTCAAGGGAAAAGAAGTCTTTGGTTTTTTTCCAGCAAATCAATCACAAAGCACCAGGACAAAGGAAACATGGGTTTTCTTGGCTTGGGATAGAACCAGGAAAGGACTCCTTCTCAGTTTTGCCTGAGGTCAGCCTTTTTTATAATTTTTAAATTAGAAAATAATTTTAATATGCTATGAATATGGTTCCTTGCTTTTCACAGGGAAAAAGTCAATTTTGGTCCTAAGAGAGAGTGACAGAGACAGAGACAGAGAGAGACAGATAGAGAGGGAGGGAAGGAGAGAGGGAGAGAGAGAGAGCACGAGAGCGAGCGAGCCACACATGAGAGCAAGAGAAAGTATTTGCCACTCAGTTTTCAAGCTTCTCAGTATTTGCCTTTGTCTTGGTGACTCAGGAACACAAACCCAGGCAGCATCTTAATCACTGCCACCCCCCACCCTTCTCCTCCTGCCTTATCAGCTTTTGGGACTAGCCTCTGAGGTTAGGTTTCAAGTCTCTACGGAAAGGATGTAGAACTCATTTTTGTTTTGTTCATCAGAGCCTTGGCATTTCTTGTGGATTTTTTCTCCTACCAGAACTCACAGTACTTTAAAGGTATAATGACAATGAAATCAATAATCAACATTAGAACAAATAGCTGAAATAGTAAATACTAAAAATGAAAACTTTTAATATTTATATTATTAAAATAACCTATTTTGGTGAAAAATTCAAATAGTAAAGAATATGAATTAAATTACAAATCCCTTTTCCCTCTATTCCTCCTGCCCCCAAACACTCTAGAGGTGCCTACTGTTGATAGTTCCCTGTATATCTTTTCAGAAATTTTCTGTACATATACAAGCAAAGATGGATGGATGGAGGATAGATGATAGATAGATAGATCGATAGATACATACATACATACACACACACATAAATAGATAGAATGAAGAATGATATAAACGGAACCACTTTAAAATGGAGTCAAAGTTGCTATCCCAGAAGAATTGACTTGTGTTTCTTACAAAACAGGCTAAACTAACCTTTGGACCTAAAGCAGCATTTTATACCAAACAACTGTTTGTAAAGATAATAAGAAAGCAGATGTTATGACTACTGGAATGAAAAAAATAATTCTTTAGAATTAGCATCACTGTGTTAACTTATCTGCACCCATAGAAATTTCTTCCTTTTACTGATATAATTGTTCTCCTTCCCTTTCTCATGAATATCATTTGCCTCCTCCTCCTAATCAGAACATAATTTGCATTTCTGCCTGAGTCAGTACTTCCAGAATAGCTATTCTTTTGGATCTCAACTAAATGCTTGTTGCCTCTCACTTTGGCTCTTATTTTTAGGCTAAGAATGGATAGATAGATGATGATAGATAGATAGATAGATAGATAGATAGATAGATAGATAGACAGACAGACAAACAGACTGATTTTTAAAATGCCAATCATAATGATTATGCTATGTAATTTACTCTTTTCACTAAGCATATTCCTAACATTTTTTTTCTAAATTAGATATATCAGTCAGGTTTTGTTACAGTAATGCTATATAACAATCTTAAAATCTCAGTGGCTTATAAGAAATATTTATTTATTGCTTATGCTACATAAGTGCTGTCAGTCAGCTATAGTTCTGTGGGCTTGGCTTGACTAAGCTGGGTTCATCTGGCTCTGCTCCAATAAGCTCTGTTCAAGTCATTTTCTCACTTTGGAATCCAAGCTGATAAAGTAGCTACTATGTGACATTACCTGCATGTGATAGAGAGTTGGAGCTAAAGGGCCCTGGCCAAGCTAAGCAATCACATTTTAAAATATAATACCCATTCACATCCCATGGGCAAGTCATATTATATGGCAAAGAATGAAGTCAATGGAGCGATGACATGTATCTAGGATAAGAAGGAATTGAATTGTACAGAAACAATGTCATTTACCGAATTTGTACCTATCTCATTCTTCCAAATGTTTGCATAGTATTCTACTGAGAGATATATACATTGTATATTTTACTTTTGTAATCAATACTACAATACATATCCTTAAAGTACAGATCTTTAAATACTTGTAGATGTGGAATTACTGGGACAAATGGTATGTGCATTTAATTTTTTTTTTTTGGATACTCCTAAACTGCCCTTCAAAATTATGCTACCAATTTATACTTCCCAAAGATGAGTAAGGCTACAATGTTCTACAATCCTTCCTCAAATTCTTTGTATTGTCAAACTTCTATTTCAAAAGATAAAACCATTGGTGTTTTAAATAGCATTTCTTTCATTAACAATGCAATATTATTGTGTCCTAAATTTGAAGAAATTTAGGACTTTGGATTAACCCAGATCCCTTGAAAAATACCTTAACCCATCCTGTTAATAACAACCCATCCTGACTACCACCCACACCCAGTTTCTCTATACATTTGTTTTTATTCGAAAGGAAAGCAGGGCAAGTCAGCTTGCTCTAAAACAGAATGGGAAATGGTTTTCAGCTGGAGAACCAAGTCCTATCATTCGATTGTGACTATGTTTAGTGCCATGATGAAAAAGAGTAAATTGAGAACAGGCTCAGCAGGGAAGAATGGTGTGGTCCATTAGTGATGTCTGCCATGAACTTGGCAATGGCAGGTGGCAATGTTATTTGCCAGCCCTGCCCCTAAGGTTGCTAGATCTGTCAGAGTTTTAATCTCCTCTAACATTTCATTTGTCTCAAAGCACAGAAGATTGGTATTGAGCAAATATTTTGTAAAAAGATTATTTGGGCTGTTTCCCATGTACTACTTGTCTGGATCACATGAAGCTTTTAAGAAAATGTCACAGGTAATGATTTTGAAAAGAAGGCCAGCAAACATTTTGGTAATGTTTTGGTGTGAATTTTGTTTGGCCTTTTTCTTTTTGCTGAGCTAAGCGGCTTAGGCTTTTAAAGATACTTTTACCCTCAGAGTAATATCATTTTGATAACCCACTTCCTGGCGATATTTGAAAGATAATTGATTATTGTGGGGGTTTAAATACAGTGTCAAAAGTAAATTATAACAGGATTCTTTGGTCAGGCTCAAGGTTAAAGGCAACCACATTTCCCAACAACAGAGCAACATAATCATTCCTTTTCCCACAGATGAGTATGGTCTTCCTGTCAGCCTACAGGAATCCCACTCCCTTTCCCCCAATGTAACCGGATTCCCTGCCACAGAGAAAAAAACTCTCTCCTAGCTTCACCACAGGGCAATCAGTCTTGCTACACAGGCTCATCCTGCAATAACCACAGGAACCACACAGAGCTTGGACCAAGCACGTGGTTAGGGACACAATCATTGTTTTAAACACAGAGCGATGAAGTCACTCGATCTCCTCTCTGATGAGAGTAAAATATTGAAATACAACATTGGAAACCAAAGCTCGTCCCCCTCAACGGAGAAACGGAGAAATGTGTGCCATAAAGAGAAGACTCCATTCTTGGCTCCTGCATAAGAAAAGGGAAGAGCAACAGGAAAAATTCCTGAGAAACTGTTAAAAACTGGAGAGCTCCAGTCTCAGAGACAGGCAAGGGGGAGGTGACACTGTAGGGGTAAAGGAGATTGTCATCAGCGGGACAATTAGGCTTGTTCTCCCACAAGAGACAGACTGAGTCACTTCAGTTGCTAAAGAGTTGGCACCTCAAAGCAGAGAAGTAGTGAATTCAAAAGCACTGATAAATTACTAAGCAAAGAAAAGCTTGGCTTTAAAGTGGCAACTTTTTTTTTCCTGGTGCCTGAACAGTAATCTAAGGAGAACAGCGCAAGCCCCTTCCCCCAAAGACTTTTAAGCTTCAGCTGTCAAAAGGCTATTCTTGGCTCACTACCTCTGTTGATTTACTCTCACCTTGAGGCAGCTCCGTGACCTTGCTCTCTACCTCAGCTTCCCAGTCAGCCAAGTGGGACATCCTCCTTGCAATCTGCTTCATTTGCTAGGATGTCATGAAGATTAATTAACAACATTAATACACTAAATGTTCTTTGGGATGGTCAGGGGGAAAGTGTGATTATGATCATTATTGCTATGGATTACTAGGTATAATATTATCAGAACTATTCAGAATGAGATGGTTGAAAGGACTATACTTGGAAGCAAAAAAAAAAACAACAACAAAAAAACCCAGGCCAAATGGTGAGTTTTCAATGGTTTCACATGCCCCGGCACCAAAATAGTTCTATATTCTTGCCCAGGGATTTACAATTTCCACAAATATGCTAATAAAAGGGAAACGGCAATGGACTTCGAGTAAGGAAGCCTGCTTTCCACTCCATCTTTGCCACTTATTAGCTGTGTGACCTGGTGCAATCTACCTAATTGACCCGAATCTCAGTTTCTTCATTCGTAAAATAGACGTACCGACTCTTCCAATGTTTATATGCCTCACAGTGTTCCTGAGAAGTCTAAATTAAATAGAATATTTCTGAAAACAGGGCTGAGTAGATGAAGATAAAGTATTATCATCTCTGAGGAGGAAAGCAATGCTTTAGACATTATAGGCTATTTATCCCTTACTACGAATAAGTTTAGGAGACACAATCCACCAATATAAGAACATCTAAAAACAGATGAGCTCTGACTCTGGAGAGGGACCAGAAAGGTTGATGTGCTTGTAAAACTCAGGGCCTAGGTTAGCTAGGGATCTATCTGGGATGCGAGGGTGCCGATGAGAAGTCAGGGAGATACCAAATAACAACTGTAGCTTTTACTTTTTCCTGATGTTAAGCCTTTCTTCAGGGAATGAAGGGCAAACTTGTAATGCCTTAAGATCTTCCTATCTTACAATGCTAGACCTGAAAAAGAAATTAGAGATCATTCTAGTTCAATTCCTTCATCTTATGAAAGAGAAAACTAAGCCTGAATATTATTCTGAAAACCCCTTTCCTCCTGATGCTTAGACCAAGGTTATTTCCATTACACACTATCTCCAATATGCAACTAGTTATTAAGTGATGCGGTTGCAGTCGCATTGAATTATTACTCATACCCTCATCTTCCGTTCCAACCCCACCATTCCTACCCAGGTCCAAAGCCCCAACATTATAGGTTTGGACTAGGATGACAGTCTCATATTTTATCTTTCTCTAATTTCTTTTCTGACCCTCAATCTTCTTTAAACACTGCTCTCAGGTTAACCTTCTAAAACTGTCCACTGAATAATGCCTCCTCTGCTCCAAACCCATTGATGGCTATTGTACACAGGAAAAGAGCAACAGCAATATCTACCTACCCGAGCTGAGTGGCAGACTACTCTCTGTTCCTAAGGGTGACACAGTATGCCATTGCTCTTAGTGCTCAAGTTCTAGAAAGGGATAGACAAAATTGATAAATGCACCACTTCCCTGGGTTTGCTGTTCATCTTAAAAAGAAATCTAATTATAGTTTGCAATTGCATTTTGGTGAAACATAATGAGCTCTCTTTGGAGTTGCCTTATTCAGATCAAATTACTTCTTGGTAATTTAAAGTACATTATGTTTCCCAGATACCTCTCAATACACCCATAGTGTTCGGGGCCCTGTGTAACCATTACACGAAAATTGGCCAGTCAACTTTGGATGAGTTCATGACCGAAGGACCACTTTGTGGTTACCCACAGATAAGTCACTCTTCATTTCCCTCATGTAGAGAGGTCAAAGGTCACATAACTCTTAAGGAGCGAGTTACTTCTCAGGTGCCACAAATGAGGAATCAGGGAGAAATTTCTTCTAAAACACATTATGGCAGATAGGTCTAGACACTTGTGTATGAATGATCAACATTATAAGTCGATGAAATTTCTTGGTCCATTACTCTGGTACATATTGATATAAATGACACAAAGCCATCTAATGACTAACAAAAATGATAAACTCTGAAAACATAGACCAAAAGTCTCTCAAGAATGACATTTTCTAAAGCATTTTCTAAAAAAAGAAAAAAAAACAGTCTGATTAAAAGTTATGATAGTAAGAAAAGAAGTAGAACGGAAACTTTATAATGGTATATTGTCCCTGATTTCTCCAAGAAAGTTTAGCACATAAAGCCATCCAAGTATCATTAAAAATGTCCTCACTAATTTTGACAGGACAGAAACATTATTTTAGAGTTTTAAAAGTGCAGTATGATCCGATTTTTCTGTAGCATTACTGAGCCAGGAGTTTCAACAAAGATACGTCTGTCACCTTCCATACAATGAGAACAATAGCCTTTAAGATCTTTTGTTCTTGACATTTTTATTGTCATTTCAGAGACTGTGTGCCATTGGACTATATCAACTCATAGTAATCTTCTGACGACTTCTCTGCAAGTTTTAAACAAGAACCTAAGGTTTGAAGGATCTTTAGAAAATAGCGTCAACTTCCCCTCAACTGTTGGAATCACATTTGTACTATTTCTTATAATCACGAAACAATGTTTGAATAGTATAAGTGGTAGGAACATCCATTATTGGTCAGTGGTCCTTTGTATAGAAAATTCGTTTGATTCCAAATTAAATTTGTGCTCTTCTCTGTCTACTGGAAAGCAAACCATAAGTTAGAAGCACAACAATGTGGAAAGCCACAATAAGGTGACTGCCAGCAACAGAAAAATAGATGGCCTGAGAATCAAAATGCAAAATAAAAACTACTGGTCAGAACACACATATGTAGAGACCCTTGATAGAAGCAAGATGGCTTCCAGGCAAAAAAATCTCTGAGGTAACCTAATTAAATGTATTATAGCTCTGAGATTATGTCAATCTTGAGATCAGGGATGGAGAAAGGGGGAAAGTTGGTCAATTATAAAAACAAACAAAAAAGGTCATCAAGGCCAATGTTAGCAGTGTCTAGCCAAGCACTATCTAAGGGGAACAGAGCCTCAGCTATTGATCTTAGAGTATTCTAGTTCGTAGGGTAATATAATTCCAATATACACCTGGATAGAGATAGCATTTTTTAAAGTGGATCTCAGTTTCAATTTATTTATGAAATAGAGGTCCAAATTTAATATAGCTTGATGATATATGACCTTTATGTTCCCTTGTTCCCTCAGCCAGGACCACTTCTCAGACCCATCCCCACCTCACTTTTGATTTTTTCACCTTCAGATTTTAGGTTAGAAGTCATTTTCTCCTGGAAGGCCTTCTCCAACACACCTAATCTAAATTTGATGACTCCCCTGTATGTTTGTGCAGCATTCTGCCCTTCCTTTATCATAGTTCTTATCTATATATTATTATCTGCTCCTTAGTATTTAAATATATACTTAAGTTTCCTAATATCAGGAGACAGGGGTTTCTTTTGTCTCCTGTAGCCTCAAAACCCAGTACAGTGTCTGGCACATAGATGATGCTGAGTAAAAAGTGTTGACTTGATGAATATAGTTTGACTACTAGAAGGAACTGTGCTGGTCAGGCCAGTGTGTTAATCTTTCTGGTTGTGGATCTGCCTCAGATTCCAGGATGATTTCATTGGTGTGAGTTTTCTTAGACTTGGTCATCCAGGGCACTGACCAGAGTAAAGTTCTCCTAGGCCTTCTAAGCAGACCAGATTCAACTGCGATTTCCCTAAGGCAGTGACATTTTTATATAGATTAAATCTCCTTCTAATCTCCTTTATCTACTCCTACACAGAGCAGAAGCCCAGTCCATGCTTGTATCTCTCAACTTTATAATCTGCATGATAAACAGCTTGATTCTTCTACATTCTTCTTGCAAGTTTTATAGAAAGAGCTCCTGGGTTGGAGGAGGGGAATTAGTTAGCATCGAGATTATGAATAACATAGAAATTGTTTTAAGGGTCTCGAAAGTTCATGTTGACGACTTAACTGCATGTGCTGTTCGTGTAACCCATTAGAAAAGAAAATGAATGAAAGGGTTGAGGAACACCTTCCCACACTACCATTTTAAGAGAAGATGGCAGATCGTTAAAACGTACTGGTAAAAAGAATGCAAACAGAAAGCAGTAAAGCATCCCCCACATGCTGATGAGGAATAGTAAGAATGGTAAGAATTGGGAAAGTATACAAGACTATATACAACTGAAGAAAATATAAGTGGTGAAAGCACAACAGAATTTTCTCTTTTAGAGATTAATTTCAAACCTCCTGATGAAGTAAGACCATCCTGTACTAACTGCTAAGAAGAGTTTAAAGATTCATGCTTTGGGGAAGAATACAGCTAGTTCCTCAAAGGGCAGAGACTCATCAAGGTGGGGGCTCAGAGCTGACTAAGCAATTGCATGGGTTTGTGGTCTTAAAACATGTACCCAGATGTGGCAGAGAGTCTGACAGGGCTCATCAAGCCCACAAATTGCTACCCACTTTTGATGATTAACTGTGGAATAAATGACAAAATTGGGAAAAATAACTGAAATGTGTCTAAATATTCTACTGTTCTTTTTAAAAATCTGAAGACTTAAAAACTGCAGTAGTTTTCTCTCTTTTCTCTCTTTTTTCTCTTTTTCTAGTTATTTTTGGGACTGAAGAAAAAGAAAAAGTCAAAGTTTAAGCTACACAACAGCAGGGACAATATCCATTGTGGTCATCACTATAACCCCAGACCCTAGCATGAAACCTGAGAAAGAAGTCTTTTTTGATTGAATCAATGCAGAAAGTGAATGAATGGCTCTATAGGTTATATGAAAGAGGAGTGAGTTCGTTTTCTGATTTAACTATAGCTAAAGTTTTGAAAGTAGAAGGATGGAATGCATACAGAGTGGAAACTACAATTTAAGGTATCAATGAAGACAGTTTAAATCACATTTTATTCACTTAATACATTTGGATCAGTAATACAAAGAGAATTGCATTCTAGGACGCTAAAAACTCACAGGTGCAATTTCAGAGCTACTCCTTTTAACATTCAAGCAGTCATGAACAATGGAAGAGGCTTTGAAAGGTCAGATATGGTAAAATATTCAGAGTTTTAAAAGTGGAGAAAAGTAGATGCTGAAAAAGACAAACAGGTAAGTTTGATTGATCCATAACCAAATTAACATTAGACATTTAGAAATGAGCGTGGTAATTATGAGAAGCCATCAATAATACCCTTCGAATGATTCTAAAATTAACTTGAAAGAATGAGTATCATTATTAAATAATATTCTTAAAAGAAAAACTATGAGGGGAAATTAAACTTATGAGATCTATTGTAAAACTTATTTTAAGCAATAATAATGGAACCCATATGAGAATATTTCAAAACTAAGAAAGTTAATTCATGAAACGATAATTTAATATATGAGTTAAAAATGCTTACCACATAAAAATATGGAAGAAGAAAGCATTATATAATATATTGAGTTTAAAATAACGGTATTAAGGGAAAACAACATAGATATGTTCCAGGAGAAGTTAAAAAACTTAAATGTTTTCATTTAATCAACTAACCTGAAAAAAAAAAAAACAGATTAAACATTTACACCATTAAGAAGAGATGGTTACCTTGGAAGGTTTGAAGCAATCAAATATATTTTTATGTAATAAATACTTATTCAACTATTACTCTAAGCCAAGTACCTTTCTACATACTGGGAAGTCAATGGTAAACAGGCCGGCCAGGGCCCATGCCCTCAAACAGCCTGAAATCTAGGAAGTAGAGACAGGCACTAAACAGGCAAAAGATTAGAAAAGACCATGATAACATGATATATATAAAAAAAAGCCATTAAAAATGAAAAGGAAACATAATTGAAAATAAAATATTTGCATCAAAAATGACAGAAAGGAACAATTTCTTCATGATCTCAAAATACATACACATATTTTTAGAAACTACCCATAGGACTCCAATTATGCAATGATCAAGTCTCAAACAAACAAAATTTACACAAGAGAAAATACAAATAGGAAACAAATGTCTGGAAAAATGTTCAAACTAACTTGTAATCAAGAAATGCAAATTTAAGCAACTTTTTAACATCTGCTAAGTTTAAAAAAAAAGTTTGAAAAAATAAAAAACAGACTTACAGGAAGGATGACAATATAAACACAGTCTCCTTTCCCCTCCAGGAAAATCACTGAAATTACCAAAGAGCAGGGAGATGGGGCAGGGGTAGAAACACAAAGTCGCCAGCAGAGAACCAGGGAACGGTGCCAAACACATAGGAGCCACAAAGTGGAGGAATTTCTGCCGGTTTCAGTACCAGCTATGAAAAGAAATAACTATCTTTCCTCAATGGTAGCTGTAGAAAAGACGGGAAGGAAGTTATGGCAAAGCCCTTGAGTAGGTCAAGAGCAGATGGAAGATGACCACACTCGGAGTCAATTTCTCTATAGCTAGGACTAGTCCACGGCCATTTCGGCAAAAAAGAGAGGCATGCTATTCCCAGCCTTTTTTCTCATAGTGGCACTAGTCAGGCAAACATGGGCTTGAGCGGGGAAATCTCCTTGATTTCAGAGTGCGTGGTCAGGAAGCAAAGGCATATCGTGGAAGAGATGAGGATCAATCAAATATGAACAACAGGAAGGCAGCTGTGTGGGGCAGGACTAGGGGGAATATATTTGTAGCCACATCAAGCAGAAAACACACAGGCCAGAGGGGTTTTCTCCTAACTGAATTATTTCTGACAGTGCTCTTTTTCCCTAAGCGTAAGGCTCAATACAGAACTGGAAAGACCTCTCTCCAAGGGACTGGATACTCACTCCCCTGGCTCACCGAAGCCACCGCTTCTGCAACAGTTTCAACACAGAAAAATTATGCAAGCGCCCAGGTTTCCAAGGTTCGTGGCTCATGGAGACTTTCTACCTTTTTTGGGTTGATAAAGATAAAGTCATGTGCTCATATGAGGAAGCCTCATTCGGCTTCCACTTATTTCTGTGGGGAGAAGCCAAGTAGCACCTGTATACTATAGAAGGAAGCTGACCTGGGTGTTATTTAGGGACAGAAGGTCTGAATGGAACTTCCTCCATTCAAAGACGAGCAAGGAGAAAACCAGTATGAATCTAAAAGACAACACAAAGTAACATAGGAAGCATTTAAGCATACAGTTTCTAGAATCAGAATCCCAGCTCTACCATTTGCAGTTATGCAACCTTGGGCAAGATGCTTACCCTTTCTATGCCTCATTTGTAAAATGAAGGTAATCGTCCACATAAAAATGAAGATTTAAAAGATTAAATGAGGTAAGTATGTAAATACTTACCAAAGTGTTTAGCCCGTGGTAAGTGTTAGGTATTGTTATTATCATCATCACTATTTTGTTATGCTTTTGTAAAAATTTTGCAACTAATAAAAGAGAAATAAATATCAGATGCACCATTACTGCTTTTTTTCAAGTATTTCTGGTTGTTCTCCCTGGCACATGTATGCCCCATTTCCTTCAGAGTTAGGCAGGATAGTATGACTCGTTTTGAACATTGAAATGTGAGTGGAAGTTATGTGTATCACTGCTGGGAGGCAACTTTTAGAGTTAGTGTGTGAATTTGCCAAGCTCTTTCTCCCTCGATCTCAGGAAACTTCCTGGTGGTGGCTACTCTATCAGCTAGTGTCCAGAGTGAGGATAACTTGAAGAGGAGCCCCAGCCACACGCTATAGCATAAGTAAAACATAAAGCCTGTACTGTACTAAGCCACTATGACACTGAGGTTTTTGTTACTGTAGCATAACTTAGCTTATACCAATTATACAGAAGTAAAAGGTAAATTAAGAGAATGTTTTTGAAAACTTACCTCCAGACAGAGTAAAAATAAAGTAGATAAAAACTGTTTTATACACCACAGCCAGTAAAGGTAAAAAGTAGGTCTATGAAACAACAGTTAAAACACGAGATGACAAGGCATCTGCTAGAGACTGAGTGTGTCTCCCCAAAATTCATGTGAAAATCCTACTCCCTGATGTGATGGTATTAGGAGGGGAAGCTGTTGGGAGGTGGCTAGGTCATGAGGATACAGCCCTTGTGAATGGGATCAGCGCCCTTATAAAAGAGACCTCAGAGAGCTCCCTCACCCCTTTGCAGTGAGAAGACAGTTGCCTATGAACCAGAAGGTGTACCCTCCCAAGATATCAAATCTTCTAGCACCTTGATATTGGACTTCCCAGTGTCCAGAACTGTGAGAAATAAATATTTACCGTTTAAGCTATTGTTTAAGTCTGCTATTTTTTTATAGGAGTCTGAAAGGACTAAGACAGAATTCAGATGGATTTACAGTAAGGTAGCAAAGTCAAGAAAGAAAACCAGGAAATAAGTGTGACAAGAGCTGATTCACATCAGAGATGAAACTGTCATGTGCCATTGTTGTTGGAATTAGGACCCAGAACAGAGTTTACAAAGTAATCATGGATCTGCTCAAAGATTGCTACAAAAAATGTTCCTTGCAATATCGTTTAGAATAGAGAAAATGATACCCTAGGGATAACCTAATATCAACCACAGAGAATTTGTTCCATAAACCTATGCAAACCTTTATGAATTTATAATAGTGCTGTCAGCACTAATGGAAATTGGAAATGTCATGTCTCTGTGTTGTACAACAGCGGTCCCCAACCTTTCTGGCACCAGGGACCGGCGCTCTTGTCAGAATCTAATGCCTGATGATCTGAGGTGGAGCTGAGGCGGTGATGCTAGCGCTGGGTAACGGCTGCAAACACCGATGAAGCTTTGCTACCTCACCTGCCAATCACCTCCTGCTGTGCAGCCCTGGGGGGACCCCTGCTGTGCAATACAGTATAGTAGTCACAAGTCACATGTGGCTATTGAGCATTGGCATGGGGCTGATGTGACAGGAAATTGAATTTTTAAAGTTATTTACTTTGATTTAATTTTAAATAGCCCCAATGTCTAGTGTCTGCCAAAGACAGCTCATATTTAAAATAACATAGATCTGTATTAGTTGGTATAAAAAATGTTCATAATATATTGCTAAGGTAGGTTATACAGAGAACATTTATGACTAACCTTCCTGTGTGTGTTCACATACTTTCAGCTGAGGACTCCACACCAAAATGTCATCATGTGTAAAGAGATAGAGGCAATATGAATGATTTTTATTTTTTCCTTCAAATTTTTCTTATTGTCTGAGATTTCCAAAGGAGGTTGTAATATTTTCATAAGGTACAACTATTTTCATTTGTAATATTTTTGAAAGGTGCAACTATTTTCATTTTTAAAAGTAAAATTGTTGAAAGCTGCTGCTTGTGATACCGCAGGAAAACTGCTGATGGTATTGCAATTTGATATAATTATTTAGGAAAAAATTTAAATATGTCTGTACCTCAAAAATGTATCCTAAAATAACTCTCAAAAGAAGGAAAAAGATTTCTTCAAAAATCTTGTCCCTGGGGAGTAATTATTCCAAATTATTTTGTGACAATTACAACTCTCCTGAAATGTGTCTATAGATTACAATGAAAGTGAAAAGAAAAAACGTTAAAGGCTGATTTAGGATAGCAGAACATTACCTGTTTTATTTCCCTTTAACATTTTCATATGACTCCCACAATGAATAAATCTTCGTAGAAGAGCCAGTGCATCAACAGGATGAGCAGCACTAACTGCTCAAAAATAATCTCTCAGTTCTCAGTGGCTTAACACAACTAAGGCTTTATCAGTAATTTACATCATAGTTTGATACAGGTGGGGCAGCGGCCCTGGATGGCTGCGTTCTGAGTGGTCATTCATGTCATCCTTCCACCTCCACTGTCACCATAGAAAGGAAGAGAGAGGATGGAGGATCCTGCAAAGAGTTTGATGGCCAGGTCTCCATTCCATAGATTAGAATCCAGTCGCATGGCCCAGATCCAACTACAAGGGTAAATGTAATCTTCCTTTATGTCTAGGAAGCAAAATAGGATCAGGGAGTATCTAGCCAGTCTCTGCTGAACTGGTCATGTCAAACTAAATTCATGTGCGTTATTGATGTTTATTAAGTACGTCAATAACCTTGATGTATGCTGCTATTAGAATGCCAAAGACTATATTTTAGAATTCTTTTTTATTCAGAAAATCACAAATATAATTGTTTTGGTCCAGTGGTCCCCAACTTTCTGGCACCAAGGACCTGTGCTCCTGTGAGAATCTAATGCCTGATAATTTGAGGCGGAGCCGAGGAGGTGATGCTAGCGCTGGGGAGCGGCTGCAAATACAGATGAAGCTTTGCTCGCTTACCCACAACTAACCTCCTGCTGTGTGACCTGGTTCCTAAGAGGGCACGGACTGGTACTAGTCCATAGGCTAGGGGTTAGGCTCCCAACTTTAGTCCATCCAGGCTACTAGAAATACTATAGACTGGGTGGCTTAAACAACAAACATTCATTTCTCACAATGTGAAGACTGGCAAGTCCTATATCAAGGTTCTAGCAGATTTGGTGTCTGACGAAGCCCACTTCCTGGTTCATAGATGGCTGTCTTCTTGCTATAATCTCACATAATCAAAAGAGGACAGGGAGCTCTCTGGGGTCTCTTTTATAATGGCCTTAATCCCATTCTTGAGGACTCTACCCTCATGACCTAACGCTTCCCAAAGGCTCCACTTCCTTATACCATCACATTGGGTTTAGAATTTAACATAGGAACTTTGGGGAGACACAAATACTTATTATACAATTATTACATAATAATATATTATATAACTAAACAATTATTATAGCAATAGTAATTATCTATGTTTCTACCACTCGTAATTGACCATTTTTAACATTTTGTTCCATAACATTTTGTTATAATATCATATTGCATTGTACATGTTACTCTGCACATTGCCTATGCCATAGATATGTTTTAGGAACAATCATTGTTCATTCTTGGCATTCTAGTTTACTTCTAGTTTACTTACAGTAATGTAGTTCATTATATGAATACACCACATGTTATGTATCTATCAGTTACTGGATATTATGGTTATTCCCATTTTTCTCTATAATAATTTTGCAAGGAACATCTTTCAGCATATCTCCTTAAGCACATATGCCTAGGAGGAAAAATGCAGTCAAAAACTTACTTTTTCCAACATTCTCAACGTGCATAACTTGTATATACGTATAAAGATGTTAAACACGCA
This sequence comes from Pteropus alecto, assembly GCF_000325575.1. Lineage (NCBI taxonomy): Eukaryota > Metazoa > Chordata > Mammalia > Chiroptera > Pteropodidae > Pteropus > Pteropus alecto. The sequence continues at coordinate 8,701,465 of NW_006439568.1, read as the reverse complement.
TATATCGAATTTGCAGATAACACAAATTCAGAAAGGAGAGATGACATGATAGAGGACAAACATCAGTGTTTAAACTTTACATAAGTTAGAATACTGGCCATAACCACCGACATGGAATTTAAGGAAGATAAAGATAAAATCTTGCATTTAGTCAAAAGGATTAAGTGCCCATTGCAGAAAGGCAGAGATATAACTAGACAGCAAATTATTTGAAAAATGTCTAGGGATGTTACTTAACCACTATTTTTCTCTGAGCCAATAGTGTGATACTGCTTAGACTTCAAAAGTGTATACTGCTACAGCTATATTAATAGAAGAATACATTTTATAGAGTCTCAACTCCAACCTTAATTCCACTCCACCAAGTCAGAACTCCACGTCATTCAAATGAAACCAATTCATATTAACATAAGCAAAAAAAAAGAGAAAGCAGTCATGTCACATACTACACTGCAGAGAGAATGGGGTTGGAATAAGGCTGAAAGAACTAAAATCAGGGCCTCAAATGCTGCTACGACTCCCTTTCTCTTTTTCCCTATCTCTCATCAGTGCGTCCTCTGCCTGCTGGATTTATTCTCTAAGCCACCAATTGCATGAGGCCGGTCATGGCCATAGCACATGTAGATGATTCTCATCTGCAATTTCAATTCAGGAACTCCGAGGGGAGGTCTCTGATTGACCCAATGCAATGTACTGAATATTTGTGTCCCCCACAAAATTCATTTGTTGAATCCTAGCCCCCAGTATGATGGCTTCTGGAAGTAGGGCCTATGGGAGATAATTAAGTCATCAGGGTGGAGCCCTCATGAATGGGATGTGACCTTATGAAAGTGCTCCAGGGAGCTCTCTCACCCTTTTTTTCTGCCCTGTGAAGATATAATACCTCAGCCATCTGCAACCTGGCAGAGAGCTCTCACCAGAACCCAGCCATGCTACCACCCTGATACTGGACTTCTAGCCTCCAGAATTGTGAGAAATAAATTTCTGTTCTTTAGAAGCTTCCAAATCTATAATCATTTGTTATAGCAGCTCAAACGGACTAAGAGATACCCAACGTAGGTCTTGTGGCCACACCTTGGACAAATCAGGATGGCAGCCCCATATAAAACTAATGATTGGAGCAGGAGAGACACAACTGCTCCAGTGCCTTAGGATTGCTGTTGACCAGGAAGCCAATCTGGATCTTCTAAAGATATTGCCTTTCCCCCTGGAGTGAATGGGCATATAGTTATTTGCAAGCATGTTTAATCACCTTCCTTGCTTTTCTTAGAACTCTCTCCTGATTCTGTTAGTTGTACTTGGCTGTGTGGTCAACATTAACAGACAATGAGTCTCAAATATAGAAGAGACAAGTAAACCAAAATATGTGATATTTTATTCGCTATGTGATTTCCCCCAATGATATTATAACAAAATAAATATTCATTTTATATTTTTAAGATTTATAAATATAGAACAATTGCTTTTTTTTTTTTATCATGGCTGATACCAAGAAAAGTACTCCCATCAATTGAATAAAGCCCTGATAACTGATTGTGGCAAGAATAATCAGAATACCTGCTTGAATTATGTGTCTAGATTATTAACAAACTTGACATTTATTGAGTTCCTGCTGTGTGCAGTCCCATAGGTGTGGGTCTATACCAAAGGATTTATAACTTCATGGGTCAACCAAACCACATGACTAACAACCAGTGAAGATGGATAATGCGCAGGAGAAAAACTTTTTAATAGGACTTATAGAAATGAAAGCAATTGGTGAAAAAGCCAGAGAGAAATATACCTAGGACACTGACTCACATTTAAGAATATTTCACTGAACACTCTATGTCATTAAAATAAGACCCAGAAGCAGAAGCACCTGGAAATCCACCCCCTAAAAGGACCCAACTCCTAAAATTCTCATCTGGCCATCTCAGCAGTTTCATGAGTTATGCTTTTAATAATAATAACAACTGCTCATCTATAATACTATGTAACAGACACTTATTCTAAGTGTTTTAGTTATAATATTAACTCTCTAAATTCTCATCATAGTCATATAAATTAGGAACTACTATTACCATCCTTTTTGATGAAGAAAACAAAACAGAGAAGCCAAGTAACTTGACCAAGGCTAAGATTTGATCCCAGTCAGTCTTCAGAGCCTGCCTTTAGTCACTTTGCTCTACTGATTATCAAAAAGAAGGGAAGAAAGAAGGAAGGAGGGAAGAATGGAAGGAAGGAGGGAAGGAAAGAAAGAGAGAAAAGGAGAAAGGGAGGGAGGGACTATGGAAGAGAGGAGAAAGAAAGGAAAGAAAGAAAGAAAGAAAGAAAGAAAGAAAGAAAGAAAGAAAGAAAGAAAGAAAGAAAGAAAGAAAGAAAGAAAGAAAGAAGAAAGAAAGAA
>NW_006439568.1:8681097-8698875 GCF_000325575.1 Pteropus alecto | reverse complement strand
AAAGGATGGAAGGAAAGGAAGGAAAGGATGGAAGGAAAGGAAGGAAAGGAAGGAAAGGAAGGAAAGGATGGAAGGAAGGAAGAGAAAGATGAAAGAGAGAGAGAGAGAGTGCGCGCGCGCGAGCTATAAAGTTCCCTGGATAATTTTAATGAATCCAGTTGTTGGATCAGTGGGAAGTACGCAACTATAAAACATGAGAAAAAGATCATTTACAGAGTTCTACTTAAGAGAAGGGACTCTATATTATTCAATATCTGGCACATAATAGGTATGGAATGTTGTTGAATATATTTCAGGTCCAAAGAGTCCATAGAAGCAAAGGTTTGCAAGGGGAAATCTGCTGAGCCTACTATAGTAAATGGAAAGTGGGACAAACTGAGTGACTCGCACCATGTTTCCTGTCACCACTAAAGGAAAGTGCCAAGAATCAAAGAATAAGAGACACATCACTCTGACCCTACTTTTACTGCCCTGCCCAGCCTCTTAATCTTTACCTATTTATGCCATATGTTATCTTAATTATTTGGAGAAACAAGACTCTCGACCTTTCTCTTTTAGTGCATCCTTCTTTTTTCCATCCTTTTTAGAAACATCACAGATTAAAGGAATGTAAAACTCCAAGCAATTCATTTTCCTACTTGTTTAGAAAGCCAGTAAATTGTTTGTGCATAATATATACTTTTTGGATGAATGGTTGGGTGGATGGATGGATGGATGGAAAAATGGACAAAGAGATGGATAGGTGTCTAATAGCTAACCATTACTCATTTATGGATTTGGTAGGACCGGCTCTTCTTCCGGTGACATGCGATATGGTGTTACGATTAAATGCACAGTCTTAAGAAAGAGGTAGCTTAGGTTCAGTCCTGCCTCCCCTACTTACTAGCTGTGTGACCTTGGGCAAGTGACTCAGTCTCTAACAACCTCAGTTTATTCCTTTTTAAATGGGAGATAATAATATCACTTAATCTGGTGATAATAATAGTGTTTATTTCAAAATATGTCATGAGAGAATATGTGCACAATGATCGACACATTAAAAAATGCTCAATTATTATCATGATATCACAATAATACCAAATTTGTTTGTTTAAAATTTCTCTTCTAATATCACTTCAGGGTAAAACTTTGCATGTAAGTTTCATCAAAAAAAGCAAGATCTTTCTTCTTGGAACATAAAAGGCAAATGACAGACTTTATTTAGTTTGGTATAGAGGAAAGAAGGGAAGAGGGGAGAGAATATGGGAGGAAAAATAAAAATAATAGATAACCTTTCCTCTTCTGAAACCCCCATCAATATTTCTTTATACTCATGTAAATCAAAAAGTTTAGCGACCAGTGATGAAGTCATCCAAATTATAATTCTCGGCAAGGAAAGGAAACAGTCAATTCCTGAGAAAATGACTTGAATCCGTAGAAAGTCTTGAGGGTTTGAATAGTTCATGTTTAGAAGAGAGAAAATTTCAAGGTCATGAACTAAGAGGTCACCCCAACCAGAGAGCCCAGTTAATATCCCCAGGATTAAGTTTGTTCTAAATAATGTATATTATGTATCTATTTAAGTATCAATGTATCAGAATCCACATAGTACTTTGGCTTTAAACAAACCTTAATTTTGAATTCCAGCTGCAACATTTAACAGTTGCATGGCCTCGGAAAAGTTGCTAGCAACTACACATTTCAGCCTCTTTGTGTACAAAGGGGTAATCATGATGTTACCTTTTGTATCCGCATGTTGGGATGATTAAATAAGGTCACGCACATAAAGCACGCAAGCCTAGATGTAGCCTATGGCAAGCACTCTGAAAATACTGGCTGTAATTATGTTCATTATGATTACTTCCGTAATACTTTCTGTTCATTTCCTTTACAAAGTACATAACACTCTTAGACATCAATACACACACAGCATGGCCACCCAGCCAACAAATTCTCCATTTCTTTCTCCACCATATTAACTTTTCTCTTGTTCCACATCCTACGTTTAGAATATCTTATCTTTGCCAAAATGCCTTCGGGCCTCCTCCCCTCTCTTCATAGAAAAGTCCTTAAAACCTCCACTTTCCCCAGTAATCTTTCCCTCTAACTGAAAGTGCAGGAAGGAGTGAAAAAAGATTCCTTTCCTTTCCTCTAGCAGCAGCGTATACAGCAAAATGTATATTTGATGTTTATAAACTTGCAATGTGTCTGCAGAGTCTGTTATATCAATCGAGGAAATAACAGAACACTCAGTTACTAAGGGTAAATGGAAAAATCTTCCTCTATAAATAGGTAAAAATTTAAGGAGCATATAGATCAATCTTGGAAATATAGAATGCTAGCACAGCAAGGGACTTTGAAATTGATGTATTTTAACACTCTCAGTTTATAAATGTGGAAAATAACTCCCAGAGTATTATGACATTGTAGTAGGCCTTGCAGGATTCTGAAATTCAAAGGGAAGCTAGATGCTGGGAAGGCAAAAAAGATAGGAATGGCAAAACCAATTATGTGCTGGCTAAAACCAGGATGTTGTTTAGGATGTTGTTTAGCGATCATCATCATCATCATCACAATAACAACCAGTAATCATAAGTACAATTTGCCAATGGCAACCTTAATTGGCATTGAACTAAGTGCTTTATACATATGTAGAAAGATAACCATGAATAAGACCAAACGACTCAGACTTTGGGACTTGTACCAGTGTTGGACGATTGTGGGGTGTCCTGTCTGACCATAGGCCTGCACCGTACTGCTGTGAGAGAAGGAGATATTTCTTTAGAAAGGAATGAATATTATTCCTGTAGACCTTCCTAGGAAGTGTTTCACCCTGGACAGGAAATAGTGATACTTCAATGGTAGGTTCTAGACCAAGTTAAAGGGAAATCTTCTTGCTCCATTCTGGCATCAAAAGGAAGTTTGTTCTGTATTCCACAAATTGGAGATATTCAATCTCTCCCTGTGGTTGTGAGAAGCTGCACTTGGCCGCATGGGAGCAGGATAAGAATAAGGCTCACTTAGGGGTCCCGAAGTAGTAAAAGCTTGTGCCACGTCTAAGTTGACTTCTGTTTTGCACTTTAGTTCCAGTGCCCCTGAGCTTTCATTATGCCCGGTGTTAGTTGTGCTAGAAGGAGTGAGGGAGGCATCGATGACCTTGCTTGGAGACGGCATGGGCAGAGCGAGTCTTTTCATCCAAGGTCAGAGTAGTGAGAGCAGAAGTTACATTTCCCAGTGGAACAGGCATCTCAGGAGAGACTCTCAGCTTCGGAGCCGCTGCTGCTACTCTGAAAACCTCGTTCTTTAAAGAACCGAAACATGCAAATGCCTTGTGCTCTGGAAAAGCCTGGGGAAACCAAGTAAAAGGGAAGGAGCTCCACTACGAAGGTGAGTGGACTTGAGAGAAAGACAAACCAAAGGAGTAGAGAAGGGAGCGACAGAGAGTATTAGGCATGTGTAGGCAATGAGAGCAGTGGAACCGGGAGAAGCGTAGGTACCGTGTGAATTCCTGCAGGTAGAGGGGACAGGGAGGATACTGAATTTCCCACCTTACATGCAACAACAGGTTGGGACATTTTTATTTGTTCATTAAAGAACAGGGTGACTCCGTCAATTTGACAAATTTATGGCCCCGAGGGTGCTGGACATTTGCAATATGTGTGTTAATCTCAATTCGTCCTTGCAACAATAATAACAATTCCTGTTATTATTTCTCACATTTTCAGGTGAATAAATTGATATCCGGAGAAGATGAATAACTTTCCCAAGGCTCACTGATTCTTCCTCCCTCCAGAGCTTGTGGTTGGGTATTGTGGGCCATCTCTTAGAGACGAGGTACCCAAATATTTCTTATCATTCCCAGATTGTCTTCGAACAGACTGCGGTGACTCTGAAGTGACAGAGTTATCACCGCCTCGCTGCCTTCACCACTAAGACCAAAAATGAAGCATAGATTGGGAACTAGATTTTAGTATTTCCTGATACCAGAGAGGGACCAGGTGGTATGTTTTCTGTTTTCTCCACTGAGCAAGGGTGCTGATAGCTCTGCGTTTCCTGGGCCAGCATCTCGCTCACATCAGTTGTGGCTGCACAGAGCATATGCAGAGCGGGAGGGTGTGGCTCAGGCACACAGGGTACCACTCGACCGTCATCGCACACCAGCCTGCAGAAGGTACCACTCGACTGTCATCGCACACCAGCCTGCAGAAGGTACCACTCGACTGTCATCGCACACCAGCCTGCAGAAGGTACCACTCGACCGTCATCGCACACCAGCCTGCAGAAGGTCAGGACAGCGACAGTGAGACAGAGGTGGGAATCCAGAGCAGAAAGTTCTGCACGCTTACTGCTTACACAATTTGCTTGACAGAGCATGGACAACCACACAGTTTATCTGACTGGAACTCACATGTGGCACTTTTTTTTTTAAGAGGCAAACTCCTGTCTGGAAGAACAGGTTGGTCAATAGTCCTATAATCAAAAATCCCCAGCAGAAGGCACTTCGACAAGGCGGCTATCACTTCCTCTGGTCTCTCCTCTAATTCTCCATGTAAAATTAATAGTGTACTCTGGGGACACCCCTTCTAGTACCGAGTCTTGGCAAAAAGGGACAATGGCAGAGGCAGGATGATCTCTGCTGTATTGATTTCCTGTGCGAGCTCCTCACGCCTCTAGGGAGACACCGCTGCTTTCAGTGCCTATTAGCAGTTGTGTTTTTTAACCTCCCGGGCGGCCTGGCAGTGGGTCCAACAGAGGCTCGGCTCCAAGCACCTCGTCGGCACAGAGCCTGACTTGGCTGGAGCTCACAGTGCCACTTGTCGAAGCTGGAAATCGCACTTCCCACCAGCACAGGGACAAGCGAAGAATGGCATTCAATAAAGCCTAAGCCATAGCCTGGCATGGCAGGGAGTCACGAAGGACCCACATACCAATTAGCCAGGCAGCTGTGGCCATCAATCAAGTGTGACCCAGGCTCCCAGTGTGTAGGTCAAGCCTGGATCCTGGCCCGAAAATCACACCAAAAACCTGTCCGCAGAGGAGGGGGTAGGTCAGTTAACCCTATGAGTGACAAAGGCTGTCATTCCAGCAAAGTAGTTCAATCCAACAACCTGGAGGGGAAGGACCCTACAGCCAGCATGGTATTAAAAATATGCACTACATATAGGAAATAATTGCATGTTAGTGTTCATTTCTAGGAAGTTATTGGCAAAGACTCCTACTTTCCCAAGGAAGTGGCAATAAAACAGATAAGTTATTTATCACCTTCTTTAGAGATGCAGAGCCGCCTTGCTGTGGCCGAGACAGGGTCCCTTTCTATACTGCAACATTTCCCTCAGGATGGCCTCAGGCCCGAGGGAAAGCTGTGATAACCTGCTCCTTGCTCGTGTTGGGTAAAAATTTCACAGTGGCAGCTTAGTTCCATACTTACTGTGGTCTTCATTATGTTCCTTGTATAACAGGAAACATCCTGTTACTTTGCGAAGTATTATTAACCTGTACCTTCCACAGTTTTCAACACTTTCTCCTAGACCTCAGAAACACATGGAAGCATACATTCTCCAAGGCCTGTCATTTGGGCCTTCTGCACTGAATATTCATCAAGTGATGTAACATGGTGCTTCAGAGCAGAGCTGTGGAGCATGGCTGCCTGGGTTGAATTCCTCCTCTGCCATTTATTGACCATGCAACATTAGGCAACTTACTTAACCTCTCTGAGCTGCAATTTCATCATCTGTTAGCTGACGATAATAGTACCTGCCCTAATAGGTTTGTCTCAAGAGCACTTAGGACCATACATGGCACGAGTACTCATTTTTATCTCTTGTTACTGAGGCTGCTCTATTTCTCAGCTCTTTACTGACTGCTCCCGTGATCACAGATGTAGTTACAGAAGTGTCATTGAACTTTAAGACCTCACAAGCTGTTCCAGGAGTGAGTAATGCAGAGAAGCTGGAGCACGGGGCCAATGAGAAAAGATTTCTGGGAGGCCAGCGGGAAGGTTAGGGTATGCTTCAAAGTCTCTAGCAGCTCACAGTGGAAGTTGCACAGAGCTCCCAGCCCATGATGGAGCAAATGAGCCCTTGCTTCTGGAGGAAGGAGTGCGATGTCCACAGGTGACAGAAAGGTGCTGAGCGTGGCCTGGACTGGAGGGGTGAGGCAGAGACCCCAGCCTGCTAAGAAACCAACATGATGCCAAAGACTCCTCTCAGCAGTGAAGCCCCTCACCCTTCTCATTCTCTCCTCGCCACACGAGTCACCCCACCTGGCGATGCTGCTCCCGGAGCCTGCTCCTTGGAAAGGGCGTGGTGGGAACCTGGCCTTCTGGCACATGCGCAGACAGGCCGGTGATGTCAGTGCCTGGGCATTTCCCCTGCCCTGACCACATATTTCCAGAAGCAGGTCCATAGTTCAGAAGACAGTTGCTCGTGGGAGGGACCTAATCATAGGACAATACAGACTAAGAAAGCACTTAGAATGAAAACATTGGGAAGTTTCACAAAATAATGAAAAAAAGGAGGCCCCATTGTTTGGGTAGACTTGGGGTTTCTAACTTTTTTTGGCAAATGAATTGTTTTTGCAAATCAATTTTTACATGGAGGCTCAAGGTGGAAAAAAAAAAAAAACAATCGCAAAATGCGGGGCTGCTCTGCTCAAAGGGGAGCCTCCTCTGGCCCCTGGGGCAGCTTCCCTGGAGAGATGCTCTGGACAGATGCTCCAGGGCATGAGGGACAGAGAGAAGGGGAAGCTTGAGGCCCAGCCTCGGGGCCCGTATTTGTTCCCTAGGGTTGCGGTAACAACTTGCACGAACTGAGTGGCTTAAACAATAGAAATCTATTGTCTCACAGTTCTGGAGGCTCCAGTAGGAGGTCAAGGTGTCCACAGTGATGGTTCCTTCTGAGAGATATAAGAAGTCCGTTCTGTGTTGCTCCCCTAGCTTCCAGTGGTTTCCTGTCCATCTTTAGTGTTCTTTGGCTTATACAAGCACCATCCTGATCTCTGCCTTCAACTCCACGTGGAGTTCTGCATTTGTGTCTTTCTGTGTGCCTATCTCTGTGTCCAAATTTCTCCTTTTCATAAAGATATCAGTTACATTAGATTAGATCCACACTATTGACCTCATCTTGACAAATTACTTCTATGATGACTAAATAAGATCAAATTCTGAAGTCCTAGGCATCAGGACTTTAGCGCATGAATTTTAAGGGACACTGTTTAACCCATAAAAGTCTGCTCAGGCTGTACTGTTCAAGATTTCTGCAACGTCACATTTCCATTCCACCTCCACAGGGTGGGTGAAGAGCAAAGTCGCAGGAGCACTGGAAATCAGGCCAGAGGATAAAAGACCCTGAAGCCTGACACCTAATATGGGATTGAAGTACACGATGGAAAATGGGAACATGCCATGGAAAGGTGAAATAACACCCATAGCTGAGAAATTACAGGATAAAGGGATCAAGGCGGCCACAAGGCTTTAAAAGTTTCCCAAGAAGAGAGCAAGCAGCAGCTCCTCATGTAAACTCCGCTGACGTGGAGTTGTCTGCGAAGAGCGGGCCTGGGGATCCTCACGTACAATAGGCCGTCTTTCCCGCCGCCGGCTGCACACGCGGGATCTGTCTCCTGGCTGAGGAGGCTTGTACCTCCACGTGCCCTTGTAAAACTGGCAACCCCATCTTATTAGGCTTACATGGTGGGAAATACTGATTCTTCGCTGGCTGGGAGTCCTGCTATTTTAGCCCGTTGTTTGGATGTGCTGCCCTTGTAATGAGGAACGATGAGACCAAGGAGAATCTAGATGCGTAAAACCCGAGGAGTCCAGAAAGATGGTGTAGGATTCCTTCCCCATGAAGTAAAAGAAACTACCCTTCTACAGAACGTCTCTCCTAGGAGAAGGGGTAAAGGTTACTATCAGGGCAAAGTTTGGAAAATCATGATGCCCAGGTTATGCCTCAAACCACTTAAAGCAGAACCTCTGGGGGCAGAACCCGGGTACCAGCACCAGTGCACTACCAACTGCAGTACTGCGCTTTAGAAGATGCTAGGGAGGTTCTATATACAAATATAAATATGTGTACTTATACTATCTATATACACTATATGCATACACAGATATAAAACATATACGTGAGTGTGTGTGCGTGCGTGTGTGTGTGTGTGTCTCCATAGCTCGGACAAAAGAAAGTATGTCCTTTTCAGTGTCACACTACAACAGTGTTTCACAAGTCGACCCAAAGATCATTTAATCACCTAGGGGAATACACCTCTGTTTGACTTTTTCCTTGCTATCGATTCAAGTCCAGATACTTTTACAAGTTGACCTGTATATTTTTATACAGTACACATGCAGTATATTTTTGTTCAGTAGTACTATTGCTATAAAGGATATTATACAGTTTTGAATCTTATCTAATAATCTATTTCTAACATAGCAATCTTATTTTGACAGTCTGTTTTCATTGTCGGTAAGTACCTAGTTCTATTTTTTTCTTGAAGTAGCTTTGCCATATTATTGGTTTCCTCGTTAATGAACTGAATCACATTTTTGACATAAATTCATAGTATTTTGTATCAAACTCTCTTTTCTAACTTTTTGAAAATTATGATTTGAAAGTGGGCAGTCACTTGCATACTCTCCACTGACTCCTTTAACTTGCTTCCATTGCTAACATCTTCTAAAATAAATTTCTCCAAACCACTCCACTGATGTTGGAAATGCTCATATTAGGAATTGAGTCACTGCTGAGTTAAGTATTTAGTGTTGCAATACCTTAGGTAGATCGTACACCAGATTGTCCAGCCAGTCACTTATCACGGTTCTATGGGAACAGAACCATGGAGGCGCATGTTTTGAAGAAGTAGCAAGAGTCAAGAGAAGCAATACAATGTTAGAGGGAAGGAGACGGGCTAATTTAGGAAGAGCAAATATGATGGCCTCAACTCCTGAAGATGGAGGGGATGGACACAAGAGAAATTAGCTACCTACTTCAATTTTGGTCCAGTGTTATCCTGAACCTATTACAGAAAGATGAAAAAAGGAAAGAGAAAGAAAAGGAGGAACAGATAGAGGAAGGGAGGGAGGGAGAGAGAGAAATAGGTCTAAATGATTAGATACAGGATCAAATAGGATGTATTGATCTCATCTTTCACACATTTCTAACCTACTGGAGCTTTACGACAGGCAGCGTCAGGGAAAATGACTGCTGCCCAGTATATGCTTCAGTGACACTTGAGGCTCAGGGCTGGACCCAAAGATCATTGACTCCGTCTTATCCATTGACTATGACCTTGACAAAGTCACATTCAGGCTAATTCAAAGGAACCATAGCCTCATTTTAGAAATTCATCAACCTCTCTGATCATTTTCCTTCTTAATGATTGCATGTGATCATGTACCATGGAAAGTTACGCTACTTCCTCCCTCACTATGACAAGGAAGCCTTATTCTTATTACATTAGCTTCTGAGACTCAACTGAGCAAGCGAATTAGAGGTGTGAAGTCAGGGACATGTCCCACTCCCATCCCTGCCATGCTCACACACTAAGCTCAAGTCAGCATTTTTTTTTTTTTTTTTCCCGGATAGTTCATCAGCAATACGAGGAGACCTTTCCAGCAAGGTCACTGTACCACTCGCTAAAGCAACCATGCGTATGAGTGCCCCCAGCCAGAACGAGCTAATTTAACATGAAGTAATCAAAGATAAGAAAAAGCCACAGGAGTTATAAAAATAGACACATCGGGTGCCCTTTCCGAGGAGGAAGGGGAAATTTATTGGTGGTGAAGAGTGTACCAAAATGATAAGGGAAGTGAAGTAGAGATTGAAGATTCTGTGAGAAGTTAAGATAAATAATAAAACAATTCTTTTTCTACTGTAAAAGGAATAAAGAGGTCAACTAAGGACTCAGCAGGATTTTCCCAAGATTAGAAGGAAGGTTACTTGCCAGAGGAGTTGGATATTACCGAAAAGATAGATGGACGTAGCTTTTCAGCATTCTCCACGGAGGAAAATGCACTGTATGCCAAGGCAGAAGTGCTTTCCTGAAGGAAGAAAATGCAGCAGTGACAACCGCTGGGGCGAGGACATCTCCAGGAGGAAGAAAGTCTGGAAGTTTTTCTGAAAATACGCAGCCAAGGAGTATTTCCTAGTGCTCCAAGGGGAAGGAGAAGCAGTTTACGAGCACAGGGTTCAGTGAGAGAGGCTTAATCTGTCATCTTCTCAGAGTCTCAATTCCAAGAGGTTGGGGACCAGGCATTCTCCCAACAATAAACCTTCTCAGCTATGATGGTGGGAACTGACTACATGAGCTGAACATCCAGGCTGGATGCAAGCCCCCTTCCCTACTGCCAAGTTTCATCGCTTCTCTATGTCCTTATTCTGGGAGGAGAGCTGGGATGAACACTTGTTCTTAGACCATAGATTACTAGTTAAGGAGCTGGGAATGAGAACTTTGCCAAAAGCCTGTGCTGTCAGCTTCTATACCCAGGTTAGCACCAAATAGCAATTTCCTATTGAATCTGGCCCCGATAGGCCCTGGTATATTTTGGTGATTGGTGCCAAGAAAACTCATTAGCCATTTGGGAAAAGATTACATTATGCCTTTACTTCACAGCAGACAGAAAAATTAATTTCAAGTCGGCTTTTCTAAACCATAAAAGTATTAGAAGGAAATATGAGCCAAGGTGGGAGACCATTGCTCCACTTATGAGCCAAGTCTCAGGAAGAATGAAGCACAAGGTGATGCTGTAGAAGCTGTGGGTGCCTGATCCATATCCCCTGAGACCTTCTTTTCTCTTAGGGGTGCCGGAGCCCAGCTTCTGCTACGATAGATTCTCTGGAGAATTAACCATTGATCGTCAGTTTAAGCCAAAGTTGCTGTGAGCGTCTCTTCTTCCCCTCTTGATGCTGAGGCTAGACTTAACCCCAAACTGCATCCTTGCGGCTTCTCCTTCCCCATCCCAATTCCCACCATGCGCTTACGCTTTTCTCCCGAGAGTAAGTCACTTGTATACAAATATCCATTTCAGCCTCTGTTTTCAGAAAACTCAGGGATGATACTCGATTTAACTAAATAATAATATAAATAAGTATCATGTGGAAAGATACAAATAAATTTTAAGATATTTTTGTTTATGTTATCTATGCATATATGTGTAAGAGGAATTGTATCCCCCGCCCCGAAACAAATTCATATGTTGAAGTCCTAACCCCCAGTATCTAAGAATGTGACTGTATTTGGAGAAAGGCCTTAAAGAAATGATTAGGTCATTAGGGTATGCCCTAATCCTGTCTGACTGGTGTTTTTATAAGAGGTTGGACACTCAGAGATACGAGGTGCACAGTTGCACAGACGGAGGACCGTGTGAAAACGTAGTGAGAACACAGCCATCTAGGAAAAATTCACTGTTTTTCCCTTACTCACAGACAATACTTCTAACACCAGATGTGTGCATGTGTGTGCAGATGGGGGGGTGGTTTCCCCACACCAACCAATTCTCTGACACCAGCCGTGTGTCCTGAAATTCCATTCAATTCTGACATTAACTGGAGTTAGAACAGAATCCACGAGTCAAGGGCTCAGTCCCACAGCACTATCCCTAACCTCGGACGGCAAGCAGTCGGTCCCCGAGTTGCACAAAACTTCTGTCTGACATGATTACCAAGTGGCGTCTCCCACAACCTCCTCCATGGATGTGATTATTTGCTAGACTAGCTCACAGAACTCAGGGAAACATTTATCTATATTTACCAATATATTACATAGTAAAAGATCTGATGAAGGATACAGACGAACAGCCAGATGAAGAGATACACAGAGCAAGGTTTAGAAGAGCCCCAAGCCCAGGAGCTTCTGTCCTGTGCAGCCGGAGTGTGCCACCTGCCCACACATAGATATATGTTCACCAGCCTGGAAGCTCTCAGAACCCCATACTTCTGGAATTTTCACAGACGCTTCATTACACAGGTATGATCAATCATTAACTCAATCTCTAGCCCCTCCTCGCTTGCCAGAGGATAGAGGGGAAGCTGAAATTTCCAAGCTTCTAATCATGATTTGGTTTTTCTGGTGACCAGTCCCATCCTGAAGTTACCCAGGAGCCCACCAAGAGTCACCTCATTAGAACAGAAGACACTCCATTACCCAGGAAATTCCAAGGGATTTAGAAGCTGTGTGTGGGGAACCAGCCCCAAAGACCAAATATTAAAACAAAAGAGGTGCTTAGTGCTCTTATCCTTTAGGAAATTGCAAGGGTTTTAGGAGCTATGTGCCAGGAACCACGAGAGGAGACCAATACATGTTTTTTTCTGTTATTTCTCAGAAGACTTCTACAAGCCAAGGAGAGAGTCATCAGGAAAAACCAAACATGCTATCTCGAACTTGATCTTGGAGCCTCCAGAGCTGTGAGAAAAATTAGTTTCTGTTGCTTTAGCCACCCAGAGTGTGGTATTTTGTTTGGGCATCTCAAACGAACTAATTCAATTTATGTATAGATATATAGATATATAGATAGCTTTGTCCCTCTCTCACACACCCATGACAAAACATTTTAAAACAGAATATATGAAGAGCATTCATAAATATTCAAGAAAGAAATTTTTTTAAATAGACAAATAACTGAATTGGGCAATTCATAAAGAATAAATCAAATGCCAATAAATATCCAAGAAGATGTTCAGCCTCATTATGTCCTCTTTTGGAGCTGCACCTGCTCTACTGACCAAGCCTTGTCTCTCTACCACTTCTCTGCATGTTACTGTCCACTCCAGCTCTCCTTATTGTTATACCCACATCAAGTGTCCAGACAGTTCTACGCATGCTGGAGGTACTAAATAACCACCGGTGATGATGTAGTAGTGTTCTGAGGTGGAGAAAAAACTAGTTTTAAGATAATTCAACCCCAAAAGCTATCATCATGGTTCCAAAAAATTACAAAAGAGGAAGAATAATTAGCTCTAGTAAGTAAAAGAGAAAAATATTCATCACAAGTAATGACAGAAATGAAAATCAAAAGACAATAGGGCTACTTTTTACAGGTTTGCATAATATGTAAACGAAAAGCTAGAAAGCCTTGCTACCTGGAGTGCAGCAAAATGTATTTTCAGTTTGTCAGTGGCATTGTCAGTTGATAAACACAATTTGGCAATGCATTCCATGTCATAAACCCTAAGGAATAAGTCAAAAAATGGAAAACACCAGGTGAAAGCCAATATTTACACTTATGGTATTTACAATAGCCAAAAATTAGAAATACCCTCAAATGTCCAATAATAAAGGAATCATCCCATAAACTACAAGACATTGGCTCAAGGGAATAACATAGATACACCAAAAATGGCAAATATAAAGACCAAATATCAATATAAAGTTAACATAGAATGCATAAATTAGGATATTAAATTATATATGCATGATGATTATAACTATGTAAACACATACAAATAAAGACAGACTAGAATACATAAAAAATCAGTTTTAGGATTTGCTTTCCTCTTCCGTTTTCATTATTTCAAAGTTTCCAAATTTTTGTGTTGCGTATTTCTTAAATAACTAAAAATTTTATTGAGGAAAATGAGACATTCATATATATACATGTATATATAAAGACTTAGATATTAATAATTAACAGCTGACACTTTCTGAAACCTTACTAGTGCCACCACTATGGTTCAGTGCTTTACATGAACTGTCCCATTTAGTGCTCCAACAACCCAGTAAAGTAAATAGGATTATCTTCTTTAAAATAATAGATGAGAACATGGAAACCTAACAGGTAGAGCAACCCATCCAAGAGCATAGTCAGCAAGTAGTTGCCACAAAGAAGGCTAGCTGCCCATCGAGGAACACGCCTCCTTTTCTATATGGGAGAATCATGGTTAGGAAGCAGCTGCTGAGCCAGAGGGACATTCCCCAGCACCCCTCCTTTCTCTGCATCCAGCTGGAGCCATCTTACTAGAAGGCATACAAGAAGCACATCCTGTGATCTGTCCTCTGCAGGGCAAATACTGATCATCTACTGTAGGGGATCAGTTTTATAAATACGTCAAAAGTCTGAAACTAAGATGAGTGATTAACAGATATAATTGCCCCTTTATTTTTTAAAAAAATGGTGGTAAAAGATGGCGATACCATTCCACACCAATTCAAGTGCCAACATTTGAAAAAAATGTTACTTTCCAGAACTGAAAAGCATGCCAGGAAATGGGCAGTTTCCTATCCTCCTGGGGAAAAGTCAGGTGATGCCCCCTTTCTGTGGGACAATTTATCAAGAATTCAAGAACTTCTAGAACTCTGTACAATCCTTGACCCAGGAATTCCTTTGGAAATTACCTTACTGAAATGAGGGATGCGAGTAATGATATACAGCAATAGTATTGTTTATCTCAGAAATTTTGATGGGGGAGTAGAAACCACCTAACTATCCAGCTTTAAGGAAGTGGACAAATTATACTTTGGCTACACAATGAGTTACTATGAAGCTATTTTAAATTATGTTGCAAAAGAATAATTAACAACACGGAATGATCATGATACATTATACAGTGTGATTCCATTCTTACTGTGTTTTAAAAACACGTCTATATCAAGCATGAATTTGCTTATTCCATACAGGTGCAAGAACTATCACATTTCTTTATCTTTCTAAATCAAATGAAAGCTGGCTTAGAGCTCTGCCTTGCCTGGCTGAAAGGAAGAACTGTGTCAGGAACCGTTGGTACTTCCTCAACAACCCATCCCCACGCCACACACACACTTTCTCTGGATCTTCCTACTATCCTAGGGCTGATGTGGTACCAAGAAGTGGAAAAGGTGCCTATCTTTAGACCACAGTTGTCACCTTGGTTGCCTTCAAATTATACCTTGATATTGACAAGGGCTGCAGTGGTGGAGCTGAGAACAAGGTCCCCTCATAGCACTGGACTCGTCATAGGCTACAGGAGGTTTCTGCCACTTACCTTGAAACAGTGCTGTTTGAGGTTCTGTCTGCAGGGATATATCACCAGAGGTTTTGCCACTTGAGGGTGCTGGGTGGGAGGGGTGCAGCCATCCTCTCCTCCCAACCTCTCATGGAAATGTGGGCTCTCTTCTGGGGCCATTCCTCTCCCTTTAAATTTAAGCTCCACTTTATCTCTCTCCTCCCCACAGGACAATTCTGCCTTAATTCCATGATAAGCCTAATCTTCCAAACTAAGGCCTTGGTTGATTATTTCTTCAATGACCCCTTAAGGCCCAAATAAACTGTCGATCTCCATTCCTCAAGCCCAATCCACATACACATGCACACTCATACTCAAAGACACACAAAGACAGGTGAGCTTAAACCTTAGAATACAGAGGCAAGAGTGGTTTTTATAGTTATTTTTCCCCCTCAGGAGTATGTGTGTGTTGAGAAAAGAGACTAGAAATGGAAGCGATAGAATGGGAGGAGGAAAATTAATTATATTTTTATTCTCTTGAACCTAAGCAGTGAGAACAAATCATCAAAACTGCTAAGTATGCGAGCATTAAAAAGGCTAAAAGACACTACAAGTGTTGTTCTCTGAGTGCTGAAATTACAGGAAAATTCTTATTTTCTTCTTGTAGTTATTATAATTTTCTAAATTTTCTACAATTAACATAGGTCACTTTATAATTTTAAAAATACAATTTATTTTTTCCATGCTAAGATATCAACAGTATTTCTTTTTTGTAATTCCCTTACTATCCTTACTGATATGTGAACATCTTTTTAAAACAAAGAATAACTAGAAAGCAATAAGAATTACTTTACTGAAGGGCACAGATCATGGCTATAAAGGCATTTTGAAAAAATAGAAAATGAGAAAAAAATTCAAAAAATGTTTTTTAAGTGAAAGCTTCATAGGAATCAGCGTGTAACTTTCCAAGGTGACTAAGCTAATGTTAACACTGATTTTTGGGTGTAAACATTTGAACTGATTGCTTTGCTTGATTGATTTAAATTTTTTCTCTCTCTCCCTACGGCGGTTTCAAACTTGATTCCACCGTGGAGGTGTGCACCCACGTTGTGGGTAAAAGTCTCTATCGTTAAGGAAACAACATATAGCCATCCCCCAACTCAAAACACAATCCCATAGGAGACGGGTAAACAGATGGCACCGAGTTCTACAAGAATCACTGTGATCTTCCATTTTTCCCCTTTTAGAATCGGAGATTCTCTTGCCAACTGTCAACAGATCAACCACCAAATAGGAATAGAGATGATGATGATCCCATAAAAAGCCAGCAGCCCCACAGAGACGCCTGGAATAGTGAGAATCCCATCACCCTCCCACTTCATTTTCCATTCTAGAGACATTCTGTTTCAATGCTCTCTCCTCCTTTTCATGCTTTTTTCCTATCTGGGCACTCATCCAGACATTAAAATTTATATTCTCCTTTAAGAAATCTCCATCACAAAGCCATCATTACCCTGGGCTCTAGCATAGATAACTTTAGAGACTGTGGTTCACAAGTATCCTGGAGGGAGATGGAGGTGGATGAAAAACAAAAAGTAATAAACAGAAGGTATTCAGCAACATTTTCCCGCAGAATGCAACCCCATGTTGGGCCCATCTGACTCAGGAATACCTCGTCCTCATTAAAAAACCAAAGACTATTTGATACAAATGTATTTAAGGGGGCTCATGTCTTTTTTCCCTCTTTCTCAAGTTGCCCTTAGTCACCCAGAAATCGTGTCCAAGATCGTTTCAAGTACAAGAAGGCAACTCCTACAGGCCCGTAGAATGACCTCATCTGCTAGTCACTGGCTCCAAGTTCAGGTCTTGTTTCCTGCCTGCGTTCTGCATGCCCTTGGTTTTCAGAGCAGATCCTATTCATAGGGAGCCCGGAGAAGAATGTACATGTGAGACACTGAGAAGACAGACCTGACTCCAACAGTTTTTCCATAGACGGTCTTTGTTTTGCAGCTGCAGCCAGGATAGCAGTGTTCAGAACATCCTCTCCCAAATTCACATGGTTCTCAATCCCAACTAATAGAGGGTTATATCTTTAATTAATTCAATATTAATTGAGAACTACTATATGCCAAGCACTGTATTTGTTTGTCTCTGTAACAGCAATCTTAGTCATAATAAGCATACAACAAGTGTTTGCTTCAGTGGATTGATATTTCCCCAATTAGAATGGGAGCTCTAAGAAGTCGGGGACTTGAACCGGACATATCCTGGGTGCTTAAAAAACTTTTGTTGAAGTGATGGATGGATTAATTAATTAGTGAGTAAAAATAAGTCATCAATTCTTGCCAAAAAAGTTGTAATGGACAGTAGCGGAACATAGCATGTTTATGCAATGCAAGTATCTTCGCATTTGGAGTTAGACCTGAATTCAAATTCCAGGCTTATTTTCCCAATTTTGGTTTCCCAAATCTGAAAGAAAATAATAATATTTATCTGACTGACTTGTGAAGATTTAATGAGTTAACAAATATTAAACACTTGGCGTATTTAAAGAATTTAAAGTGCCTGATTCTTTCTAAAGGGTCAAAGATGCTAGTTCTCCACCTCTAACTTCTGTTTCTGAATCTCTGGTTATTATTTTTAAAGTGAGGATAATGATGCCTATTTCATAATGGTGGTGTGAGGTTAAACTGCCGCAGAAAGTTCCTGAAACAGTGCTCAACAAATATTTTCTCTCTTTACATTTCCCCCAATTTCATTAGGAGGCTATGGGTGGAGCTAAAAGAAAGAAAGAAGTGGATTAGACTTTGTTAAGAACCTTAGTGCATGTGTTTCTTAGTCATTAATGCTTCGACAACCTCTTGGAAAAGGAGGCTGTAACAGTGACCGG
>NW_006439568.1:8629181-8681075 GCF_000325575.1 Pteropus alecto | reverse complement strand
GGATCCCTGGGTTTTAACATGTGGGTGCTCAGAAGAAAACTACATTTCCCAGCACCTTTTGCAGCTAGCTGTGGCCATGTGACTGAGTTCTAGCCAATGAATTATGATCAGCAATGATGAATGTACTTCTAGGTCATGCATTTATAGGGAAGGGGTGTGTGTGCTCCCCTTCTTTCTCACTCCCTGTATGAGACTCAGGATCCCTGGGTTTTAACATGTGGGTGCTCAGAAGAAAACTACATTTCCCAGCACCTTTTGCAGCTAGCTGTGGCCATGTGACTGAGTTCTAGCCAATGAATTATGATCAGCAATGATGAATGTACTTCTAGGTCCTGCATTTATAGGGAAGGGGTGTGTGTGCTCCCCTTCTTTCTCATTCCCTGTATGAGACTTAGACATAGTGGGGAGCCATCTTGGACAAGGACTCTGCCCTTTGAATAGTAGCCTAAGTCCCTGAACCCTGGAGAAACCCTGTCAAACCTTGAATGCTGAGAGAGAAATGAACATCTCTCTTGTTTAAAACACTGATATTTTAGATCTTTATTATTATAGAGGAAAGTAAATCTGATCTCAAACAAGGTATCATGAGATCTGTGAATATCCATGCCTTGTTAATGCCAAATCCTCACCTCAGGCACTTTTTAAGCCTCCCCTCAAGGGCTCTCAGGCACCAGGCAAGCCCGCCTGCCTATGCTCTGACCCGCTTGCCTACCCACAGATTTAAAGTCCCCAGCTGCATCATGAACGACCAGTCAGAAAGCCCCTTCCGAGGCCAAACTTGTCCATGAAGCCCCCATCCCAGCCCACCCCAAGATGATTGGTAGCTCTCCTGGATCTCTCCCTTGCCCCAGCTCCACAGTCACTGACCATACCACCTGTCACTGGGTCTCAAACCCACTGTTTTCTAGCCCATGAGTTTTCACTTCGTTCTGTTGAATGTCCTTCCTCCTTATCTTAACAACAGACTCATTAACAGCAAGAACCATGTTTTAGACAGTATAATCAGATTTTTCTATCTTTATCTTATTTTGGAAGTAATCTATAAGCATGAATCATCATGATCTGAACTCTCAAAACACTTGCAGACTTTAGTGATTTGTTTATGTATCTTCGTAAATCGTGATGTCCTCAAAAGCAAAAAATGTGTCACAATAACCTCTGCATCCACAGCACCTGATTCATGCATGTGCTTCCGTAATGCTTATTGATAGATGGATAAATAAATCTTGGTAGGTGTTAACATCCAAAATAATGCCTTGTATTTAATGCCCAGATGGCTCTAATGTGTTAATGTGAGTGTTGCCAAGGCAGAAAGCTTTTTGATCTTTGAGTTTGGTGCTTATGTGAGTTAAAACATTTTCAGCTGCAAGCAATAGAGGCTTGACAAACTTACTTTTGCAAAAAAAAAAAAGGGATTTTATTCTTATATAACAGGGAAGTCAAATAAGTGACTTCAGACATTGCTAGACCCAGAGTTCAAAGTAAGTTCTCAGGGCTCTGTCTCTCTCCATGTCTTAGACAGATCTCGCTATAGTGTCATTCCATGATGGCTTTCAGTAGCCCAAGACATAGCCCAGCAACCCAGCTGCCTAACAAAAAAACAAGTTCCTTCATATCTATATCAAAAGGGGATTAGGGAGTGTTTTGATTGATGGGCCCAGCCTGGGACACATGTCTATTCTTGAATCACTATGGCCAAGAGGTTTGGGTATTTTGCTGGACGTAACTAGGTCACATGCCTACCCCGGTGTCTAGAAGAGAAGGCTAACTGGGTTAGCACCACCCAATTTCAAGAGAAGAGAAGGGTAATATTACCAGAGAGGAAAGGATATAAAACAGACAAACCAACAGATGTTTATCACTATCTGGTAGCTGATACCTCCTCCTAGTTTATCTGCCCAAAGCATTTGCCCACACTATTCTGGATTTCTTCTTACCATCTTCTTGCCACTGTTATCATCCTGCAAGTCACCTTGAAACATTTCCTCAGCATTTCCTCTTGCCCCAGCCCCTCCGTGCACTGTCAAACTGTGGTTAGTAGTTTACCAAATGGAAAAGGAATAGGCATTCCAGGACTTGGGAAACTGCTTTGCCTCCTGCCTACCTCACAGCTAGGGTCTGGGATGACTGGAACAAGTCCCTGGTGATGGCACACAAGGGAACTCTGATTCCAGGCATTCCTTTCTAGTAGAGAAAAAATTCAGTTTGACCTTATTGACTGACCCCATCGGCCTGTCAGGAAATCACTTGGTAATTACTCTAACCAAGCAATTTGCTTTTTAATGGAGATCAGAGCTATTCTCCAAAATCTTCGAAAGGCACTGGGTTGCTGCAGCCACTGTGCAAAGATGGACTCTGACTCATACGAGAATCTCAAGGTGTCTGTGCTCTTAGTTCGCCAAAGTTTCCAGCGCTTGTTGAACACAGCTGGTTCTCAGCAGGAGAAAAGCCTTTCAAGGTTGTCCATTGAGTGGTTCAAAAAATGAATTCTGAATATAATTCTGCCTGAGAGACACCCTACCCTTTTCCGTGCCCTTGCCACTTTCTACCAAATCACACCCACGGCTTTGAAATCTCAACCAAGCCAGACTTTGCGCAAGACTTCCTGAAGTCCTTTGGCTTGCCTGCCTGATCCCTGGGGCCAGCGTCTTCCTCTGCTGCCTAAACTCTAAGCCCTTTCTAGGGTATCTTTAACACTCCTATGATCTTGTTTCATTATCAACATGCACCTGTAACTTTACAGTTTGCAAATCACTATTCCCAGGCACTTCGTATGAGTGTCACAACAGCAATGAGAGATAAATAGTACTTTTGTGCCCTGAGAAATGAGAAAACTGAGCCTCAAAAAGGCTTATGTAATAGCTTAAGGCCACATGGCTAGTAAGTGGCAGAGCCAGATCTCAAACCCAGAGCCTCTTATTACAAATCCCTTGCCTTTCTTCACATAACACATTGCCTCTAATTTATATTCCCTTTGATAATCTTGACCCGCCCTCAAACTCCCAACCCCTAATAAGTCAGTAATCTTCTCGAGGACAGGAGGCAGGTCTTTTCGCTCCTGGGTTCTACCTGCAGAAAGCCTAGCACAGCATTGTGCATAAGATGGGCATTCCAAAATAACTTGTCAGCTGAGGAAATGGGTACTTGGCTGCTGTGTGCTGGGTCACCTTGGGGATTCACAGGGTGGCGCACACAGACAGGCTGTTTGCTCACTAGCATCTGGAGGATGTGCAAAATGATGCCTTCATCTAAATGTGATTAGAATTGATCATTTACATATCCATTCATTCAGCCGATTCTTGTCTTCCAAGTACCAGGTGGAGTGATAGCTGCCGGCTATCCACTAGTAAATAAAACACACAATTCCAGCCCTGAGGAGTTTATACCTCTGTGTGAGCCTTAGAATCAAATAGGTATAATCTAATGATGAGCTCTTCATTGTTTTCACCTGTATTAGTTTTTATTGCTGGCGAACAAATTATCACAAACTTAGCAGTTTAAAGCGACACCCACTTATT
Organism: Pteropus alecto; assembly: GCF_000325575.1. Lineage (NCBI taxonomy): Eukaryota > Metazoa > Chordata > Mammalia > Chiroptera > Pteropodidae > Pteropus > Pteropus alecto. The sequence goes on along the minus strand of NW_006439568.1, from coordinate 8,677,557 downwards.
AACTCATAGTTCTATATTTCAGAAAACCATGCAGACACAACTGGGTTCTCTGCTGAAGGTCTGGTAAAGCCAGAATCAAGGTGCCAGCCCGGATGAACTATTATCTGAAGATTCTGGGGAAGAATCTACCTTGGAGCTCATTCTAGTTTTAGGTGGAATCTAGTTCTTTGTGGCTCTAGGACTGAGGTCCTTATTTTCTTGCTCCCTGTCAACTGGGAGTCGCTCTCAACTGCTAGGGGTCTCCCTTAGATCTTTCCCATGTGAACACATCCATCTTCAAATCTCTGCTTTCCTCTTTTGCTACCAGCTGCAGAAAACTTTCTGCTCTTAAAGGGTTCATGGGAGTAGGTCAGGGCCATCAAGCTTCTCTTTCTTATACTCAGTCATGTAATATAGCATAACATGATTACGGAATAATGTCATTGTATTCACAGTTTCCACCCATACCCAGAGAAGACAAGATTATACAAGGCATTGATCATTGGGTGGCATCTTAGATTCTGCCTACCGTATCCCTGCCCAAATTTTGGAATTCAGAACTTCACGTGGCCTTTTGTCACAGCCTAACAAGTGTTTTCCTGTCAGGTGTCATCCATGTTTAACCATATGACACATCTATATACCTTTGCATACACCAATCCCTCGGCTCGGAAGTTTCCCCTGCTTCTAGTTCCTCCAAGAAAATCCTCTTCAAACTTCAAGATTCAAAGTCTTGAAGACTCTCTGATGGGGTCTTTCCAGCACCCAGCCACCCATCAATCAATGTTACACACTCTCGTCTCTGCGTTTTTATGGCACCTCATCCAGACTAGCACAGTCTTAGTCACCAAACTGTGAGTTTGCGTTTGGGTCTTCTTTCCTTTCGCGGGGCCTCCCACGGATCTTGACGTAGAGTAAGTGCTTGGTAAATGTTTGTTGACTTGAACTGAACTAGACATTCTCTCCTGTGATGGGGACTCATACTGGAAGAACAGAACAGACTCAAAACCTAGTTTAGGCATGGAATAGAACATCTGTAATTTTTGCCTCCTCGGCACACATTTATTTACTTTCTGCTCCCTGTGCCCCAATTTGCCGCGAGGGAACCATCACACTCCCACTTCCATTATGTAGTTCAGATGGGAATAACCCCGTGACCCCCTTTCAGGGAGAGACTCACCTGTGACAAAGGCTTTGCTCCACCATAACTGATTCCAGGAAGGACACAATGCACTCGGGCGGATGAGAGTCCTGTCATCCTCTTATACTGAAACCTCTGGGAGCGGGCTTTTCTTTTCATTTCGGTCTTGTGGAGGTAGTAGGATAAAGGCTTAGAGCCCCTGGTGGCTTTCTCTGCTGGGGGTTGAACCTCCCACACAATGAACAACACAGAGAAATATAGAACTAAGAGATGACTATAAAGAACTATTGAGTCTTGAAGACTTCATAGCCTCTGGATTGAGCCACATCCAAAGCCCGCCGTCCTCTGAATTCGCCAAATAAACAAAATCTCTTTAGACTTAGATTTCCACTGACACAAATACTTTCTCATTTATTAATTTGAGTTGGGATTTTGTCATCTGAACCAAAAAAAGTTGGATGTTGGGAGCTGAAAAGCAGCAGTGTGGTAAAATTTAAAAACAAGTCCCCTCAGGGACTAAACCCCAGGGCATGAGATCTCTTAGCTCATTATTAGTCTCCCTGAAAACTGATCAAATGGGGCCATCAGACACTGCAAGAGGAAATGTCACTTTGCCTCCAGCCTCTCCATTCCAACTTGCTGGGTTCTTTGCACCCTGTTTTGGAATCCAGAGAACATGGATCTTGGGGCTAATACTGCGGTGGGTGATGGGACAGAGAGTAATTACTATTCATAACCTTCAGAAGCAGCAATCGGAGTCTTGTGGCCAAGATTTTCTAAGGGACACCAGGTGTGCAATTTGCAAGCAAATGACTATCGATTACTCTGACCAGCTAATTATGAGCCTGCAATTTCCTTGTCCCTGGATTCCCTACCTCCCACCCCAACTGCCCATACTGGAAGTCTCCCACAGGATCTCATTTGTTTGCCTTCAAGTCATCTCTAGAGAGGACTCTTTCCTCTCATCAGCCTTCTCCATGTCCTTCTCCAGCCTGCTGGCCTCTCAATAGCTGTGTCACAAGATTTCAATGGGGCTTTCAGCTTATTGCATAGTCAGCTCCTCCTCTGAGTCTTCCCCCACCCCCATCATTGCCTCAGGGTGTTGGAACTTTGCTGTGAGCTGCTGACAGATCATTAAAGATCCCAGCTGTTCCTGGTCCATAACAACTCCTTTCAACTGGGTCTCCTTCCAGGAACAGCTGCGAAAGCTCCAGAAAGGAAGGGAGAAGGCACATTTAGCATGATAACAAATCAGGAGGGAGTGACCAGTTTACCCCGAAAAGCTGTGATGCAGATGTAGCCACCCAGCATCTCTCCCCACCCCCCAGGAAAGAGGCGAATGTGTGCTGCCTCTGTGTGAAAACTCTTCATAACCAATGGAATAAGATCAAGAATCCCTACCCCTGATCCCAGGAAAGGAGTTTGGAAAAGCTTCTTGCTTTCCCCAAAACGATTCACACAAAGAGCTGGAAGTGGCTACAAAAAGTTTATTATCTTGTACACCCGTACAAGTAATATGTAACTCATTTATACCACATTAACAACATGGAAGAAGCACTAGTGGCTGACATCTGATCCCATACAGGGTGCTGGGTATAGTGCTATACACATATTTTCTCATGAATACTCAGAGGAAGTATTTATGGATGAAGAAATCAAGGCACAAAGAGATTGACTAACTTGCCCAAGTTTGCACAACTCAGAAATAGTGCAGCTGAGATCTGGACTCAAGTCTAACTGACCGCAGAGCTATGCTCTGACCATTTACCTTACCTGTTGTCAGTAAGGTAGCCAATCTGAACACCTACAGTTCCCTAATTGGCCCAGAGCCTGGCAGTTAGTGGGCACTCAGTAAAGGTTGGTTGAATGATCTTTTTCAGTGAAGACTGATTCATACCACTATGCTTGTATACACATTACTTTCTCTTCTTGACACACTCTTCACTCACAACTACTTTGTCTCTCTATCTGGAAAATGTCTGTTGATTTTTCAAGATTTTTCTTAGGCCCTATGTACATTATGAAAAGACTTTACAGAAAAGCCCCCTTCCCACATCCAGTGGGACATCTTAATCATTTCTTAACCATTTCCTCCACACTCCTACATATTTCTATCACAGCACGATTCTTTATATATCAGAGATACTAATTATCTCCCTACCCCATGACAACAAGGCTCTCATGCCTTGAACTTCCCATTTCCAGGACTTCAGGAAGTATCCCCTCAATATTTCTGCTCCTGCCCAAGGGTTTTACATCTCTGGTTCTGTTCTCTCAAGATTCAACTTCCTCTTTTTTGCTTTTGTCCATCACTATACGACTTTGAGATATACTTCCTTCGATTTCTGCACTCAATGCTGGGTATTCGTGCACCTCATCATTCGGGGGGAGGGCATCGAAAGGAGTCAAGTCGTGTAGCACTATGCCACTTTCTACTATCTTCTTTACCCAACTCTACTGCTTTCCCCCTCTCTTTTATAAGTAAAATAATTCCTCAAATTCTTCACCTAGTCTATGCAGAACAATTTCCTCCAGAATCCTGTCACCAACTGCCATCAAGGCCATGGAATCACTGGGGAGGAAGAGAATTTCCTCTATCCTTCAAGACACTTTCTGCTGGTCTAATCATTAAATCTACACGAAACAGATTAAGAAGACAAAGTAACCAAATTTAATTACATATGTACATATAGAAACCCCACATACAAAAGAGAGTCAGAGACAGAAAGAGAAAAAGAGATATATAAGACACTCTGAGCTAAGGATCACCTGGGGGCTTCAGAGGGGAAGAAGGTCATTCCCAGGATGGTAAGGAGATCAGATGTTTAGTAGTTAGAAGTTTGCCCTGCTCTATAGATAGGTCAAAAAGTTATCTCTGATAACCTCTTACTATGGGCAATACCCTTAATTCAGATTTTTCTAGGTAGTTAAGTGGGCGCAGAAGTTTCTCTTGAGTCCAGATAAGAAAAAAATTCTGAGATGTTCTAAATTAATGTATATCAGCTGGAGAGTGAAAGACAGAACTGGTAGGGTGTTAATGGCTACCAACCAGCTAACAAAAGACTTCTCACATTCCTGTTTTTCCTGTTGGAATTTTAGATTAATTTCCAGGCACCATATAACTCCATGTATCCCCCTTGTTTACACCAGGGCTTTCTGAACTGCTGCCTCCAGATAATCTACAGGAGCAGAAATTTCTTCAAGTGGACTCTGCTACCCAAGAGCTGGCCACCTTCACCTCCCTCTACACCGTTACCTATAGCTCGTGTAAATTCTTTCAGGCTATTTCTTTCTTCTCCCTCCCACATACCTGATGTATAAAACACTTGCCAGACTCAGAGATGGTGGATGTGCTGTCTTTTCTACCTAGCCATGCTGCTGGTGGTTTAGACTTTATTCCCCAAAACCGATCTTTTGGCTAATATTTTTGGCTCAGTAAAACCTTATTTACAAAAAGACTTTCAATTGTAGAAGTTAAAAAGTTTTAGTTTAACAGCTCACATGGTCTCATTGCCTTTAGGTCAAAACAAGCCACATACCACAGAGGCACATCTTGGGGTGACTCGTTCTGAGCCCCTACAGAATGAAGGAAACCACAAGGGAAGGAGAGTAGAGTATGGGGAGGGGATGGTCACATTGAAGGGAACCAAAGTTTCGCTACCCTGAAGCTGCCTTTTAGGATATTGATTTTAAGCTGTTTATTAAAAAATAAGACTCAGAAACTTTGACCTTCCCTTTGCTGCCCAAGAGATTCAGAAAAAAATATCTACTTTAGGAAAGAAATCTTAGAATGTTCACCTTAGCCTAATTTTAATTAAATATGGTAAATTAAAGGGCTTCAGGCCAGGGAAGACATTAAAGCCACAATAATATACTGACACATCTACATGAGGATGACTAAAATTAAAAGAATTAAGTAAAAAAACCAGTTATGGTGAGAATGGAGAACTAGAATTCTCAAACACTGCCAGAGGGAGTACAAGTTCATAGACTTTGAAAAACTGTTTACCCATATTTACTAAAGCAAACATATGTGTCTCTATGACCTAGCAATTCCAATCCTGTGTATACAGTCCTCAAAAATGAGTGCTTATGTCCAACAAAGGCATGTACAAGAATGTTCATTATAGCTCTAATATAAAATTATAAAATCTCCCAATTAGAAACAACTAAAATACCCAAGAGCAGAGTGAATGGACCTATGGCCATACTTGACAACATGAATCTTAAAGGCAATATTAGGCAAATAGTTTCTATAAGAAGAATCATATAAGTTCATTTCTATGAAATCCAAAACCACATAATTAATCTATACTGTCAGAGATATCTTTTGGATGATATGTATTGGTGTGAACAAGCCTTTAGGGCAATAGGTCAACATTGACAGACATCTTGGTTCATGTTTAGGTATGGGTTCATGTTTAGGTATATATATACATATATATATATATGCAAACATTTATTGAGCATTATACCTAAAATTTGTGCACTTCACTGTCTATGAATTATGCCTCAGTTAAAAAGTTCAAAAGAAAAGTTATGCACTATTTAGGCATTCATTAAGCAAATAAAAACAACTTAGCTATTACAAACGATAGTCTTGTAATAATAATAATATCAAAGAAGCTTATTTCTCCTGACAAGTCAACAGGGCACAAAACTCCAACTTTTTCATAATTACACTTCTTGGCATCTAGTAGGTGATTAATATGTAATTGTTGAATTGTACAGAATTATAGTAATAAGTGATGATAAGTTAATCATAATCCCCCTTTGAAAGTGTTCTCTCTGGCTCATGTGATGGTGCAGTCCAGATGGGAAATCTCTAAGAACCCATTGTTTCCACTGTGTTGGGCCAATAAACCATGCCAGGTATAACATGGAGGTAGCCAAGCTTGTGAAAGCACCAACCCCAAATGAGCCCAGGAGCTGGCAGATACCTTGGAATGCTGAGATACAAAAGAATGTCCAAGGATGTCAAGTGGCTTCAGTGAAAGCTTGAAGGACACAAAATATAAATGGAATTCAAATCAGTGAGGCAATAGGATGGACAAAAGTGAGGTGACTTTAAGAACTTAAGAATGAGGTTGATTGGTGAAGATAAACTACTGAAACCCATACCTAAACATGAACCAAGATGTCTGTCAATGTTGACCTATTGGTTCTTAAAGAGTTTGGAGAAATGCCCAAAATTCCAACTAAGGTGACTCGAAAAGAGTCTCAACGAAGTACGGCTTATACAAGCATATTTTAAACCACATACACAGAACATCAATTTGGCATATCAGGGTCAGCTAACTTAACAGAAAAAAAAAAAAGGATTCTTGATAACTTGGCCAGCACTAATACCTCATCAACTGCACTGAATATTGTTTGAAAAAAAGTATGTTTGCGCACAATGGGAATGATGTGAACACCATTACAAAAGGCTATCCCAAAGGGCACAGATGCATCAGCACTTACCCAGCTCTACCCTGATTTTGGATCAGGAAGCAGAAGTATTATGGTCCACAGAAAGGAGTTTATCATTGAGGCACAAGTGGAGTTTGTATCAGTGTTGCCTAAATGAGATTACTTTGGGGTCTAACCACCTCCCTTTGTTCTAATTCTTTTGCTCAGAAATGTTCTGAGGAAGGTACAGAGGTCTTATTTAATTTCCTGTGTGGATCTACGTATAGGGAGAGAATGTGACCATAAGCATTATGGTCTAACTGCTGACAATGATTGCTCACTAACATTTGTTGATCATTTTGATCAGCCAGCAACTATGCTATATTAGTCAGGATAGGCTAAAAGTGCTGTTTCAATATCCTGAAATCTGAGTGGCTTATCCCAATAAAAGTTTTAAACTTTTCTCATGGTTGAGCATGGGTCTTTGGTGGAAAAGAACAAGGAGCTCTAATCTACACATTCAGTGATGAACCTAGGCTTCTCATATCATTGGCATCGTTCTCCTCCGACTCCCACCCCCACGTCCTTGGAGATGGTAATTCAATTAGTGGATAGAGAAAGAGGGTAAACGTCACACACGGGAAGTTTGTGAGCAAGGCTGGAATTGATGCATGTCACTTGTGTTTACCTTCTAGTCGCCAGAAATCAGTCACATGTTCACATCTAACTGCAAGGGAAGCTGAGACATGATATCTTCCTAAGCACTTGGAAAGGAGAACCCAAAAAGTGTCCTAATTAGTGTCTGCTTCATGCCCTAAGTGCTTTACATGAATTATAGCATGAAATCCTCATCATGTTCCTTAAAAGGAGTTAGGAGAGGAAACTGAAGCACAGGTGAGCTAAATAATTTGCCCTAAAACAGGCCATTATCTATGCCAAACCAAGGTTAAAACACATTTTTAAGGTCTATACTTTTAACCACTACAATACACAGCAGTTGTATTTATCATGGCAAAGAAATAAATTGGCCTTCAGATCTGTAAATTTCAGTGCATGTACAAAACTGTGAGTCTGAACGTGTAAATGGAGGATTCGATTCTAGAACACAATGACTCACCGAGGTACTTCCTCCTGTGAGGCGGTGATGGATAGCCAGCCAAATCCTCTGGATGACAGACAGGACATCTGGTCTGGTCAAACTGCAACAGATAAGAATATGAGTTAACAGTAAATAAGCACTTATCACCAGGCCGGGCATGACCGAATGTCTTACATGAACCGAACTATTTGAATCCCTACAACAAATTTACTAAGCAGGCACTATTATGAAGAAATTGCAACACAGAAAGATTAAGACTTGCCAAGGTCACACAAACAGTAAGAGCCAGAGGCAGGATTTGATCCCGGGCACTTTTAGTTCTAGAATCAAGGCTTCGAGCCACTATATTAAAGAAACGTCCAATAAAGATGGTATCAACACCATTGTCGGCATGTTGTTTTCCTGCACAGTGGTTCCCATAATCAGTCCCATAGAATCAAAACTTGACATAACTCAGTTATCATCTCCTCTTCCCAGAAAGAGAGGGCACTAGAGGTACACAAGAAATATTTATGAAACTGGAATTATTTAAATCGTGTTAAACGGAAGGTTTCAATAGGGTACCATTTTTCCTTTAGTCTATAGCCATGAAATTAAAACTAGCTAAGCATTTTATTTAAATTATCTAATTTAATCCTCATAAAACTCTATGATATAACTTCCCCCCACCCATTTCTATAGGTCATAACACCAAGTTTTAACCTAAAGGAACAAAGTTTCATGATATCTGACTTAGATATGCGTATAAACCTCCTGGTAACACTTTCATAAGGAGTTCTGAACATCTCTCTAAATGAAAAGAAACATCCTACTCTGGCATTCCAAGAAGATAGGCTGTTGAAAATTCAGGACTTTGCCTTCACGATTCTATCTTTTTCACTTCCAGGGAAGTCATTTCCGTGAAGCGCTGGTGTGAACAACAATCACAAGTGGGAAGAGCGATGAGACAAGGAAAAGGAGGAGAAAGGAAACGGTCCCATAATTTTAGAAAGAGCGTAAAAAAAAAAAAGGGAGAGAGACTTCTAAGTTCTATTTTTGGCTCTGCCTCTGTTTTCTAGCCAGCCAGCTGTCTCTCTACCTTTCTCCCCATTAATGGCAAAAGGTGGAGAAGAATATAGACCAGGTATAAAGCACCTTGTCATGCCTGGATAAAAGATCCTGTGTTATGGTCAACACACACCCAGAATTATGTTGTGAAATCCACATCGTGTTGTAATACATCGGCTTCAAGTTTCTCCCTGTCCTTAGTTTGCTTTCTCTCCTTTGCATCCCTCATATTGATGAGATGAGCTTAATAGAATGAAAATATTGACTAGGTCTCAAAACCTTCTAGCAATTCCTCAGGATAAAGGCCAAAATCTAAAAAAGGTCTTCTCTGATCAAGTCTTTGCTTAATTCTCCAGCCTAGTCCCACATTTCTTAGAATTATATACTCTACATTTAAATCATATTAAATTACTTTCATTTCTCCAAATACACGTTTTCTTTCACCTCCATGCTTTTTCTGCCCACATGCCTGGAACTCATTTAGCAAATATTTATTGAACTCCAACTCTTTGCCAAGCACCGTTCTAGAACCTAGATGGTGGTTATATAGCTAGGAGCAAAAGTAAGGAAAATTCTGTCCTCCCAGAGCCTACCTACTAGCAGGCAATAAACGAAATCAGTAAGTAAAATGTCAGGTGGTGACGTGTGCCAAGGAGAAAAATGAGACAACAAATAAGATAGGGTGTGAAAGAACGAGAAGTTCGATATTAAATAGGATGTGGGTGGAAGGCCTCATTGAGAAGGAAGATGACATTGGAGCAAAATCCTGCTGGAGAAAGGCAGCGAGGCTTGCAGACATCTGGGGACGATCTTTCCAGCAGAGGGAACAGCAAAGCTGAAAATCCCTGCTTGTCCTGCTCACTCTACACGGCTTCTAACTCCTCATCCTTCAGGACTCCCTTGGGTCTCTCTCACTACTCAGAGCCTTTCCTGACTCCCATTGCACATTCTCAATTAAGGATCCATCTCAATGCTCTCAGAGCATCCAGGCATATTATGATAGCACTTAAAATATTGATGATAATAAATTGCAGTTAAGGTTTATAAAGTACTTACTGAATGCCAGGCGCTGTGCCAACATGGCTTACTTGGATGATCTCCTTTCAATTCTTACACCAACACTGTAAGAAAATACATACTTATATTACCTCATTTTACAAAGAAATAAAGTCGAAGCACAGAGATTAATTAACTTGTTTAAGATCAGCATGAATTCTAATCTTCGTTCTGCAAGCGCAGAACAGGGACTATGCGTTCCTTATATTTGCGTGTAGCATAATTATGTGGCTCTAAAAAAGAGCCTGTATCTCAGTGCTTCGAAAATACGTTAATACATTTGTATAATAAAACGAAACTGCTTTTTGCATGTATCTTACCAAATCATGCAGCAGTGGCCAGGTGAATTTGGACACGTGATGAGTATGTTTGTGATGGTCTGATTTAAAAGTGAAATTCCTTGGGTGAGACTCTGGGGTCACCTCACACAAAAAAGGCTGGTATCCCTTCAGAGAAGTTGATATGGGAATGTAATGCAGAGCTGATTCGGCTGCCATTTGAGAGAGATCTACTCTATGTGTTACGACTGTAGACTGAGGAAACCAGTGGCTTCAATTATGAGTTTCAAATGAAAGTCCTTCAGCGATGACTTTCACAGGTTCTGAATCACAGGTGCTAATGTATCGTCAAGCTTCTTCTCACACTCACATTGCCCTCCAGATGAGTAGCTACAGGGATTTGTTTACTTAATAATAATGAACAATTCTCCTAAGCGACCTATGCAGGCCTGCAAGTGTCTGATATTTCTGAAGTTCTACTAACCACCCTCACCATTCTTCAGCTCCAGAATCGTTCCACCCGTATTTCCAGTTCAGTGTTTCTCAACTGAACGTAGTTTTACCCCTTAGGCTCAGGGCATTTTTGGCAATGTCTGGAGACATTTCAGGTTGTGACAGCTGGTGGAGGTGGCATACTACTGGTATATAGTGGGTTGAGGCTAAACATCCTACAGTGCACAGGGCAGCCTCTCCACGACAAAAAAAAAAATTATCCAGCCCCAAATGTCAATAGTGCCATGGTCCTATCTCATTGCCATGCGTAAACCCTAGAGTCTCTCTTTGATTCCCATCCAATGACATGTCAGGGATCCACTGATATGCCAAGAACTGTCCTTGCTGTTGTTTACAGGGGAGAATCCTTGTTGCAGTACACAAATTCCCTGATGTCACATTGGAGTGAATCATCAAAGCAAAAATGCCCTCCACTGAACACCTTCTTTAAAGTTCCAAAGTGTCACTTTCAATACGAAGACTTCCCTGACATGCCCCCAGGAAGAACTGACTACCTGTTCCTTTGCGCTCCAAGGATAACCTACACATAATGCTAGCACAGGACCAATAATACTTCCCTTGGCATTATTGATCATATGCCTGTCTCCTTTTCAACCTTCCCATTAGTTCCTCATTGGAACTCAGAGACCATGTCTAATTATTTTTAGTTTCCCAAGTCCCTAGCGTAGAAGCTAGCCCTTAGTGGGTACTCAATACAAGTGTTTGGAATGAATATATTCTTAGGGGGAATCTGGTTCCAGTAGTTGTTTTACATTCAACCACTCTATTTTTCACTGTAAATGTGGCTTTCTTCTCCAGTTTCCAAATAGGATAGAAGCCAAGCAAAACACATGGTCCATCCCTTTGACCTCAGCCTCATTGCCCACAACTAAGGTTCAAGTTCAGAAAACATTACTCTAGTAATGGTTGGAAAGGATGATAAAAATAGGCTGCTTAAAAATCAAGCACTTTTGCACAGAAAAGGGAGATGCAAACTGCCTCTGGCACCTTCCTGTGAGTAACAGAAGTTTCTATTTTAAAAGAGAGGCAGTCAAATAAGAAGCAACTTTATCACAATGCTGCTTTCCCAGATTTCTTGGCCAAAGCAACACATCAGCCTGTATCAGGCTCTTGGCGTTCCATGACGGATCGGGCTCCAGTGATGATTCATAGCTGCCATGTGAGGAGCGGAGGCTTTCACACAAACTCTCCCCTTTAAAAAAACAAAATGCAGTCCAGTGAAAGGCCCAGCTCTTTCGATCATGCACATAGCACTCAACTTCTCTCCCTGACAAATAGCAAGGTAGGTGATGTCAGCCTGTATCAGGCTCTTGGCGTTCCATGACGGATCGGGCTCCAGTGATGATTCATAGCTGCCATGTGAGGAGCGGAGGCTTTCACACAAACTCTCCCCTTTAAAAAAACAAAATGCAGTCCAGTGAAAGGCCCAGCTCTTTCGATCATGCATATAGCACTCAACTTCTCTCCCTGGCAAATAGCAAGGTAGGTAGAGTTGCCATAGGCATTGCCTTCCAGTGGTTCTCCATCTTTCTGCTCTCAAGTAGCTCTAAGGGTGTCTATTTCCTCCCTTGGCTCAGATGTTCAAGTTGCCCCAAAGTTTTATGAGCACAGTGGAGAATATGGGTTCATGAATCTAATCCTCATCTTTTTTCCTCATCCTTAAACTTCTTTGGTTTTGAGTGATCTGTGTACCTTTTGGATGACCTTCCTGTTAGGAATTTTTAAAAAGCCCACTTCTATCATTTTGATTTCCAGATATTACATCAGCGAGATTTCTAAATTTGTTTATGTTTTCATTAAGTTAAGGTTTCTGGCACCATCTGCTCCTGATAGGATTTGAGAAATAATGCTAAACCATTTAAGAATAAAACAGAGTACAGTTTATCTGAAGGAAACAGAAGGGATAAGTGCTATCTGCAGCCTGAACTGAGTCGATTATCATTCTTGGGCAAAATGTTGTCTTAAAGTTTTCCTGAAGCTAAGCCAGAAGATGGAACAGATTGCAAGTGTGTGCAAGTCAGCACTGGGGAATTTGAATATTGAGAAGCAGGGAAGCAGGCTGTAGCATCTCCTTCCTAAGAAAGCTTCGTTGGCAGTGAATACACCTTCCTGCCCAGCGAGGGAGCGGGCAGTCCCACCCTGAACACAACCTCAGTGCGGAAGAGGAAGAGGTCCCACTGGGACTTTCCTGATGATAACAGCAAAACATGAATTTCTGACAAATGACGTGACAGAGGATGCAGAGCCAAGAGAGAAGAACTAGAGCCCAAAATTCAGGGCCTCTTGGGCAGGATGAGAGGTGTGATCTTTACTTCCATTATGCCTGACTTTGCAAAAGTAGTCCCATCACAGAATTTCTAAACTTCAGACAATTCCTGTAAATAGTGAAGTCCTTAATAACCCCAGTTGCTATTACCAGGAGCTGCCATTTAATAAGCATTTCTCATAGGTCGGACACTGCACTCATCTGGTATCTATAACGAATAAGAATAATGACATATTTTAAGCACTTATGGATGCCAGGCACTGTCCCATGCTCATTATGTATTTTAATGCATTAAATCCTCTCGACAACCCCATTGAGTAGGTACCAATCTTACTAGGGAGGAAGTCGAAGCATAGTTATTTAATGGAGCCACCATCACCTGGATATTGATTGGGAACAATCTGATAGGAACCTAGACAAGGGTTCTGTCTCCCAAGCAACACTCTCTTGTAAATAAAAGCTTTATTACAATATAATTCATGTACTGTACAATTCACTGATTTAAAGTGTACAATTTAATGGTTTTTAGTATAATCACAGAGTTGTGTAACCATCACCATAATCAATTTTAGAACGTTTTCTCCGCCCCCCTCAGGAAACCCCATACACTAAGGCTAGTCAGTTGCCAATTCCTCATTCCCCTGTGCTCTAGGCAACCACTGATCAACTTTCTGTCTCTATAGATTTGCCTCTTCTGGACATTTAATAAAATTGGATCAGATAATCCATGATCATTTATGACTGGCTTCTGTCACTTAGCATTATGTTTTCAAGGTTTACCCATGTTGTAGCAAATATTTGCACTTCATTTCTTTTATTGCCAAATAGGTCACAATCTCCAAGGCTGGTGTTAATATTTTATACACAAGAAAACTGAGGCTCAGAGAAATAAGATAAATTGCCAAGAACACATGGGCAGCCAAAGACAGATCTGGCATCTGCTGATCCCCAAACCATGCTCTTAAAACCGTGGCCTACTGCCTCCAAAGCATGCCTTCCCCGAGAGAAGTTACCTAAGGAAGAGAAATTAGCTCATGTGTACTAGTAGCTTTCCTTGTCCTTCCGCAAAAGGCAATAAAATAGTAATTGAAAACAATGGACTTTAGAATTAAGCTCAAGACCAAGCTGTGCAACTTTAGACAAATCACTTATGCTTTCTACATCTTAGTTTTCACATTTGTAAAAGAAGAAGAATGACATCTCCTTCTTAGAGTTGGGAGATACTGCATGTCACGAGCATTGCCCAGTACCAGGCAGTCGGGGAGGGGGTAATCAATAACACCTTTCTACGGAGTCATGTGTGTTGAGGCAGGTCTAGACTAATGAAGGAGTTTCAGCTGGTGGAAGAAAGAGAAAAAAAGAGAAAGCAACGTTTTGATTGTGAGGGAAAGTTGCAGTGGTTTTCATTCCCGTAGTTCTAGGAGAAATGAGCAACATGGGACGTTGACAAGCACGACTTGACCTACCCAAAGGCAATCTGGAGAGGACCCCAAAGGGAGAATTGCTCCATCCTTTCCTCCCTTTGGTCTGCCTGTGGGCACCCCACTTGTCATCTGCACACTGCCACCCTTAAATCCTTATATACCAAAGAATTCAAAAGGTTTTGGTGGGAGTAGAGATTCCTATACATTCCCTGGGAAGCCTAAATAGGCTAAAACCAGTAACCTTAATATAAGCACGCCCATTACATATTCAACCAAATTTATTTCTGCCTTCCCCTTCATGCAATTAGAGAAGATAAGTATTAGGTACGGGATTCGCAGTAGGTTTCTGAGTTTTGAAATGAAATCATTTATAATTAATTGAAAATAGTCTTTCTCAAAAGTACTGCAAGCCTATTTTTAAGATCTTACTAGCAGGCCTGTATCAATTTGAAAACTGCAGACATAAAACAAGGGATATGGAAAAGACAACAATTAAAACATGCTCTTTTAAAAAGGGAGATAAAGAGGAAGCTAATTAATATTACAAGCTACAAAAGAGCAAGTCATTTCTATCACTAAATGGATTTTTTTTTCTCTTGCAAATAAAGCCTTTTATTCGTTTACTCGAGCAATGTGCACCTATTGGTAAAATACAATAGTTTAGCTACTGGTTTCAGAGGATTCATTCCTTGTTAATAAATTTTTTTAAAAGTTATTCATTTAGGGGGAGCAAGAGGAGGCAAGCAGGTCTGAGGATATTTTTAGATGGCTCAGCTCAGGCTGCTGAAAACTGCACATATTAGACCTAAATCATTGATCCATCCAGCCCTGGACTCCTTGTGCATTAATCTAAAATGTTTATATTTTAGAGAATGGAGGATGAGGGAAGTAGCACATTAGCAAAGTCTACTTGGCACTCTTCAGGGCTATTTGAAGATCATGTGTGTATTGATTCAAAGAATAATTCACAAAGGTCTATTACAACGAAGAATAGATGCTGGTGGATAGATAATCTGCTCTGAACTCAAAGAACTTTGGTTATAAATTCTTACTCCCACTTACTTTTTAGTGAACCTCACTTTGGTGGCCACTAACAAACCATGCATGCAGACGTTCACGACTTTCGTCATTCCCTTTTCCTACCCCAGCCCCCATTGATCTCAGCTCGACCACAGGACTGGTTCAGGCCAGTGAAACATTAGCAAGTGCGATGTAAAGACAAGCGTGTCCTCTTGGAATGCTTGCTTTGGGGACACAACTCAAAACCCAGCCACCAGGCTGTGACAAGCCCGAGTTAAGCACGCAAAAGAAAACTGAGGCCCTCGCTGACGTCCCCAGTTGAACTCTCTACCAATATCCAGTATCAACTCATCAGCCATCTTAGCTGAGTGACACATCTTGGAAGAGGACCCTCCAGCCCTGCTGAGCCTCTGCAGAGAAGTCATGCCCGCCAATATGACATGGAGCGGAGATGAGCTTATCCTTTTTTTCTGTACAAATTGCAGAATAATGAATAAATAAATGTCATTTTAAGCCACTGTTTGGGGGTAGTTAAGCAGCTTTAGATAACCAACATAGTGGTTAGAGTATAACACCAAGTAAAGATGTGAAATGAACTCTGCTTTTCCAGTCCAATATCCACCTTTCCGAACCATCGAGAGGAAGAGAGGCTGCCTCTGCCCATCGCCGAGTATTTGAGAAGGCTGGCTTACGCCCTGCTATTCCCAGCAAGACTATCCTTTAATCACAATGGCAAAAGAACCATTTATTCAGATCTTTTTAGTGTGAGAGACTGTACCAAGGGCCATATATGTACAGATATATAGCATATCATTTATCCATATGACAGCTCTGTGAGGAAAGAAAGAGATCTATTTAACGGATGAGGAAACTGAGACTTAGAGAAGTTAAGTCACTTGCCCAAGGTGTTCCAGCCACTAAGGGGTAGAAAGAGGGTTCTGAGCAGTCCTCCGCTACTAACGTACCCCTCCGAGGGATGCCTTCACACCAGAAAGGCACCACTGACCTTCCACAGGCTGAGCTTGGCATTTCTTTTTTGTTCCCCCTTTGTCTTTATGTATTTATTTATTTTAAATTTCATTTTATTGTGGTGAGCACACTTAACATGAGATCTACCTTAACAAAAATTTAAGTGTACATTATCACCAACTGTAGCTTCAGTGTTGTAAAGCAGATCTCCAAAGCTTATTCATCTTGCTTAACTGAAACATTATGCCTATGGATTGGGCTTTACATTTCTTGACCAGCAGGGATAAAGGTAAAGGGATCCTGCTCATCTTTCCAGTCTTTGGCCATTATTCTCCCAAGTTTTTTTGTTTTGTTTTGTTTTGTTTTTGTTTTGAGAGGCAACATCTCTCTTCTGGGAAGGAAAGGAAAAGAAACTCATTCTCTTCAACACACCGTAGCTCACAGGAATTCTCATCCTTAATTTATCTCCAGCTACCGCACATCCACCTCAGCGCCCCTGGAGAGGAGGATGGAGAAGTGCCACCCTACCCTGCGATAGCCATACTCCTTAATGTTCACAAAGGGTGGGGCCGGGAGGAGGCAATGTCATTACTGATTGGGGCTCGGGCCCCAGGTGCCAGTACCCACTCTTGGTGAACTAGGCTAGATCACATGATACATCGAGAGTGTGCCCTGTGTTGGCATGAAAGCCCCTTATAGTGTCCTTTTTTCTTTTCCCCTTAGGCCAACACCTACCATTTGGTTGCATGCCTTACTACTGCCTCTGAAAGAAAAAAAAAAAAGTCCAAGAAGAAGAGACAAAAGGAAAATGGAGCCCAGGGTGGGACTGGTCTTGTTAGTTAACCAACCCCACAATGGCTTTTCCAGGTAAGAAAGCTTTAAGCATCAGAATCTCTAAATCTGTAGAAATGTATTACAAATTTGCAAATATTGGAAATAATAAGTACAAAGAAACAAAAGAGGGAAAGACAGAAAGAAGAGAATACCGGGTATGGTTTTGGGAGGAAGAGTCTGGAGTTCTGCCTAAGGGTTGCAACTTGCTACTGACGCCCCTCTGCATTACAGCGCTCCTCCCACTGGCAATGGTTCTTTCATAAGTCTATTTGCTCCTCCTAAATAGTGAGTTCCTTAATAAGAGGGATTCCATCCTAGGTAAATTTGCAACTCTATTTTATACAATGGCAACATACATTTTTTTGAATGACTGAGAATGAATGAACAATTTTTCTTAACTTCTATGGTCCTCTTAGTTGCCGGCATCCTGGCCCTATGTCCAAACTCCTTGTTCTGCCTCTTCAGCTTCTGTGGGCCACAAATCATGATATGACAGGAAGATATTGAGAAAAATTGTATTTGGCTAAGATACAGAATCTCAATTCCTTAAATCTTGCCCTCCTACCAACTCACTCCTCAAGGAATCCAAGCAAATATATGAAGAAGAACAGAAAAACATATTTTATTGCATAAAAACTTAGCTTTAACATCAGTCTCCTCCTCCATTTCTCAATGAGCAAAGCCAGACAATGTGAGGGGCTGTCGAGGCTAAAGGCAGTCCTTTATTCTCCCCAGGACACACAGCCATGAGGAGCTAAAGCACGTCACTTGAAAATCTTTCAAAGGCCAAGACAAGCCGGAGAGTCAGCACTTGCCCATGTTAACTGCTCCAGTGGTCAACTCCAGGGCCTTCCTAGAGAAAGGCAATCACCAAACAGGAGCAGCTTCAGGCCTTCTTTCTGCATCTGTCTTGGGTCAGAAAGAGGGGAGAGAAAATTCCAAGTGAAATTCCAGAAGAATTTCCATAGGAATTCCTGCCGCATGGGACCTGGGAGTCATCCCTTTTATTTGTTCGAAAAGATGTTCTAGTCTCTGTCTTTGTGGCACAGTAAATGACCTTGGCCTTAATCCTTTGTCACCATTTCTTCTTGAGGGTAAAATTGAGGCTGGAAAAAATTATGAGCTTCTTCTAGAGGCCAAAATGGCCTGAAGCCATGTTTATCCTGAGGCCTGCTACCTTATTTTAATCTGTGGCACTTTTCCTCTACAGTTTCTGGTTTTTCCACAGCTTTGGCCCCATCTGTCTTGACCTTGACTCTTGATGTGCCCCATCTCTCACACCAAGTGTCCTCTGTATTTCCAGTCTTGAGAAAAGAAAATAGGACTTTTCTTCTAATGAATTCTGGAATCTTCATATATTCACCTCTCTGTCTCCTTACATTTTCCTTGCAGGGGGGGTGGGTATAAATAAATTGACAAATGTGTACATACATAAATAACAATCAAAGTTACACATATCCCTTTACCTTCAGTAGACTAGTATAATTTTTGGACCCAGAGCACATTGTTCTCTTGGGCTCTACTTCTTTGTGATATATTTTATATCTATTTAGAGTATCCTTGAAATCACTTGAAAGTTTTGAAAAATTTAAGCCTTCGAGAAAAAAGGCAAAGGTGCCTCTCCTTACAGCTCACACCCTCCCCATTTCAGGCACTTGGGTAAGGACAGACACCTAAAACTGATGTTTAAAGCATTAAGATACAGTCTTTACTGTGAGGACTCCCCGCAAAGACACATCAATCCTGTCTCCATAGCACTAACAGTTAGCAAGACTGAACATTGAGTTAATATCCCATGTTAAGCAAAGTCAAAAATCAAATACATCAATCACTTAACTAAAAGCACATTTCAAAGGAGGACACAGCCAAATGGATAGCAATCCTGAGCAAAGCTCGCCCTGGCAGGTGTCTGACGAACTGTTCTGTAACACCCCGCAAGTCCTTCTAAGCAGGCAGCGTGGCAGCCCAGTCTTGTTGGAGAGAGATGTCTCCAGTTCCAGGAACCAGAGCTGAGGAAAGGGAAGGTGGACCACCCCAAGCAAAACACACGATGTCACACTTCCCTAATGCTGCACCAGCCCTAGTGTGCTGATATTGCTTACAGCCTTCACACAGCTAGGTCAGGATCCCTGTGCTACAGTTGAAGAAACAGATACGCCTCTCTCACACTCAGTGGGTCAGCTTTCCTTGCCTTCTTGAGATCTGGAGATCCCACCTATTGACCTCTAAGTCATTGCCTACCATCACCTAAATCAGGGCATTTTTGCAACTAAGAAATTAAGAGAGAAGATTGAGGATTGGTGGGAAAGGAGGGTAATCATGCCATTGGTGCTTCTAAGCTTTCCTTCACGCAGACATCTCCAGTATTTTACTTGCTGTATCATTTCTCTCACCTATCTTCCAAGGATGCTGTCACCCTGGATCATCAAGGATAACCTGAAGCAGAGAATAAGTGAATGCTTTTCCTGAAGCCACAGGGCAAGATGTTAGTGGTCTTGATATGTGTCATCAACACCACTTTCCTGATTCATATTTGAATTATTGCTTCTCAGAGGTGAAGTAGAGGAACAAGACACTTGAGTGTGAAACAACAAAATACACCCTCTTTCATAAAGCAATCTACCACAGTTACAAAGCTTGTTCACAGTCATAGAAACAAGAACAGGGAGAGGAGCCACAAAGGAGAGTTTGAGAGCTTGTAAGGCCTCACAAAAGGAAGTAGTACCCCTTGAAAATAGTTGCTGAATACATACCTGTTACTAAAGGATGCCCAAGTCATCCCCCGACACCAATTCCCATGTGTGGGTCTGCTGTAAACGGGGAGGGTCACGGATATTCAATTCTGTAAAAAGCAACTTTTAAAAATAAAATTCAATTCTTGGCATGTGTTGCAATACTCCCTCTGTTCCAAACTTAATACTGAAGCCACCCACAGGACTGCTGTCTTAGCCAAATACAGTACAGGAAACAAGGCTTCTTGCAGAAGGACCACATAAACAGCATTTAACAGCCATAGTCAGGCTGCGAAGGCTTCCATGATGCAGTATACCACAGGACATGCTTCAGCCCGACGAGCCAGAGCTGCCCTGCCTTCTCAAAGTGCTGCTCATAAAGATAACACCATTGACCACAAGGGAAGAGATCCCCTTGGAAATTCTGACTCCAGGGAAGACAATTCACAGTTTTTGCCTGTAAATCCAATCTGTGTAAAACACAACATTATGACAACCGAGAAAGAGACCTCTCATACAATATATAATCCACGATGTCCCTTTAGCTGCTCTTGAATATCTACTTTCCTATGTAATTTACTAATATTTTCCATACATACCTCTTATCTTCTCATCTAGATCATAAGTTGTATAGAGAAGAGACCATCCAGCTCTAGACACAAACTTTAAGCCACTAGGACTGCCTCGCCCAACATACCATACACTTGGCTTCAAATAAAAGAAGTCCTTTATTCACTGTTTTCCATTGTTCACAATTTATTCCTGAACCATTTGCTCTAATTCATTTCTTCTTTCTTGAACTATTTTTAACCTTATAGTCTGTCTTCTTGCAGATGACCTGTCCTTACTGCCTTGAACATGGGACCTTTTCAATAGTGGGTAAGACCACAACCTCTGAAGCTAGCCTACCTGAATTCAAACCCTAATACCATCATTTATTAACAGTATGACCTGGGCAAGCTATTTTAATTCTCTAAACCTTAATTTTCTGAATTGTAAGCTGGTGCTCACAATAGCACTTACCTCCTGGAATGTTGAAAAGAGGAAGTGGCTTATATGCAGAACAATTAGAACAATGCCTGGCACACAGGATTGCTCAATAAATGTTAGCAGTTGTGAGGCATTTTTCTGTTAACTCTACAGCCATATGGACATTTTAGTCAACCTGGGGCAACTCATTCTCCTGGTGCTGCTCATCTTCCAGGTAGTTTATTCCTGATAACCCATGCCAAGTTCACTCCAGCAGACAAAGAGGAAAGCATTTATTTCTCCTATGCAGACACACTGTCTCTAATGCAGAGCAAGCCACTGTAGTAAGTGCTAAGATTTTCTCATCCAATGATTAAGTCTTGTTGGCTCCAGCTTATGTTAACTGGGCTTCAAGAATCTTAGTTAAATTAAACACAAAAGGTATTTTTCTCTTTTTAAACTCGTTTCCTATCAAAGAACCTTGCTCTTTACTAGAGAATAAAACTCACGATATGTCTTACATGTCTATTCCTGGTCTCCACACTGGAGAGGACACGAAGAAAGTATTCATTCAATCAGCTAACATTTATTCGCTATGGACCCTGACTTTAGTTAATATTTGATTATTTATACAAGACTAACACATATGACATTATCAAAGAACAATAAAATATATAATTAAGTGCTGAGTCAAGTAAATGGTGCTCATTATAAATATAATTGAATAACTTAAAAGGACATATCAGGTAATGGGGTCATGGTAATTCATTTATTCACTCAACAGACACTTACTAAGCATCATTTAACTGCCAGGTTCTCTGCTAGGCACTGGACATGGGTGAAGGTCACTGTGGCCTTTCTCCCTTAACAGTACTGAATTATTTCCTGCCTTGCTCCATGGGATAATAGCCACATGGTTAGGGAAACTGAGTCATCTCAGCTAATCATGGTAAACTCATTCGTAGTGTCAGTGATTTATTCCTAAATGGCCATTGAAAGTAAGAGAGTTGGCTGAAGGCATCTGGGAAAATTCTTCCTTGGTCTGGAGAAACCATGGCAGGAAGACACATCCATTTTCCTCTGGTTATGGCCATGTATGGATGTGAAGTCCATAACTACTGCTCATATCTTGCAACCAGTTCGAACACAGAGAAGCAAAGGCCAAAGAACTGTAGAAGAAACAAGGTTAATACAAGTGGATTAACTCAGCTTTTAACACTGCTCTATCTCTGCATTTCCAGTTTTGTAATCTAATACAATCCTTATCATTTACATTTGCCCGACATTTTTTTTTCTGTTACTTGCAGCCATCAACATTCTCACTCATCGAATATATGAAGGGAAATGAGATATGATCCACCCCCAAGGAGCTCATAGCCTAGTGTTGACAAACATAGAACCATGTAGCACTACAATTTGTTAGTTAAGTACAATAGAAGAATGTTCCAGAAATAAAAGTAAATAAGAAGAAAGGAGTTAGGAGATGTGTAAGAAATGTAGCTTCGCCGATTTCAATTAGTCCTTGAAGGACAGTCAGTGAATGATGGTTAAAACAGTGGAAAATTAGCAATATCCCCAACTCATCACTATAGAAGCTGGCTTAATTCTCATGTCTTTATCAATTTTTGTCATTATTCCAGACATCTTAAAAGAAGGAAAGAAATACACCTTTCTAGAATTAAGAGATAAAGTACATAACATGTTCCTTTGTCTTGATTCCTGTTCCTGGAATCAATCTAGGATTTTCCCTTTTAAAGGCTATTTTTGATCTCCGAAGACAAGGCTAGCTGCAGAATTACAGAAAATCAGAAAGTATGACCTAGTATGCATAGATCCTGGATCCTGGTAATTATGTGCACATAAGAAAAATTTTTTCTCTCTTTGATATCATTAGGTAGTTGAAACTACACTTTCAGTCACCTTTCTCTACAGAAGGAAATGTTTTCTGCCAGTTAAAAAGGCCAAATACCCCTTGACTAGACTTGTAATTATTTATTTTACATATTGTTTTGACTTCACTGTGTGCCTGTAACATTGGAGAATTACAATCCAATTTTTGGAAACATTTAAGTCTTGCTATGGTTGTCATTAGGAGGAGCTGTAGTGTAGAAGCTTTGTTTAGTTGAGGTTCAGCCCCACACGTTAATTTCCAGCTTTATCCAATTTTTATAAATAAAGCCATTCTTGAGTAATGCTTCTGTGATGGTATCTTCTGAGGAGGCTTCTTGGGAGACCACTCAGGCCCCCAGAACTGATTGTAGTGTCTTGTATGCTAGGAAATAAATTTATAGATATTAAGAACCCAGGTTTTAGAATCAGACTGACATGGTTTCAAATCCTGGTTCTGTAGCTTATTAGCTGTGTTGCCTTGGGCAAGTTACTTAATATTCCTAAGTCATCATGTAAGATAATACCTACTGAGAATTAAATGAAATAATGTAGGCAAGGTTCTTAAAATAGTGCCTGACATTCATTATTTTTCGACAAATTTATTGAACTGGAGAAATAAATAGGCACAAAGCAGAAACAACCCCCCACAGATCTCATGTAATAAATGTTCAATAAATAATGGCCATTGTTATTTTTAATAATATTTGTTCCTCCCCTATGACACATATGTTCTCAAGTGCTCAGAGAGGAAAACCAAAGAATAACACTAGATTCCTATATTGTCTCATGCCCCTCCCCTCCCCCCCAATATACAGTAGTCCCTGCTTATCCATTGGGGGTACATTCCAAGACCACCAGTGAAACTGTGAATAGTACTGAACCCTACATATACTATGATTTTTTTCCTATACATACATACCTATGATAAAGTTTACAGCTTTTCTTTGGCATATCCGAATTGCCAGCATCAGTGATCTTGTGCTTTGGAGCCGTTATTAAGTAAAATAAGGATTATTTGAACTCAAGCACTACAAAACTGCAACAGTTGATCTGACAACCTAGATGGCTACTAAGTGACTAATGTCTACAGGGTGGATACATTGGACAAAGGGATGATTCACATACTGGGCAGGATGGAGCAGGATGGCATGAGACATCATCACACTGCTCAGAATAGCATGCAATTTACAACTTACGAATTGTTTATTTCTGGAATTTTCCATTCAATATTTTCAGATGGTGGTTGATTGCGGGTAACTAAAACCATGGAAAGCAAAACTGCAGATGAGGGGGAATACTTTATCTACTCCATCATAAGTCATACTGGCTCTACGGCAATGTTTTCAAAATGAATTCTCCCAGTACACACAGAACTAATCTAAACTCTTCTCATGTTTCTTGATTTGGGTGCTACCTACCTTTTCCACCATCTCGGTCCCTCCGCATCAGCATGCTCTAGACACAATGGGCTTCCCTCTGCTCCTTAAACAAACCAAAATCCTTTTCTTTTACTCTTCTCTCCTATATCTTCATTTAGCTGGCCCTTGTCATAATCTGAAAGTCAGCTCGAATGGACTTTCTCAAATAGGCCATTCTTGATTTCCATGGTCAGTTTCAAACAACATTCTGTCTTACCTTCTTCATATGAAATGACCTTGTCCACTTGCTTAACTTTCAATAGGTTCTATAGCCCCCAGAATGTAAGCTTTGTGAGGGCAGGCACCTCATCTGCCCTATCAATTGCTACATCCCCCATGCCTTATTAAGAGTGCGTGACATAGAGTAGGTGCACAATGAATACTTGTTGAACTGTATAATGCTAAGATTCCAAAGGCTGCCTCAGTTTACTAACAATTTTATTAAGTCATTTCACCTCCTACTAGCCCTTGGTATCATGAGTTCAAAGAACCATAGGAACCTTACAAAGAAGCTATTGTTGTATCTCACTTAAAGACAAAGAAATGGAGATCCAAAGATATGAGGAGACTTACAGAATTAATTAATGTCAGAGCCTGGACTAGAGCCCAAATCTCCTAAGGTCTAGACATATGGTCCCTATTTAAACCCCGTCATAATACAGCTCTGCTGGACCCATGCCTCTAGAATGGCAAGAAGAGAGCAGTGATGTTTGATAGGGATTAGAGAGGGACTGGAGGATGAGATCAATGCTACTAAAACCAAGGAAAGAAGAGACAGGGCCAGAGAAGGCAGTAGAGCACAAAATCCCACCAAAAAAAAAAAGGTACTCCTCGGTTGCCTCAAGTGAATGGACCTCAAATTAGGAGCTACAAATTGTCAATGTTGAAAGTATGCATTGAACTTCGTTCTGATGGACAGAATTATAGAATCACAATGGAAACAGACCTCTATAATTTATGTACCCTTCCTTGGACACTTTATACCATTTACAGTATGTCTGCCTAGAAGTCATCATCCTTATTTTAAATATCTCCAGTGAGGGATAACTCATGCCTCCCAGGAAGCTCATTCTGTCTTCCACTTCTTTGACTATAAAAACATTCTTTATTAAACTAAGATAAAACTCCAATCCTCTAAATTCTACTGATTCTAGTTTTGCCATTTTGGGATATCTAAGGCAGTTAGTTATATCATCCCAGAGTTTTCCTTTGACCAGGTCCTTCACTTACTTTTCGTATGGAAAGATCTTTCATTGACACAGAATTTTTTGCTGATCTCTTCCTCTCCACATAATTAAATGTGTCAACATTCCTCATGAAGTAAGGCTTCAGATGTAAACAACTTAGAAACCAGAACTTGCCTTACTCTGGAGATTATATCTAAGTGACCTAACTCAAGTTATTAGTCTAGGAGTACTCACAGCTACCTCCACTCCATCTCCAGCCCATTAAAAATAATCCTGCATCACCTGCTCTCTTCCTACTCCTTCCCAATGCTACCAAGGAAGGATTTTTGCTTACTGGGAGAGAAGCTAAATTGATCTACATAACAAAGTGATAGAGGTGTAAGGAGATGAGAGCTCAAAAAACTTTGTCACCTAGTTAACAAGAAAGAGTTTGGGGAGCTGAGATGTATAAGGAAGAGACTCTGGAGCAGCTACAGGGTGTGAGGGAATTGGAAAGGGGGAAAAAAAAAGGAAAAGTGATGATATAAAATGTCAAGGTGACTTCGTAATGGGATTCTCTTTGACGTTCTCCAAGAATTGCAAATAGAAGATTTCTATTACTTTTAATTGCCTTTCGATGTTTCCTTGAATGTGACACACAACTTTGTCACTAGACCACATGGGTCACTGAATTTATTAGGTTATGTACATTAAAAATTAATCTTATAGCAATTATAATGATTTTTATTGAGAGCAATTTACCATGTACCATGAACTATACTGAGAACTTGCCCTTCATTATCTCATTTAATTCTTAAAGCATTCATTTAAGGTATATGCTATTATAAATCTCATTCTTCAGATGAGAAAGCTGTAAAACAGAGAGAGGTAAAAAGAAATTGTTCATAGATACAACAGCAAGTAATGACAAAGTCAGTTCTCAGACCCGTATCTATCTAACTCTAAATCCCACATATTATCTCTTGTGGTGGCTCCCAACAGAATGGCTACCATGATTGCCCACAAAGAAAAAGAGAAAGAGCCAGAACTGAGTTTGGAAACCAGGAATCTTCTGGGGCTCCAGGGAGGTCATACTATCCAAAGCTTGTCCCACAGGTTGTCAGTCAAGCACTGATTCAACACTGGATCAGAGCCAAAATCAAAGTGATGGCTGAGATTTCTGGCACGTTCTTTAGAAACAGACCCAGACTTTCAAAAACTTCAGCCTCATTTCCTGTAATGTTGATTACACAATTTTAGCATATGGGCATTTTTTTTCCCCTTGAGCACATCATTTCAGAAACCTTAAAAAACAAAACTGGGTTCACAAAAATGTAATTGTAAAGCTAACCCTTTCCTAGATGACTTTATGGCATTAGCTAAAATGCAAGCTAAACTGAATTCCATAATGGGCTATATACTTCATAATCATTGCATTCTATTTGTATGTGGATAGCTAAAAGGCATCTCTCAATTTCAGGCCCAGGCTGTAAACTCATATCAGTTTTTGGTAGATTCTAATTGTACATCTTATATAATAGGTGTTGAATCAATGAGAACTTTTGACAGCAGTTTTGAGAATTTACACTCATTATTCATTATCTGAACTTTGAGTTTGAAAGGTCTGTCCTATTACAAAATTACAAAATATGTTGGGCTGTACCATTATTTAGTAACCGTTTAGTCTAAAATACGTTATTTAATTTTCTGAGTCATGGTGTGCTATAAATGAAAATAATAACTCCCTTACAAGATTATTGGATAATTAAATAAGATAATGTATATAAAGTACTCAGGACAATATTTGGATCAATAAATTGTAGTGTCTCCTATTCTCTATTGCCAGATCATCTGAATGGTCACTTGGTACTTTGAGTGACAAAATCTTAAGTAACTTCCTCACAATTCATTGGCTTGCTGTAGACACCCTGCAAAAGGGGTCTCTGCACGACCCCAACTTTAAACTTTAATGAGAAGGCACAGACAACATTCAATAGGAATGAAGGAAGCAGGAGGCACAATCACAAGGCCAGGCCAAGAAAATGTGGATAGCAATCCCGCCTTATCTAGGGGGGATATGTTCCAAGATCCTCAGTGGATGCCTGAAATCACGCATAGTCCTGAACTTTATATATCCTATGTTTTTTCCTTACATACATATGTTTTCACTTAAAAGAAGCACTTTATGGCTTCTCTTTGGCATATCCAAACTGCCACCATCACTACTCTTGCGCTTTGGCACCACTGTTAAATAAAATAAGGGTGACCTGAACACAAGCACTGTGAAGCTACGACAGTCGATCTGATAACTGAGATGGCTACTAACTGACTAAGGGGTGGGGAGCCTGTACAGCGTGGGGACTGTGGACAGAGGGGTGATGGAGAGGGACAGCACAGGATTTCGTCACACGACTCAGAAGGGCATGCAATTTAAAACTCATAAGTTGTTTATTTCTAGAAATTTCCATTTAATATTTCTGGACCACAGGTGAGCATAGGTAACTGAAACCACAAAAACAAAACTGAGAATAAGAGGGGACTACTGTACATAAACTCTTAACCTCTGTTCTGGGCCTACAACCTGCTCACCTAGACTCACATGACATCCTCGGGCATGAATGGTGTCCACCTAGCTCCGGATTTTTGAGGACAACGGCCATGGAAGGAAGAAAATGTTCTTTATGGGAGATGTTTATTTTCCCATTAATAAAGGGAAATTACTTTGTTGGTTGGGAGCCCAGACTTTAAAATTACTCCCACGGCTGTATCTAAAACCAATTCAACATTTTAAAACTCAAATTTGTTTGGCATAATAGATTTGAGGATGTCATATCTTGTGACACGATCAGCCATAAAATGTTCCATAGGAACAGACTGGGGCATACTGAGGGGAGTGGGAAGAGGAAAATTGTAATCATTTATGTCCAGAGGGGCATAGTAAATGCCTGGGACAAGCCCAGCTTCAGAGTACAGGAGAAAATTCATCCAAATGGGTAGAAGATGTGTACATTATTTGTTGACAGTATAATGTGATTAAAGAGTGGTAGGCTTTAGAGTTGGACAAGCAGATCTTGGCACAAATCCAGGCTCTGACCTTTGTTCTCTGGATAATGTTGGGTAAATTACTCAACTTACTAAACACAGATTTTTCATTTGTGAAATGTGGATCATAGTATTAATTTTGTTATGGGGAACACTTGGCTCAATGCCTCATACATGATAAGTGTTCAATAAATAATATCGTTAGTATTATTTTGTTGTTGTTCATGTGTTAGCAGTTACTGTGTGCTAGGTCCTTCGACAAATTTTTCTATTTTCCTCCAGGATATAACACCCCACCATGTTATTATTAACATTCCCATTTTATAGATGAGAAAATGACTCACATGTCCAATGCCATACAGTTAAGAAAAAGCCAAATTGAAATTGGAACCTAAGTTTGGCTGATTTCAAAGCCCACATTATCTCTACTACCTATACCAGTCTTTGGAAGTAAAAATCCTCATTAATAAGATGCAGGCTATAATCTAAGAAGGCTGTTGACATGTGGAAGAAAGAGATAACAGGATATTTTGATAGGTGAGTATGTGAAATACAGTGGAAAAAAACATTTCAAAGTTCTGGACAAATGGGGTGACAAGACTGAATTCAGGGACATAAATAGATGGACCCCAGCCCTCAAGGGCTCAAGGCGACAAGGCCAGACTTAGAGCTGAGCTGGCTTAGATACCAGGGTAGATGGTGCTGGATTACCTGGAAACCCACCAAGGTCCTTAAAATCCCTACCCACAGCAAGAAAGATTCAGCTCAGGGTCTAGGGTGACACCAGCTGAGCTGCAGATAGGATTCAAGTAGATCTGGCTGTGGGGAGGAACAGAGGAGAAGCAGGAAATCAGGCATGTCCTGAGATTAGCAACCAGTTGATTGGCACTTTTCTTTTTAACTTAGCAGTTTCCCTGAGATCGTGCAGACAGAGTCTCAAACCTGTCAATTCTAAAGGCTCCAGATTTACACATGCATAATGCACTGTCATTCTCTAAGTACAAGACTGCAAAATACAATGTTTCTTTCTCACTGTAGCTATCCACTTTTCCATGACCTTGGGTTTAATGACAACCACTTCTCTAGCCTCTTCAAATTAGCAGGTCCCTTCTCCATGAGCACTGGCAATTCTGGAAGTTAAGCAATATTCCTTGGCTTATGACTTGCATCTGTGACCTATAACCTCAGGGTCTGTGCAGACTCAGCACATACAGGAAAGAAGCGAAGTCACCACCCTAACCGTGGCCATGGCAGACATCACTAATCAGTCACAGGACTCCTTTCAATTTGACCTAGAAAATCCTTATTACAGTGCCCCAGATGGTGACTGCCAGTGAATTAGATTTTACATATGATAAAACTTATTGACCGGAAAGATCTAATGGCTCACCTTTCAACAAGTCACTGAATTAAAAATAAAGGTAGTAAAGAAAGTTTTAAATTGATCTCCCTGGTCAGTTGTATAAAGAAATGCCTAAAGTACCTTAGTATCTTGCAACAGGTTAAAAAAATAAAAATAAAAACAAACAAACCAACAAAAAAAATTTTTTTTATGTAAGAAGGAATAAGGAGCCTTGAATTTTCTCACTAGCTATCTAATTGAATTTGGCTATGTGAGTACCTACTGTGTGCCAGGCTACACTCCAAGAATTTTAC
Organism: Pteropus alecto; assembly: GCF_000325575.1. Classification (NCBI taxonomy): domain Eukaryota; kingdom Metazoa; phylum Chordata; class Mammalia; order Chiroptera; family Pteropodidae; genus Pteropus; species Pteropus alecto. The sequence goes on along the minus strand of NW_006439568.1, from coordinate 8,647,667 downwards.
ATCTTTCATCTCATTTAATATTCACAATAGGTATTTTTATTATCCTGTGTTACAGGTAAAGAATGGAGTATTAAAGAGGTTAAATAATTTTTTAAAGGTCCTGCAAGATAATCAGAGGTAGCAATAAGATTTAAACCCAGATCCACTTAACTTTACATCCAGAGCTCTTACACTTGACATTTTATACTGGATATATGAAAGCAAAATAAAAACTAAAAGCTAAGTTGGCAAACAATAAGTATACCCTAGAATATTCTTAAGGAAGGTGACACTCTCTTAAAGCTTCATATGAGTCTGCTATGTTGTGGACCAGAGAATAACAAAGAGCCACAGCAATGTGGGACATTTACTTTCCCCAATCTCAGTGGGACCAGGACACCAGAAAATTTCCCCTTGGTAAATATCATTACAGCAGTTGACTAGGAGATGGAAGAAAATCATATGGGCAAACAGCCCATTGATTCCCTCTGCTTTGTCAGGTCCACTGACTAACAGAATGTGTCTTCTCTCCACAGCCATGTGCACAGCATGCCCCCACAGCCTCGAAAGATGCCTTTGCCATGGGAAGGAGGTTGAGATATGACAGTCAATGCCAACACATCAATTATAATGTGGACATGAATCCTAAAGACCTTATCATTCCCAAAGTCTGTGGCTACCACCTTCTCCTTTCCTTGGCACTTGGGTAGCTCCAGGGGGAATGGGAGAATAGCCCCAGCCCCAGAGGGACCCATCTCTGTCCAAACAGCAATTCAATCTTCCAAATCTTTTTCAGTAAGAAACATGTGGTCACCCTAGCATAAGCTCTCTTGACTTCTCTCCGTCTCTCAGAATTTCTCTATTATCACCCCCCTTTTCTTTCACTGTGATCTCTAAGAAGTATCACCCTTATTGACCAATGCTACTGCCTCTTTTGGCTCTCTCTTCTGTGTTTCTCCTGAGATGTTGCTCCTCTGGTTCCCCTCCCAGAGCTCCATCTTAAAGAAAAGAGAAATAATTCAGGCAGCTAAAGTGCTCCTCTAGCTTGAAAAATATACTTTCCCTTGAGCCTGCTACTCTGCTAAGATTTGCTGTTTTTACAACACCAGAACACTTTTGACAGCAAATATGTAGGTTTTTCCCATACCAACAACCAAGTCTCAGTTCACAAACTGAGTGTCCAATAATTCAGTTCAATTCTTACACTAACTACCTGGAGGTAGTTAGACCCCCTCACAGGTTAAAGGGTTTCATCCCACAAGACTGCCCACACTTCAGATGCCGATCCCAAGCCCAGGCCTCCTCCACTTTTGACTGGCTGGCTATAAGTCAGGGGTTCCCATACCACACTCCTTGAGCTCAGGAATGTGCTAGAACATCTCACAGAACTCAAAGAAACACTGTACTTACAAGCATTGCTTTATTCTAAAAGACATAAATGGTATAAATGAAGAGTCGGATGAAGAGGCACAAGATCTCAAGGGCAGGAGCTTCTGTTTCCATGGCGTTTGGGGTACAGCATCCTCTCAGCATGTGGATGTGTTCACCAACCCAGAAGCTCTCAGAGTCCCTTTGTGTAGAGTTTTTAGGGAGGTCCCATTTTTGAGGGATGGTTGGTTAAATCATTGGCCCTTAGAGATTAATTCAATCTCCAGCCCCTCTCTCTTCTCCAGAGGTAAGAAGGTGGGGCTAAATGTGCCGATCCTCTAATCACGTGGTTGGTTTCTCTCATAACCAGCCCCCAACCTGAAGCTACCTAGGGGCTGACCGAGAGTTACCTCATTAGCTTATACTCGGTTATGAGCTTATTAAGAATAACAGGGCTTATTAAGGATGACAAAAGGTACTCTTCTCACTCCTATCACTTGAGAAATTCCAAGGGCTTTAAAAGTTAAATGCCAGGAACTGGGGAGAAAGGCCATATACATGTGACCCTGAACAACACGTGTTTGAACTCTGTAGGTCCACTTATCCATGGATTTTTTTCAATAAATCCTGTAAATGTATTTTCTCTTCCTTATGATTTTCTTAATAACATTTTCTTTTCTCTAGCTTACTTTATTGTAAGAATGCAGTGTATAATACATATAACACACAAAATGTGTGTTAATTGACTATTATCGGTAAAGCTTCGAGTCAACAGAAGGCTATTAGTAGTTAAGTTTCGGGGGAGTCAAAGTCATATGCATATTTTTGACTGCACAGAGGAGTGGGAGCAGTTTTGTTTAAGGGTCACCTGTATATATATTATGTAACAATATCACACCTAGTGTCCTGATTTCTTTCCTCTCCTCACCAAAATTCTTGCAAGAGTGATTTGTTCCCACCAGTCTCTACTTAATCACCAGCCCTCAACTACCCTCTCTGATATCACCTCTTGTCACCATAACTTCAAGAGAAATGTCTTGTTGGTCTTCCACATGAACGTTTGTATCAGATTGAACAATGAAGAATTCTGTTTATAAGTGACAACCTTGAAAATTTTAATGGACCCGGCTAGAACATCATAGGAGTGCTCTGTATGGCTAGCCATCTGTCTTCTTTCTACAGCTCTGTGCCAACAGAGATACTGGGCTGTAGACCATTCTGGCCTCACATTTTTTGTGTTCATCAGCTTGTTGAAAAAAAATCTAGAGAAAGAATAAAATTGGCATGCCTTGAGTCACTCAGCCACCTCTTGACCCACTCACTGTGACAAGGGGATGCTCAGCCTAGGTTCCTGGGTCTACAAAGCTGGCTGGAGTAGCTGGTGTTAGAAGAAACGAGGGAACTACATTCACTGCTGCTGGGGAAATCATGAACTGTGCAGCGACCATGATTTGTGTCTACTAGACTTATATGTCATGCTGAGAACAGCACAGAATAAAATAGATGGCAAAATCAAAGTCATTGTCAAAATTACACAATCATAATGCTGAGTAGAAATATTGAGATATACTTGCATTCCGAGGCAAGCATGTATTTAATACCTTGGATCAAGTGGGCCTCATGAGTGTGTGGTGGGTACCTGAGCTGTATGTTTTGAAGGTACACCCAGTTGGGCTAGGTGTCTCTGAACAGTAACGCCACCAACATTTTGTCACTGGAAAGCTCTTTTAGTTTCAGAATCTCTCAATTCAAGCCCAGCCCCTATGAGAGGGCTCCACATTTACAAGTTAACACCACTGGAAGGACTAGTTAGCAAGTAACTCTGAATAAAAAGACCCTCCAGCACCAGAACCAGAAAACTACTAGGAATCTGGGGCCAGTGGGAGGGAGGACGAGGAGCTGCTGGAGCAAGAAGGCTTCCACAGCTTGAATTGAGCACACAGGAGTATCACATGGCAGGACAGGCTTTGCAGCTCTCTAATATCCCAATCGACAGCAAAGTGGGGCTGAGAAAGATTTGTTGAGGAATTGCCATGTGCCAGGTGTGCTAAATATAGACATACCTTATGCTTAGCTTTACTGTGTTTCACAGATGTTGCATTTTTTTTTTTTTTTTTTTTTACAAATTGAAGGCAAGAACCACCACCAGCAGAAGGATTACAGCTTTCTATATTGCGGTATTTGCTTTATTGCGGTAATTTGGAACCAAGCCACAATATCCCTGAGGTATGCCTGTACTCCCGAGGATTCAATTCAACCCCATTTTATATATGAGAAAACTGAGCCTCAAAAAAGTGTAAAGAATTTGCCCAAGTTTACAAAGCCAGAGAGCGACAAGTTGGGAATTTTCACCTAAGCCTATCTGCCAGGCTCCAAAGTGCTGAAGATAGGCAGTTGATAAATAGAAAACTTTGCGTCAGAAACTAGTTTATTTGCCTTCTGGGTTAGAGCTCTTTCTATGGAGTACACAACCTTACTCGTGTGCGCCATAATGTTGAACAAAACATTTTTTCAAGAGCGACATTCTTTTTTCTCTTTACAACGTAGTGAGATAGGCAAGAGGTGGATGATGTTTCCCTACTTAACAGCTAAAGAGTCTGAGGCTTTGAAAGAATAAGCTTAGCCCAGGAAGGATGTTACTCTAAAACCAGCATGGCTGGGATCCCTGGGAATACCTTACTTTGGCTTTGAGGACAGTAGTTCCCCCTTATTAGAGGAGGACTATGTTCCAAGACCCCCAGTGGATGCCTGAAACCATGGATAATGCTGACTCTATAGATATTATGTTTTTTCCTACACATACCTATATAAAGTTGAATTTAAAAATCAAGGAATTTCACAGATAGAAGATTCATTCTTACCATAGATTTTAGCCACCTCAGCATATGATTTTTTTTTTTTCCTTTTCTTATTAAGTCTTATGTGAAGGAAGCGCCTTACGCTTCTCTTTGGCATATCCGAATGGCCGCCTTTACCACTCTTGCACTTGGGGGGCACTAGTAAGTAAAATCAAGGTTACTTCACCACAGGCACGACGACCTCGACAGTCGATCTGATAACCAAGCCGGCTACGAAGTGAGTAACAGGTGGGGAGCGCGCGCGGGGAGCGGACGCCCGACTAAGGGAGGAGTCACGTCCAGGGCGGGAGGGAGCAGACATCGCGAGATCTCATCACGCTACTCAGAATGAAGTGCAATTTAAAACTTAGGACTTATTTCTGGAAATTTCCATTTAATGTTTTCAGACTGCGGTTTGCCAAGGGTAACTGAAACCACAGGAAAAAGCAAAGTGCAGACGAGGGGAGACTACCGTAATCGCTCTGCCATAATTCAGCTCTTTCTAGAACCAGCACCAGGCTGGCCGTTTTCTAGAGAACTCATCCCCCCAACCCCAATTCCCCGTGACTGTTTTATATACCGAGCCCTGCCCTTATTTTCAGTCTCTCATAAAGGAAAGTAGTCACATTAGAATTGAGTGACTCTGTCTGCCTCTTTTCTCATCTCAGACTATATTTTTACATTATCAAGTATATTGAAAGCCATACATTATATGTACTTGCATTATGGAAACTCACTTAAAATTCTGTTTCGCACACATTCGCAGAACTTTTGCTGATTCCGTGGATGCCACATTTACCAGCCAGGTGTAAATCAGCATTTTGCTGTGAGGACTACTTTAGGGCTGGCCGACCAGACAGGATCCATTGTATACTTTCTCAAGTTTCAAGTCATCTCTCCGCCTCTTCATCTGAATAGGTGAAGGAGGGAGAAGGGAGCCCAGGAGAGTAACGTGAGCCTGTGAGACTCTTGGCCGTGAGCTCACACTTTGAGGAGAAGGTTGAGATCTCTTATTCTCTGGTGGTGACAACATCTCCCACACAATAACCACAACAATAGTAACATTATCAATACCCAGGGCCAGCTTCCTGGGGGTTCAACCTGTGTAATTGCAAAGGATCCAGCTCTGAGAAGGGGCCCATGCTTGGTTTAACGCTCTGCCGTCACCATCTTGATATTCTTAATAATTTTTTAACAAGGGGCTGTGCATTTTCAATGTGCCCCCCGAGCCCCACAACTTATACAACCAGTTTTATCAAGAACTACCATGTAGTAGATATTTTTCCAAGTCAGCTGTTGAGCTAATGTTTTTCTAATTTAATCATTATAATATTCAGTTATTCAATAAATATTAAGGCTCCCTTTAGGTGCCCGGCACTGCACAAAGCCCCAAGAATACCAGAATAAAAACGATAGGCATGGCTCCTGCCATCATGCAAAACAGTATAGACACAAGTAATTTCAAATTGTAATAACTGATCGCAGAGAAAGATGTAATAAAGGACGGAGCTAATTATAATAGGAAGGATCCATGTGAAGTAGCCAGGAAAAAACCTCCCTGAGAGCCTAAAAAGTAAGAACTCTTGTCTCCATTTTACAGATGAGGAAATTGAATCTCCAAATGAGAAGGTGACTGAGCCAAGGTCAGAGAGTCAAATAATAGCAGAACCAAGCTTTGAAGTTCAAGTCTGTCTGAGTCGGTGGCCAGCGTTCTAGAACAAAGCTCAAACTTTAACATGCTTGGAAATCACTGGAGATTGTATTAAACCATAGATTTTGATTCAGTAGATTTGAGGTCACGCTGATCCTGCTAAGCCCAGAACCACATTCTGAGTACGAGGCCACCCATGCCTGTGCTGGGGGGACATGTTTGGGCGGGGGGCTGCCAGACAGCCTCTTGCCACTGAAACCTGGAGGCCCAGCTCTCATCGTGGGAAGTCTGATGGGACTGGGCGCCTATGGGCAAAGCTGAAACTCAGAGGCTGCAAGTCCTCGGAGCTGTCAAGGACCTGCCTAAGCGTTGGGGAAAAGAATTAAAAGATCACCATAACAGTTTCTGACCAAGAACTTGGAAGGAGGAGAGAACAGACCAACAAGAAAAGGGGCTTCTCCTTCCTCTAGAGAGTCTTCCCTGATCCCAAAGCCTAGGTTTCTCGCCTCAAGTGTTAAGAAATGTTTCTTTCTTAGCACTTCACAGGCATGTCCAACACCAATCTCTGCCACTACACCCGAAGCACATCTTCTTTTGCAAAGTTCCCTATGAAGATAGAGCCCAGCCAGCTAACATTTCCCCATATTCAAGTTAGTTTCAAGTCATATTTAGATTTCTCAATTCCAACTTAAATACTCTCATTTATTTTTGTCCTTATAGGAGTATGGGAGTCATTTTAAAAAATCACTATATAACCCTTTTTTTTCTGATTCTTCTATGGTTTTTATGAGCCATATGACATTATAATATCTGACTAATTCATAGCAAAAATAACCACCTCCCAGCCCTCATAGAACAGATTTCTTGTATACCCTCCACAATGTATTAAACGTATGGTCAGCTATGAATGCCAGGTCTTTTTCTACTGTATATGCATGTGTTAAGTTTCTCTGTTCTCATTACTGAAACCATGGTGATTAACACAGTAACTGGCACATAGCAGGTGATTAATATCTGTCAAATGAATGCACAAACAACCTTGAACTAGTTTCTGCTGAACTATAACCTGTATTTAAAGAGTATTCCTGTCTCTCAGATTATTAGAAACCTCCCTGAAGGGGGAAATGACTTCACTTAGAGAAAAAATGTGAATGTAGAGTAAGCTGGTGGCATCGAATAAATATTTTTCATGAGTAGTGGTTGACTAAAGAAAGTGTAAACTCTGTAATTCTTGAGAAGATATGGAGAAAAGAGACACTGGGAAAGAGCTCTGGACTGGGAATCAGGCAGCCAAGCTTCTAGCCTTGGCCTCGCCCCCAAACAAGCTGTGTGACCTTGGGGAATTCATTCGACCTCTCTAGGCTTTAGTGATCTTAGCCAAAAATGACGGCGTGGAAGTAGGTGATCTCTACGGATCTGTTTAGCCCTAACAATCTGCGAGTCCATATGAACACTTGGATCGGTGTTTTGAAAATAGAAACCAGTGCCAAAAGGGACAGATTTGTACAGAAATATAAAAGTATTAGTCAGAGCGGCTCCTTGGACAAAAATGACTCTTGGTCTCTACTCTGGAGTCATAATTCCTACCTCGTGGTTATTGCAATGGTCTTTGTGAATACAGTTTCCTATTTGACCAGTTTTTGTTCTTCAGAAGTGTCTAGATATATGCTGTGTCCTATCACATCATTCAGCTCAGCCTTTGCCCACGCTGGACTGGAGAGTTCACAGTTCTCCTAGTGGTACATCCAATCTGGCCTCACAATTCCCACTGATTTCATGCACTCATCACTGGATCAGGCCCATTTAACCAGCACAACCATCTGACCTAAAGGTGGGTAATCAAACACCCTGTGGATTTCAACTCTATTCTCCAAGATACTGTCTCCCCGAATCCCAGCTCTCCCTCTCCCATCCTTCAGATAAATTCCTCCCTCTTCCCTGGAAAACATCTCCTTCATTTGTACCTGGGCTGTGGTGGGGAGATTTTGGCTCCAAAAGAACAACACAGCAACATTGCTCAGCCTTCATCTGCCTCTGCTCCTGCCTGCCTGCCCTCTACCAGGAGCCCATTTGGCCAAAAGATTTTGTTTTTGCCTGTTTCTAGTCCAATACACAAGCTTCCCACAGGTACCTAATGTGCCATCTGCATTTTAGAGAATATCATCCGTGCATTCAGCCTGAATCAAGGGCTTTTCTCTCAGCATCTGGAATTTGTAGGTCTACTGGGGGTATTGGCAGAGCAAAGCGTGAGGGGAAACAAAACAGCTTCTCGGAAAAATGGGATAATTTAAGGACAGAGGCCAAGGAGCTTTGGAGTAAGCAAAGGAGAAAATGCTGGCTGTGATTGAGTAAAGGGAAGCAAATTAACATGTGGATCTTCTATGTGCCTAGCAATGTGCTGAATGCTTTTAATAATGTCATCTAATTATCTCAATGACTATGTAGTGCAGGAAAATTTTGGAGATATTGCAGGTTCAATTCCAGACCGCCGCAATAAAGCGAGCCTCGCAATAAGGCGAGTCACAGTCCTCTTGCTTTACAACGTTTTTACAAAACTTTGCATTTTATAAAAAACCACAAACTCTATGCAGAGCAATAAAGTCAAATGCATTAAAACGAAGTAGGCCCGTATTCATTTCAATTTACAGATGGAAGAAGTAAGGCTGGGAGAGAAAAGATAACTTGCTCAGAGTAACTAATAAATGGGTTCAAACCCAGGCTGGCTTAACTTGAAAATTCATGTTCTTTCCTTTTCTTATCAAACTGCTATGGATGGAGAAAAAAGAAAAAATGTGAGGACAAGTGGAGGAGAGGAGGACATACAAAAGAGAGGGGAGGAAAAAAATAGGAAAAAGACCATAAGGAGGAGGGACATCTATAGTCGCCTCAGGTAACACTCAGAGCGTCACCAAAGCCACAAACCACCTATTCCTCACTTTACAGTTTGGTTCCAGAACGGCCATAGTCGATATGCATAAGTCTCCTTAAGAGTCTTTCCTCATCAGGCCTCTTTTTGGGGTATTCGCCAAGCGCGTACAAAAGTTCACATATCACCTATGACCTACTTCATAGCCCACGTTTGGGGTACAGATGACTCCATTAGTTTCTAGCCTGGCCCACCGATGTGTAGGCTTTATCTACGACTGTGTAAACAAGCACCTAAATGTAATAGTTTACAACAACAACAACGACATCATTTTCTTATTAGCTCTCATGGTTCTGAGGGCTGACGGGGCATAGCTGGGCTGTCCTTGCTCAGGGTCTCTCATGTGGCTGCAGTAAGACAGTGGCGGGCACTGAAGGTATCTTCAAGGCTTCCTCACTTGCATGTCTGGTGCTTGGTGCTGTTGTTTGTGACCTCACCTGAGGCCGTCTGCCAGGACATCTACATGCGGCCTCTCCCTATGGCTGGAGATTCCTCACCGTGTGGGGCTGGATACCAAGAGGGAACATCCCATGAGACCTCAGAGAAGCCGCACTGACTGTTAGGACGTCGCCTCGAGTGTCTCACAGCAGTACTTCTTCCACAGCCGTAGGCCTGCCCAGAACAAGCGGAGGGGACATGGACCCCACTTCTCAATGAAAGGAGTGCCACCGCCACTTAGTAAAAGGGGACGTGTGGGCTGGGAGATCTTGTCATGACCATCTTGGGAACTGCATTTTGCCAGAGTCTGTCCTCTGACCACATGTCACATCTCTCACATACAAACTATACCAGCCCTGCTCCCAAGACCACCAAATCTCACGCCATTACAGCATCCACTCCAAGTCCAGGAGCTCGTCAATGAGATAAGACATAGCAGTGGCTGAGGCTCCTTGCATTGCCTCTTCTTAGGTAACATTCCTCTATCTGAACATGTATGAACTAAAGAGATAAGTTATCTGTCCCCTAATGACACTGCTAATTAAACCTTCACTTTATAGTAGGCCCTGCATCCAGCATTTAGGTAACTGATGTCATGCAATCCACAGCAGTCCTGTGAAGTAATATTACCCCTAATTCCAGATGATAAAAATGAAGCCCAGAGAAGCTAAGGGACCAAGATCTCACAGCTACTAAGTGAGGATCTTTAGCCCTCAATGAAGCTAATTTAACGCACATTATACAAGGTAAATTATGCATGCCTTACCCATATAATTAACCTATGCATAATTTATATTCAGTAGTGATTCTCAAAGTGCGCACAGACCACTGAGAATCCCCGAGACACTTTCAAGAAGTCCAAGAGTTCAAATCTATGTTTGTAATAACACTAAGACTTGACTCACCTCTTTTACTTGACATTTACACCAATAGTGCAAAAGCCATGGATACTAAAAGTAATCAGCCCCCCTTGAAGAAACAGCTGAGTCAGGAACTGGAACAAAGTAGGTACAGAATGTGCTAGGAACAACTTATACCAAAAGTAAGAAAGCGCTCAAGAAAGAAAAACGATTGGAACATGTCATGATGACACAGGAGGCAGCTTGGAGAGCTAGCTCCCATTGGCCATATCTTGGACAATTTTAGCACCAAAATAATGAAGAACAGGACTCTATTACAAACAATTGAAAAAATAAGAATTCAGAGAGAGAAAAAAAATGGTGTAGATGATAAAAGCTCTGTTCATCCCTCTGGCAACCAAATCAAGGTTGTGACGGAAAAAAGGAGCAAACAGCTAGGAAAAATCACCTGGGATCTAGATGAACAAGCCATACAACTAGAGAGAAATCCAATAAATCACCCTGCGATGGCAGCAGGTAGGACGGGGCAAGGACCCAGGGTGACCCAGTCTCGGGCGACTGAGTGAGACGGAGGCTGCGGCAGCGGCAGACGCTTCTTAAAGGGGCTGCGTCCATGAGCGGATTTTCATGGTGACAGACCTGCTCGCTCTGAGCGCCAGTGCCGATTCGGCTGCACACAGGGGGCACCAGGGACTTACAGGGAGACATTGTCAGAGTGAGGGCTGAGGCGAGACTCACTCTCTACAGAAGTACTGGCGGTATCCACAGTTCCCTGTTGAGTCCTCCCCACTCTCAGTGTGCAGACATAGCGCCTCCATAGCCGAGAGGTCATCAAACTGGATAACAGAGGTCATTCTGCTCAGTGGATTCCCTGAAACCCTGCCTCCCCCAACTCGTGGCCCCACCCAAGCCACATCCAGGTGTCTCCTCAGAGAGTCAGGTGCGGCTTGTTGAGTAGCACCTAGACTCACACTGGGGGCAGCTGGCCTCGGTTTCTGGCCTTACAGGTGGCCCTAGAGGGGTAGAGGCTTGGGCTAAATTTGGCCTGCAGCTGAACCCCTCTCAGGACTGTGCCACTGGACACCTGCCACACAAAGCTGCACTAATAAGACTGGGAGACTTAAGAGCTTTGCTTAGTACATAGAAACAGACACAGAAAGGCAGCCAAAATGGGAAGAGAAAGAAGCAGAAACCATATGAGAGAACAGAACAGAGATCCAGATATAATGGAGTCAAGTAATCTACCAGATGCAGAGCTCAGAACACTAGTTATTAAGATGCTCAATGAACTTTTGGGAAGTGTAGATAGATTCAGTGAGAACTTCAACAAAGAGATAAAAAACATAAAAATGGAAATGGAAATTATAAAAGGGAACCAGTCTGAAATGAAGAACACATTATCTGAGATGAAAAATATGTTAAATGGAATAAACAAAGGAATAAATAAAGTGAATAAAGAAGAGGATCAAATGACCTATGTAGAGGACGGGAAAGCCAAGGACATGCAATTCGAATGGCAAGTAAAAGATGCCAAGACTATAAAAATAATTTAAGGAGCATGTGGGACACTATTAAAAGTCAAAATATCTGTCTCATCGGCATACCTGAAGGAAAACAAGATGTTGAATAGCTATTTGAAGAAATAATGCTGGAAATCTTCCCTAACCTGGTGAAAGAAATAGACACACAACCCCAGGAAGCTCAGAGGACCCCTAAAACCAGGAGTCCAATGAGGCCCACACATCATAATTAAAATGCCAAAGTTTATACACAAAGAATCTTAAAAGCGGCAAGAGAAAAGCAGATACTTACCTACAAGGGAACACCGATAGACTGGCAGCTGATTTCTCAGAAGAAACTATGCAGGACAGCAGGGCTTGGCAAAAAATATTCGACAGGATGAAGACCCAGGATCTACAACCAAGAATACTTTATTCAGCAAAGCTCTCATTTAGAGTTGAAGGACAGATAAAGAGCTTCCCAGACAAAAATAAGCTAAAAGAATTTATCACCACCAAGCCAGTATTACAGGAAATGTTGGAGGGACTTCTTTAAGAAGAAAAACATGTATCAAAAACAGGAATAAAGAATGGTAACAACTACATTCCTATCAATAAGTACCTCAAATGGAAAAAAATTAAGAGCTCCAACTAAAAGATAGAGTGGATGAATGAATGAGAAAACAAGACCCCTACATATGCTGCCTACAAGAGACCCACTTCAGATTAAAAGACACACACAGACTAAAAGGAAGGGGATGGAAAAAGATATTGCTTTGATGGACCTAGAAGGTATTTAAGTCAGACAGAGAAAGATAAACACTATATGATTTCACTTATATGCAGAATCTAAGGAATACAAAGAGCACACTAATCAAAAACAGACTCAAATATAGTGGACAATTTGGTGATGGATGGAGGGGAGGGGGAGTTGGGGGCTGGGAGAATGGGGTAAAGGGTTAAAGAAGTACAAATTAGTAGCTGATGGATGGTCACAGGGATGAGCAGCATGGCAAAGGGATTGCAGTTAATGGCTAGGTGGAGGGTCAGGGGAGGGAAGGAGTAATTGGGAGGATCATTTTATGAACTATATAGATGTCTAACCAATGTACTGTATACTTGAAACCAATTAAAATAAATAAATTTAAAAAAATAAGAATTCATGAGTTTATATCAACAAAAGGTAGATAGATGATAGATGGGTGAATAGATGATAAATAGACAGATGATAATATAGATGATAAACAGACAGACACATGCATACATACATAGAGGGGGAGAAAAGTGGGCTCTTGCTTACAGTAATATGCCAAGGCCATTTGGGAGATGCGGAGGGAGCGCTGGAGCTGAAGCGTCATCATTTGTAACCACCATAATCAAGGTTAGATCAGGCCTTGATTAGGGGGAGATTTTGATGAGATATAGGATATTTGCATGGTATTTAAGTGCCTCCCCACAGACTACTTAGTGTGGTATAAAAGAGAGAAATAAAGCACAGTAATTACACAGTGGAGAACTCGGCCCACACCTTGACTGGGGATCACAGTTAACATTATCAGTGAAAGACATATGGCTATAGCTCTGGTGGGCTGGCTTCCAGGTATGGTTCCCAAGAAGAACACTCATGAAGGATTTTGGCCTGGAATACATAATCTGAATCTAATCACAAAGAAACATTAGGCAAACAGAAAATGGAGAAATTTTTTTTTTCATGGAGGCAAAGAGGAGTCTTTAGGGTTCCTGGACTCAACTCTAAAAAGGGGGGAAGTTTTCCACCTAATACCAACAATGCTGACACCAACAGGGTGTCCAAGAATTCAGCTAAACTCTAACACTGCTGGGAGATGGCATCAGATTCCATGGGTTAAGAGTTCAGACCTACAAGACTGTCCCTCACCTCCCTCCCCCCACACATATGCCTGGGTAAACAAACCTATTCAGAATGCAAGAGATACTAATAGATTGTAAAGTATCTATTAGTATCTCTAGATTGTAAAATAGATTGTAAGCATGAACACAAACTTTCAGAGTTTTAAGAAACTTCTTGCTACTTGTCGAGTTTTGATATAATGTTAAAAAAGGATCTCCACAATAAGCTGAAAGATTATTAAAACACTTTTCCCTTTTCCTACTACACTTCTGTGTGTGAGGCCAGCTTTTCTTCATATACTTTAATCAAAATATCATAACAGAGTGGATGCAAGAGCAGATATAAGGATCTAGCTGTCTTCTATTAAGCCAGACATAAAGAAATTTGTAAAAACATAAACTACCACTACTCTTCCCACTAATGTTTCTGGTTTTAGAAAATACAGTTATTTTCATTTTTAAAAGATGCCATTTATATTAAAATGACAATGGGTTTGTTGGTGGTATTTTTAAGTGAATAAATATTTTAAAATTTATGAGTTTGTAGTTCTAATATATCTATAAAAACCTCTTTGAGGTCCTCAATAATTTTAAAGAGTCTAAAGGGGTCCTGAAATCATTTTGTGCTCTTGATGAGAAGGGTGGTGAAATCAGGTGCCTGTTCTCCCACTATGACATCTGAAGCTGTCCTTGGAGGCTACCTCTACAGATGCTTTTATTAGCCACGGCACACAGGCAAGGGCAGGCACACAACCTAAGCTTGGCCAACTGGACTTTCTCTCCTAGGATTTTAATTCTTGAATGAAATGAAACTACGGCGGAAGATATGGCTCATGCTCATCCGTTCCAGTGTTTGAGAAAATCTGGAGTTGCCTGGTTCATCTCTGCTCTGAGTTCCCCAACCTTCTTTTCCATCCTATAAAGTACCTTACGACAGGATAATGCATTTCTCCCCGCCCTCCTCCCTATTTTAGCCAACTTAGGATTCTGTAACTAGCTACCAAGAAATCTTAATCATATATTAATTTCTCACTTTGCCTGAAATCACTTCTCTTTGATTTTCCTCCACGCTGTAGTTCTGCTCTTTGTACTGGATCTTTTGTGTCCTGATTCTGCAAGCTTTGTTCTCTGCCTCAGGGTGATGACCAAGAGAGTTATAGTCTGCTTCTCCTAGTCAATCTTAGCTACTGGGATCCAGGCGAAAAACAGCCCACACTGGTGAGAAACACGGCTGCTAAGATTTGCTGTTCATCACAATTAAATTCCTCTTTGCCCGGAAGAGTTAGGTACTTCCTGTTTAGCTAATTAAAGCCCATTGTTTTGTTTTCAATTTACGTAGGTGAAAACATTTCAGAACTAAAAGGCACTCTAAAAATAACATTATGGGTTTTTTTAAATCATTATTATTATACAGTAAATGAAGAATGGATTAGATTAAAGAATACCAGATTTAGAATCAGAAAAGCAGAATTATAATTCTATCTTTCTAACTCATCCAAGATATGTCCTTGAACAAGAACTAGGTGATGTCTCAGTCCCTTCCAACTCTAGACTTGCAGAATTTAAAGTTCAACAAAGCTGTACCAGCCACCACTTCCTACTCCATGCCACCCTAAACAGAAATCGATGCCACCTTTTCCTAGCAGTGGTGCTTGGTAGTCAATAGCACGGGCTCTGGGTCCAGGCACAGGACCCAAACCTGAGCAAGGTGACCGTACGTCTTGGAGTGTCAATTTTCTCATCTGAAAAATGAAAATGAAATATCAAGGCATTGTTCTGTAGACTAATGAGGTATATAACGCATTTAACACAAAGCCTATAATAGAACAAATGCTTACTGAAGGTGATCCACAATTATAATGTAGCTTTAGCTAAACATAATCACCATGGATGATAGTCATCCTGCCACTGAATATATTTCTGCAGACAGTTTGCTATTTCTTCTTCTGTAATTCTAAATGCGTTTTACCTACGACTCAGAAAGAGGCTAAATATATCACTTTGCATAGAATCAGCAAAAACAGTAATAGGATGTACTGTCAGTGAGTGATGGCATATATTTGTAAAGGATCAGAATTTCTTGCAAAGAAGAGGAAGGATTCAGAGCCCCATCTAGAAGAGCTCCTTTGCTGCTGAAAACTCATCTGTTTGCTACCCTTCAGTCCATCACTTCACTGAGGAAACAAAACAAGAGAGCATCACGGGCAAACAACTCACATTCAGATCTCGAGATTTGTCTTTCTTGAGCCTGGCTGTGCCCCTGTTGTGGACTGAATTGCCTTATTCCCTCTACCCCCACACCCCAATTCATATGTTGAAGCTGTAATCCCCAGCATAATGTAAACATATTGGGAGATGAGGTCTTTAAGAGATAATTAAATTAAAATGAGGTCTTTAGGGTGGGCCCTGACCCATTATAACTGGTATTCTTACAGGAAGAGGAAATTTGGACACAGATATGCATACAGAGGGAAGACCACGTGAAGACAGACAGAGATGGCCGTCTTCAGGGCAAGAAGAGAGGGCTCAGAAGAAACAACCCCTCAGAGGGAAGACCACGTGAAGACAGACAGAGATGGCCATCTTCAGGGCAAGAAGAGACGGCTCGGAAGAAATCAGCCCTGTCAACCAACCCCTTGATCTCAGAATTCCGGCCTTCAGAACTATGAGAAAATAAATTTCTATTACTTAAGTCCCCCAGTTTGTGGCATTTTGTTATGGCAGCCTTAACAAACTAGTACAATCCCTAAGGCCTAGAAAAGTATCTGGCACACAGTAAGTGTTTAATAATAATTTACTGAATGAATACAAGAATAAATGGAGCAAGTGGCAGCGGACACCCAACGTTTGATGAAATTGAGTCTCAGACCACATCCAGCCACACAAGTGGACATTTAGTGACAGCCGGCAGAAAGCAGTCACACCAGCAGATCTCGAAGCTCAGTGAACTCCCAGCTCTCCATCCTTTTTTGAGGCTCAGAAGAGGCTTTATACAAAAGATCACCGGGGCAAAGGCGATGCTACTTTGGCAGCAGAATTTATCTAATATCTGTTAGAGTCAGGACCAGGGCCATTTAGGAATCAAGAACATACAATGATATAGTCAAGTCACTGAGTCTTGTCTAACGAGAAACCTATGAACCTATTTGGAAGAACCCGCGGCCATCGGTGGAAATGCAGCACGAGAGAAGTCAACTTTGATGACGCCGAAGCACCACAGCTAGATTGCCATGTTTTCTCAAACTCTCCATTCCGCTTTGACTTCTTTTCCTTTCATGGGTATGGATACTGTGGCTAGTGTGGTGAAGCAATCTACTTGGGTCCCAACTTAGTGGCTGTGTCAGTTAAGCCGCTTTCAGAGGCAAGTACCAGCAGTGATGACCCAAACAGCTGTAAGCAATGGGGAGATTTCCTGGCTCACAGAGCTGCAAGTTCAGAGAGCTATACGATTTAGAGTTACTCTGTCTAGAAGCCCCAAAGTGTGCTCAAGAAGACAGATTCCTTCTGCCAAACAGTCGCGGTTTCACTGTCTCCCTAAAGACAGCTCCTTCCACAGTCAAGAAACAGTGGCCCTTATTTCACAGTTAATAGTCAAAGAGAGCCCCTTTAGGAAGGGGTAAGAACTTTCTCAGAAACCCTCAGCAGACCCTTCCTCATTTTTCAGTGGTCCCCTTTGGGTTCAGATGACCATTAAAGAACCAGTCCTCAGAAAAGGGGGGCGGGATTACCCGAAGCCAATCAGGCAGACTCCTGACCTCAAGAAGTGCTGCTCTCTCCAGGAGGAAAGTGGAAAGTATGTGAGATAGGCAATAACGTCCACGATGGTGGCCCAACCGAACACGGACGAGGTCTGTCTCACACCAATGTCCACGTCCTTTCTTGTTGACTTACCTGAAGAAACTTTAAAACTTACCAGACAAGTAAAGGAGAAAGTGGTTAGTCACATTACTAAACAATTTTTTTCCTTATATGAAGGCATCATGGTTTCTTTACACAGTGAGCATCTCACTAGTCACGAAAAGAGGCTACAATATAAAAAGTTCTGATTTTTCTTGAACTTCCAAGAATGAGTTATTAACATCAAGTGAGATCTTTCTATATAAAAACCATCTCCTCCCTTGCTCTACCTTTCTGTGTGTTAAATGTAATTGGGGCTACTCCAGGAATGCTAGAAGCCACTATTTTATTATAAACAGTGTTATGCTGCTCATTAAAGTAGATACATTACCCTTCATGAAAGCTCAGAAGGTTATCTGCAAGTATTCTCGGGAAGAAATTGAGAAGACTGCCAGCCTCGGGCTTTTGGCTGCAGAGCACCCCTGGGAGCTAGGCAGGGGTAAGCTGGGGGAGCTGGAGCTCCTTCCTGTAGCTGCCTTGGCAATTGATCCTCATCCTTTGGCTCAGAGAATCATTATCCTCTTTAGGTTTTGCAGCAGGAGAGCAATTGAGCCAAATGAAGAAATTAGAACCATACTCAGGCTTCATCAAACCTTGAGCCCAAGCCCAGAAGAGCCCCACAGAATTCTATACACATCCATCACACTTGAGCACCTAATATATCAGCTTAGGGTCGAAGGTGTGGGATTCCACAGGGCAGAGGAACATGGCCCACGAAGAAGACGGAGTAAAGCCCCCGCCTAAAGATAACCAGGAGTAATCTCAGATCCAATCAAGAACATAAATCCTAACTCTACCCTCAAAGCAGTCCCCCCACCCACACACACTATTTCATTGTGTTAATACCTTCACCATCTGTCAGTCACTCAAGCTTGAAGCCTTAGTCAGGATGAGGGAGTGGTTCTTCACCCTCCATTCCTAATCAGCTGTCAAGATCTGTCATTTCTCTCGACTCCTTCCTGCCTCTTCCTCTCAATTCTGTTTGCTGTCACCCTAATTTAGACCCATATTAACTTTTGCTTGGATTATTAAAATGGCCTCATACCTGGTCTATTCACCTCTATTAGTCCGCTGTCCAAACCACTGTAATGATTGCTGGATTGATTTTCATAAAGCACAGTTCCAATTCTGTCATACCACCGCTTGAAAAACCAGTGAGTCT
>NW_006439568.1:8610552-8629164 GCF_000325575.1 Pteropus alecto | reverse complement strand
AATTCAGTCCACATCACCTTCAGTAAAAAACTACCTAATCCCTATCCTAGCATTTATTCACACAGAGCTTCTCAGGATTCCCCAAGCATGCTTCACATTTCCCTCTCTAGCTCCTACCAAAGAATTGGCCTGTACTTGGAATTCCTCAAATCCCCACTGAGACATCATGGTCTCAAGGTATAGGACTTCTTCATGGTGACTCGCTTTTCACTGAGTAGGCATGCTAACAGAGAACATTCCAAAAGGCCCAGGTGGAAGCTACAATGCTTATTAGAATCAGCGGTCCCAGAGGGTCACTTGCATGGTATATGGTTGATTGAGCAGATTCAAGGACAGGAGAATGGTGAAATTGGTGAAGTAGATGATCTCATTCCAGTTAGCAGTGTTAAGACTAGATTTCGGACTTTGAATGTATCTATTCCTGTCTGCCTCCAGTCCTAAAGTCCAATATTTCAGGGAATCCCAACAAAGAGTCTGGGGTATATAACAGAGAGCCTCTCTTTTCATGGGTCCTGGATTACAATCTGTGTCCCCTCTCGGGGACACAGTATTAGAAGGCTAACAAAACTCCACTTGGTTTTTACCCTATGACTTTTATTTGATTTATTGGCCATTTTTTCTTCTGTCCAGAATCTTGATGTCTTAAGTCATGGGTGCCTCCATGGTCCCAAACCTAATATTTTTCTTGTCAACACCATGACATTTCCAGGAACTCTGCTGGATTATCTGCCTCCTGTGGTATTTCTCTGCCCGTCTCAGCAATACCCCCACCCCCCAGCAAAGTTTATGAATAGGCAAATGCTCCACTGAGAAAAAGTGGGGCACAGAACATTGTGCTTACATCGTTAAGTTCCCCTTTCTTCTTATTCTAAGCCCCCTCAAGTCCTGCCTGCCTTGAAACCTCTCCCATGTCCTCAAATAGACTTTCATGCTTTTCTAGTTATTCTTGATAGTAGGTTTGACCCACCAGGAACTACACCACCATAGAGAGAAATGGAAATGCATAGCCTTTGATTCGAATGATGCACCCTGGCTCACCTCAAATTCACTGTACATTCTGTTCCTAAGGATCCTATTTTCTTACCATGTGACATAATTTCATCATATGGACACTTCTTGTCCTTTTACTCACTCTTGAGTTTTGAAATAGATTATGATGCCCTTGGTCCTTAATATGGAAACTGTTTAGGCTTCTTCTGACTTCCCCAAGTACCCTGCTGGAAGGCATCTAGTCCCAAGCCTTAAGTTTGAGAGCATATCTGTGGAGCAGGACCAGAGTATAAGCCACCGTCGATGTCCTTCACACCCTACGCGTGGCAACAGACCACAATGAAACATGTCCCAGACCTACCTAGAAGGCTATTTTGTGTTCTCATATTCTGATTCATAATCCATTGCATGATTTTAAGGTTGCTACTTTCATACCAACTACTACAATAGAAAAAAAAAATCTAACCTCTTTAATAATGATAATTTTTTTTTTTTTAAATACCATCCATACTTGTCCCTTCCTCTCTCCGGAGCACGCTAATTTTTGTTCCAGGTTGCTAAATATATTAACCGATGAACCACCCCCCATCTGGTGGTATGAAGAGGAAAGAAATAGTCGAAAATAGAAGAGCAAAAGGGCCTCAGTTTCCTGCTTCACCTGTTAGTGTTCTTTCCTGAGGGTTAGGCCTGCCAAGACTGATGTCAGATGCAGCCTCAGAACTCTTATGCATTAACAGAAAGAATCAGGACCTCAGATGAGAAAGCCTTCCTCAGTGATACCCCCTGCAGCCAGATCTAGTTTGTGTGTTTGTGTGTGTGTGTGTGTGTGTGTGTGTGTGTGTGTGCATGTGTGTGCGTATTCATAGTTTGATAGATGAGAAAGGACTTTCTGATAATTTTTTATTAATTTTTGTAATTCAAGGGCTTTTTCTTGAAGATAAAACATCAATAGATAGTCAACAATTTTTAATGAGTGTGAATAAATGAATGACTAGTAGAGCCACACATGCCTTATTTAATGGAAACCAAAAAATAGAACAAAACAAAAAACCAGCTCTCTTAAGATTAGCACAGAAAGGAAACCCACCTGTTGGGGGAATGTGGGCAGGCAGAGAGCATCCGTTCAAACCTTCTGCCCTTGATAGAGATTCTGCCCTTGGCTCCTCATAGCACAGCAGAAAGTAGGGCCAGTGTATTTACAAATTATTTTACTGAAATTGGGGGATAACAAAAGAAAAGTAAAAGAAGCATGAGGTTATGTGTTCTGATTGTCAAGACACAGTGTTCTATCCGGGCTCAGAAGTTCAGTTCTATAAACACATGGTCCTCAGAAAAAAAGTACTTCAAACCACATACTCTGTTTTCCTTTTGCAGAGGCATATTTAATCATTCCTACTTGAACGAGCCTTCCTGAGCCTTCCAAGTTACTCAGTCAACAAACATTCAGAGAGTGCTAACTCTGGGTGGGCACTATCTAATTACTGGTGCACAAAGTGGCTAAGGTACTCTCCTTGCCCTCACTTATCTCCCCCTCTTGTGCCAGATGGTATCTAAACAGCAAACTCCAGCAAAATGTGGCATGTACTGTAAAAGAAATATTCACGGAAGTATAGTAAGACAGGTGAAGGGGACCTCTAATACCATGTGGAAGGGGACTGGGAAGAATAGATCAGAAATTTTGGAGGAAGTTATTGGCTCAGTTCAGTCTTGAAGAATCAGTGAAAAATTACTTGGTGGACACTTGGGAAAGAAAGAGAATAGGAGACAGGCAGCAGGAACAGTGCGAACAAAGGTAAGGAGGCTGAAAACAAAAATATGTGCAGGTAACGATAAACAAGTCAACGTTACTAAACATAATAATACTTTTTTAAACAGAGGAAACTTGGAAGAACACAAGAGGCTTCAAGAACAAGATCATGGGAAACCTAGCAAACCATGTAAAAAAGTTTACACTCAATTACCTAGGCAATGGAGAATCACTGAGTGCTTATAGGCAGCAGACAGATATGACAGACATGTTACTTAGATGAACCACTCCATATATATATGCATTTATCCAAGAAATTGGCTAATAGCTTTCATAAGATTCTGAAAGGCATTATAAACCCTGGTATAGGAGGTAATTCTAACTGTGATTCTGTATCAGAAAGTCTTTTAAAATAGTCAGACAATAGGACCCATCCCATACTTATTGAATCAGGCTCTGGATGTGGATTTAGAAATCCGTATAATTTTTAAAGCTCCTTTAGTGGTGCTGACAGGCAGATACATTCAGGAGGCACTGGTCAGGACCCAGACCCTCACTCAGGCCTACTTGGGACTCCCCACATGGCTTCTGTTATCTGTCTCTTTTTATTTATTCACATCATAAATGACCTCACCCAAGGGAGGTTCTACTTTCACATAAAAATATGGCCATATTCTTGAAAACTATAATAGACTAACCATAACTGAACAAAGTCACCCAAATTTTCATGCAAGAGCCATGACCCACCTTGAGTAATACAGTGAGGTGGTTCTCCTAGATGACCTGTTA
The DNA here is from genome assembly GCF_000325575.1 of Pteropus alecto. Taxonomy (NCBI): domain Eukaryota; kingdom Metazoa; phylum Chordata; class Mammalia; order Chiroptera; family Pteropodidae; genus Pteropus; species Pteropus alecto. Next base: position 8,625,638 of record NW_006439568.1, on the reverse strand, counting down.
CCCATGGTAATTACCAAAGGACACTTAATTTTGGGGTGGCCATCTTGGAGTAGTTTTTAGCACCCATGTAGAATGCCTAAGTTATTCACCTAAATAACATGAGGACAGTTGTTTTTGTAATCAAAGATTCGATGATATACGGTGATATTCTTTGTTGGCCTTTAAGTAGCTTGAGGCTTTATTATTACAGACACTACAAGTCGATGGGCGAAAAAAGGCTTCAAAATAAAGTATTTAGACAACGTTATGCAAAAAGCAGCTGAAGGAATTAGTTTTGCCACTATCCAGAAGCTATAAATAAGGAGTTAGGGAGTGAAAGGAAGAAACTAGCATGTAATGCTTCTGAGATCTGCTTGATTTAAAGAGATTTCTCTCTTCGAACAAGTTGGAAAATGATTGTCACAGATCTAAGGTTCGGTGAAAAACTTGAGTGTTTGCTTCCTTACCTAAAGAAGGTGGTGGAATATCATACCCATTTATTGGAAAAACTGGGTCAGATTACATCCATTCATGGTCTAAACCAGAGCTCGGCCAAGAGTTTGGGATTATGAATAAAAACAAATGAATTAGTCACAGATAATTTTCTACATCTGTCAAAAATACCAAACATCTACCGCCCCGTAGCCCAGGGCTCTCCTCGCGCTGTCAGGAGCCGCTTTGTATCGTCGTGGCCACGCACGCGGTCGTTTCTACCACACAGTTCTGCAGCCATGATTCTTAGTCTGAGTAATAGTTTTACCCAGTTTGATCCTTTGACCTTGAGAGGCCCATGGATATCTTAGGGAAGGGCACGAACACTGAGAGAATCCCTTCCATCCTGACTCAGAGGGGCTTGAATTTAGAAGTGAATTTATTTTCCCAGTGAGAATCCTCAGGCCAATGAATTAAATCCCATTTTAGGACCATGGGTAATTAACAATTTTCATTAACCTTGGGTGCTCCCACCAGTTTGAATAGCCTGAAGTAACAGAGGATTGGGTGGGATCTGACATGTCATATTTCGTGGAAATGTCATATGAACTAGAGGATAAAGTGTTCTTACAAAATTAAAATCCAATATTTGAAAACACCACTTAAGAAACATCTTAGTAAAAAGTGGGTTCTTTGTGCTGTAACTTTCTACAGCTTTGAGGCTAGGAAAGCATTTCCTATCCTGATATCAATGGAACCCTAGGAATCCACGGATAGTCTTCAAGGAGTCCATGAAACTCTTTTATAGTTTATCAAATGCTGTGTGTATGCAGCTTAGATATGTCTCTGGGCCAGAGGTCATAGCTTTGATTGAGCTCAAAGGAGTCTTAGACTCAAAAGTGTTGAAGAACAATTGCTTTTGCATCCCACAGTGGCAAAAAATCTACATTCCTAAGGTCCAAATATTTCCCTAAGCTTTGCCCACTCTACGGAAAGGTATTGCTTTGTCCTTTCACGCAATGAAGCTCCCACGGGCCTCAAGGGAATATCTCTCAGTCCTCTTGTCCTGCATCCAGCACTCAGTATCGTGCTGCATACCCTTGGTGAAGATGTCATGGAAAAGACTGGCAGCTGGGTGGAGATCAATACATGACCAGGCCACCGAGGAATTTGAGTCCCTCATGCCAACTCACGCATGGCTGCTCAGAGTTGACTAGCAGTTCTTTACCTGGTTTCTTTTTACTCCACTCTCTGATGGAGTAACATTCTGGTGTTGCTAGAATGACAGTAGCCATAGGATACTCTTCTCCTAGGAATGGATTGTCTCTTTGTGAGATTTAGTTCATTTAAGGTTTTTGTTGTTGTTGTTTTTATTATCAGCTCTCTGCTAGGCTTTACATTATCATGATATTGTAGCTTATTGGACTTGTACTCATTGTAAGCATGAGAGCGAAGATCTTTCTACATCCCAACCAGAAATGGGAGTCAATTTTTCCATTTCAAAAGTCTCTGGAGCCACATTTTTCCTAAAGAACATGCTTTGGCTTCCCCTGCATACTTTCTCTGCTAAGTGCAGTAGAATCAGATATGACCCCTAATTCCAGTGTTTTGCACTGAAACTTTTGTTTTAGGAAGAAAGAAAATGGGAATCAAGAGTACTATTGCTACTATTATTATTACTACTTACTTCACCTTTTGCTGGGAGTACCTGCCGGTAGCCAAGCAGTCATCCTGAGCCTTCTCAAACAGAATCAACCATATCTTTGTTATGGTGATGTCTTTCATATAGATTTAGGCTCTTACATTTCCTTCTGCTACAAACTTCTGATAGAGTGTTTATGTCCCTTTACAGGTAGTGAGTGCCCTTTCCACTCTTTTCTGTCAGTTAAATTCCTATTATTTCTTAAGATGTCATTTAAATGCACATCTTCAAGGAAGACATGTTAAATACCTACTCTCCAATAATTCTAGCCTTGCTGTATTGTTAGTGTAAGTTTTATTGTATTATATTATACACATAATCCTAGAGGAAAGATGGGACTCCCTTCTTATAAGTACCAACAAACAATCTGGAATAGGGTCTCATTGTCCTGACAGGATACATAATTCCCCTGGTGTCAGGATGGAGGGTAGGGTCAGCATCATACAAATTGAAGGGCCTAAGAGTTCCCTAAAGAAAAACAGGCTGCTAATTGGCAGAAAAGAGGCACTAGCTGCCAGGGACGATGATATTTAAAATGGTTTTATTTAAATTTACTTGATATGGATGTTATCAGGAAGAAGAAGATAATTTGTGAGGGAGGCTTCATTTTCACTCTAGTTCAACATAAAGACAAGGCGAAAGGGACGCATCACCTAGAAGAAAATTTCCAACACCAAGAATAGGGCTAATACAGTAAATCGGTCCCTTTAGGGACGTGATATCCAACATTTTTTTTGTCACTGAAGATGACTCTTTGTTAATTTTGCCTCCTTGAACCCCAATTTTTAAAGCATTTTGGCTGCCAAACTGCAATTATATTTTCTAGAGAGCTTTTTATTGGGTAAGTTTAAATTTTCCTTCAGTAAGCATTATAAACATATTGATATATCTTGTGAATATTCAGCAGAAGCCTTTAAAATGTTTATAACATTTGACGTGCCAGTTTCACGCCTCTGAATCATCCTAAGATAATCGTCATGGATGTTAAGAAATATGTACCACAGCACGGATCACATTGATCAAATGTTGATTACAATACTTACCACATGACTGTAAGAAAATTTCAAATATATAAATATCCAACAGTTAGGAATTGGGTAAAGAGAATATGGAACAGCCATGCAGTAGAGCACCATGCATCCATTACAATTTGATTGTTCAAGATAATTTAAAGACATGGAAATATGTTCACTATATATTGTTTTTTAAAAGCAAGTTATAAAATGACAGGTATATATGGACATTTGGGGAGCAGTGAAAATAGCCTCCAAGTCCCCTTCTTCATAGCTTATCCTTTTTTTTCTGCTCTAAGATGGGATGATCTGATCCTCTCTAATTAAAGACACATTTTAGATTTGTTATCCAAGTAGATTTAGCCAAGGAAACCAGGTTATTTGCAGTTCAATTTGGAACAGAAATTCAAACTTGGCAAATAATTTATATATTGGCAAGAACATATTTTCTTTCTTAATGTCATTGAAGCCGCTCGAAAAGAGACAATAGTAATTGGCACCCAAACTTCATTTTAGTCCCGAGCTACCTCAACTATATTCCATTAAATGAGAATAAGAAACAGACTGTTCCTCAAAGTTCAGCCAAAGAATAAAAATGCAACTTTGCATAATTTCTGCTGGTGGATTGCCCATTCCCGAATGCTAGGATGATTTCATGTTGATAGGTACTAAAACATGATTGTAATTGAAAACAAAAGGTGCCTGCAGCACTAGAAATACCACAGATTAATTTGGGTCAGTATTAATATTTTAAATGTTAAACTTAGAATGTTCCTTTTTGACAAATTAGGGGAAAGATTTCTAAAATAAACCATTTTGGCAAAACATTAACTACTAATAATAGGTAAGAGTTACACACATTATGTACCAGGTGCTATTTTAAGATCTATTTATTAACTCATTTAATCCTCACGAGAACCCTGTGAGGTATAGACACAACGAGGGCAGGTAATTGCTATAAGGTCACAGAACTATCAAGAGGCAGAACTATCAAATCCAGGTGGTTGTGTTCCAGACTGTGACTTGAACCTGCACAGTTTATCTGAGTGAGGTCAAAGGAAAAAAAAGAAAAAAACTCGAATCCACTGCAGTAGGTGGGTTCCTCCACTGTGTCCTCCAAAGCATATCTGAGCCTCAAACAGTAGGCATCACAGCCTAATCAGAAACCCCAGTATTTTGAGTTCCTGCAAATCAGGGAGAGAGACGGCACGTTGTTAAGGGAGGGCCACGTGGAATGACTCGGCTGTCCACAAATAACCTCTAGCTTTCTTTGGTCATGACTAGACATGGTAGAAACGCTCAGACTATAAAGTAACACATCTTTTATCTATAAGGTAGGTTTGCTCAAGGTATTTTTGCATGCTATCGCATTCATTGAAACATCTGTGAGGTAGGGTTGAACCGAATTTAAATCTGCTTCTCCAAAGAGCCTTCTCTTTGTCCTCACACTTGGCAATGATTCCGATGTCAGTCACATTGTGGGGTCAGATTTCACAGACAGCACTGTCGCAGCCATGTTCCAGTTTGGAACCTGGGACTATGTAAGCTCCTTTCTGAGTCCCCTCTGATGACTTGCCTTAGACTTACCTTGTCCAATCTCACCCTGGCTTCTCTCTCTTGCTTGGGAAGACGGAATGGATTTTTTTCATCTTTAGTTCCTCGGAGGCACCTAGCACAGTGCTCAGTATGCAATAGCTGTTCAGAAAATATTTGTCAATAAATATTTTTTAAGTCAACATTTAACAGATGGACAAACTAAAACACAGAACATAAAACTTGATTGAAGTCATAAAACAAATCAACACCCCCAAATGCAATTTGGCAATTGCTCCCCTGCAAATATGTGATGCTAGTGACTGATGTCCCTTCTCTAAAAATGTCCAAAAAAAGAGGGTAGAAGAAGAGTAACAGAGATAGGGAGGAGAGGTCACTGGGAAGGAAGGAGGAAAGATGGAATGAAACAAAGGTTCATTACTATCGTAAAATAATACGACAGTGGTCCCGAATCATGGAGCTGCATTCACACCTGGAACCGTTTATAAATTCTTTTGAGAAAAGCTAGTCTAATAAATGCATCGCCAGCCGGTAATTCATGAGTTCTATGCAGTGTTGAAACCAAAGGGGTAATAGCCACAGCTGTCAGACTCCAGATGCTCTGGGGCCCAGCCCTGCCACGTCGTCCCCGTGTCTACGTGGAGGAATGCTGTGAACTGGGCACATCACCACCATCACCCTGGCCGGCTTCCAACAGCACCAGCTGCATCTGGCCTGGAGGATGGCTGCCACTGGCAGCACCGTGTGCGCCAGGCTGTGAGAGTTGGACCTCCAGCCAGCACACATGGTCCAGCCTCATCAGCCTGTCTCCCCCAGAACCTCCACACGAGCTCTGCGTTCCCCAGCACACTGAATCCTTCTGAGAACTGACATCTTTCTGTAGTCAACAGAGATGATGAAATGAAAACCACGCGGATGAAAAGTCATGTCATTTATTAATAATTTTTTCCCTTCTGTAAATTGGAAGGAAAAAGTCTTTGGTGACACTCTCTATAAAACAATCTATCTTGGATGGTGAGAACCAGACATAAAGTTACACAGGTCAGTGAAGTATCAAGATCGATGGCTTTGTATTCTTTCACAGGCTTGCTCTCACACTTCAGGGCTTAATTAGACTAAGTCATTAACAGTGTTGAACAAATGAGGAAAACACTTCAGAAAAGACCTGTGGTGACACTATAAAACCACTGGCAACATATTGGAAAACTGTCCCAAATGTACATCATATACAAAATAAGGTATGCTTTTTTTTTTTTTTGCTTTACAATTTACCACCTAAAATAGTTCCAATTTTTGATGCCTTTCTTCTATCTCTGAACATATCGTATACATATTTTTCTCCCCCAAAATACAAGGTTCATTACACAGTAACCAGGTCATTTGCATGGCCCTAATTTTAGTAATTATTACAACCAAAAGGAAAGGGATGTATTCCTGTAGGAGAAGGACAGAGAACTATTGCAGAAATCAAATGGCTTTCGAAGCCTAAAATTGTTACAAAAATAGTGACTCAAACACTAGCTTGACTTGACTTTGAAAGAAGGTGACACCAGGCTAATCTGAGGGTGCAGCATTCTCAATGGCGGCCACTTGCCTCTTGTTCCCCAGGATAATACAGCCTTCCTCACGTGTTTTATTGGATGGCGGAAGTCTCAAATTTGGATACCGCATCCAGGCTCCAGATATGGAACACAGTGGTATTCTAGATCAGTGACAACTACAGACAGACCCTGCTGTGTAAAAATCATGGAAATAAAACCCTCTGATGTTCAGAAAGGACAAAAGAGGGAGATTATGTTGTAAATAGCAGCTTTCCTAACCAGAGCTTCTCTCTGCGCAATGTTACTGAATTAATGGGAGAGCCTGTGTTTTTAGGATTTTCAATCCCATTTTTTAAGGTAGACTTTGAGTCAAGGAATAATCTAGTTTCTACGTGCTGAAGCTCTAAGTCTGAAGGAGATAATTCTAGCACAGTCTGATATTAATGCTCGTTCATTGAGAACTCAAGTCAAAACAACTTTATCCCCATCAAGCATGCCTGAGAAAATGAGGCCTGCAGTGAAAAAACTTTCTTGATTAAATCTGGCCAAGAACGACAAAGCCATCTGAAACGTTCTTGTCCACAGTTGCTGCATAGATGTAAAGTAGGTAAATGAATTCGGTGACTGAGGCCCTAATGTCATATCTGCATTTGAACATATTAACTATTAGAAGGCAGAGATTATTTTATCTGAGACTTCATGGCAATAACTGGCACTTTTTAACGGTAGACTCTCAGCGACCTGAGGGAATACAAGACACTTTCAGATCTGGGAAGTTTGCCTCTGCTTTTGAATCCATAATTCAGCTCGTCCAGCAAGGGTCTTATTCAGATTCTTGCCTGGTGAGGCTCTTTGCCTTCTCCCTGCGCTTGCCCTTTAAACAGATTTGATTAAAATTTCATTAGTTCTTAAATCAAGAGCTATTTTTTAAAACAGTATATAGGTCTGTTCACATTCATCCATCTCACTCCTGATTAAATTTAAGTTCAGTAACCTTTATGAAAGGCCACCAGTATAAATTCCTTCAAGTGACCAGGTATTCCAGAACCACTAAAATAAAGGCTAACATAGCCTACTGTAAACGAAAAACAAAAGTCACTCCAAAGAAAAATGGAAGGAAGCGACCGAGATTGATCCTCTTTGAGCACCATTTGTAACAAGAAGAAATTAAACCATAATGCACATAAGATGCCAAGTACAAGAGATTTCGCTTTCTTCTGAAGCGACCTACTGGAAAGTGTGCTGATATGTCCAGGTGGGCCTACCTAGTTATCTTTTGTAACACGTCTGCAATGATTATTTAATCGATTTTTCTATATAGTCTCAATTTGGGGTCATTTTGTTGTTTTCAACAGAGGTGATTTGTTTAATGTATACGTAAGCTTGATTTACTATTTATAAGCCTTTTCATATACATATAAATACATAAACCAGCTTCATATGCATATAAATACATAAACCAGCTTTAAAAAATTGTTTTTAAGATCATGTGTCCTAATGGAGAACTGGAAAAAAGATGTTATGTGGAAATCATAAGTGGTCCAATCCTCTCTGGAGTTTCTGCATGTAATTCATTAGGTGATTGGCACTGTACTTTCTGCTCTTGGCCTCTTCCCAGTTCATGTTGGCCCACTTAGGGACCTCTGGTTATTGTTAGAGCTGGCTGAGAGATAACTCCTGACATCTTACAGAGATGGCTATGATTTGTCAACTTGCTGCAGTGAAATATAACTCCTAAGTGAATTAAAATTATATCTTACTGTTGGGCCTCACTGATTTGCTAAGCATTGTTCAATTCCCAGCTGTATGTTTCAAGTGGAAAAAGAATGTACCAGCTAGCATCCCAAAGAAGCTTTTTCAGAGAATGACATAAGATGATATCATGGAGATGTAAAGTGGCTGAAAAGTGTATAAGATCTTGTTCTCATTTATAATTACCATCATTTTTTTTTCCTCTTCACACAACATGCATTGTGCGTGGAGAATATTCCCTGTGAGCTTTCTGACAGATAAATCTGGCAAAGCCGTTCCCTGAATCCATTCATGTGGCTGACGGGTACAATTAGGGACACTGCTCTGCAAGCTAAGACATAGACATGAGTTTCAAGTTGGCATGGGGTCATTTAACAAAACACTGTTCATTTTGCAAAGGAAGAAGATACACAAATAATTAGGCAGTTGAAAAAAAATTAAATACAAATTTGCAAAGGCCAGATAAGTAAGGATTCATTGATACCCCGTTAAGCCACCAAGAGCTGCACCTTAAATGGCATGAAACCTATTAGACGGGGCATTTACAGAAAGAAACAAGTGCAAGGACCATGGACCTAAAAATTATTTTTCAACAAATACATAAGAGATGATCACATTCACGTGGGAGGAAACGTCACATGTTTGAGACTGGGCTAAGGCTGGGTCGAACTGGATTAGAGAGAGATTTAGGGAGCTGTTCCAAGTCACAGGCTGCAGAAAAAAGTCCCCTCATTCATTGAACTTCATTACCTGGGAACCACTCACAACACAGCATCTGGGCTCTGGTCTTCGCTTTGTCGCTAAATAACACGTCGAGTCACCTCTCTGGACCTCTGCGAACACCTGGCCTCACACTCGTTTACAGCACCCTCTCTCCTTGCGCTCTCATCACGAGTTCTTCTTTCTCTTCCAGATAGCTACGAAGCAAGGACGAGTTATGGTCTCCTGGATTTACGGTTTCCACTGACCTAAGCCAGGCACTTGGAGTTATTTGAACATAATTCTGTGATGAAATATTCCTCTAAATTCAGACACTGGAAATAAATTTTATGAGATGTATGAGAGTTTAGGGGGAAAAAACTAAAGTGCTCCTTTGTTTATTCAGCATCGGAAATGATGGGACCCAATAATGTCTTTCTCTTCTCTATTCTCTCTTGCCTCTTCCAAAGAGAAGAAAGAACTTAATAACAGAAGTCTCCTTTCCATCATTTATAATGGAGTTAAAGGAGAGATATACATATATATATATATTTTCTTCTCAGTTTGAACTTTGAGTTTTACAATAATCAAAAGCTCAAAGCAGCATTTGCAAGGATAGAAATGTTCTTTTTAACAAGCACAACTAAACTCCAGATTTAAAAATTACAATGAAATAGAAGTGTTCACATTTGTTTCTGATTATTTTGCAGGATCTTGCTCAAAACAACATTTGACCAAACATGGTATATGGGTCCCAAGGTGAGAACTGATACCTTACTGCTTCCTTCTCACTAGAGAAGCTTCTGAAGCTTGAGGTTTTCACAAACATGAAAGAGCCTGTCTTGCATATAATCTGTTCCTCTGGATATCCTCCCATCTTTAAACCAAAGCTTTCCCCCAGCTCTCAGTAGATTTAAGCCCATGCTTGAATGTATAAAATAGCCCACACCCCCCAAAAGGATTGGGTGTTTGTTGTGGGTCAATACTTCCATCTGTAGTATACTGATGGACTATCTGGATGGTTCTTTGCGCAAACTGGACATTTCTTAATTATACTATTGTTTTCTTGGTTCTAGCTCCCCCCACCCTGCAATGAAAAGGATGATCATACTTACACATCTCAAAGTTTTCAGCTAGAACTGTCTACCTGGAAGTCATAATGCTTTCTCTCATGCAGCAACATTTTAGAGATAAAAGTTCAAGTGCATCTGTAAATTCAAAGTGGAAAACAATTTGCACTGGCAATGTTGAATAATGAACTCGTCTTAACTTATGCTCATTTATTTCTTGACACTAGACAGAGTGACTTATTGTGTTTTCCATGAAGTCTGAGCTTTTGTAGCTGCAGGAATCCCTGCATGACCAATGGCAATGATGTTTGTGGGAAAAAGAGTGGCAGCTTTGAAATATTCACAACCAACACAATTTTGATTAAAGAAAGAACTCTGGTTTTTAATAGTTTTGATCATTAAAAAAGTTTAAACCTGCATAGCAATCATTTCAAAAATAATTATTTAATGTTCCATAATTAAACTGTACACAACCTAGTCTTGGGATATAGAAGCCGGTGAGGCGAGTTTGGAGCAGTCCGGTGCAGTCCCAGGAGCCAGGAGTCGAGTTCTCATTGGCCTTTTTGTGTGTGTGTGTCTTTTTTTTTATCATTCTGTTCATATAAGTTTATTTGGATACTTGGCACAATCTGGCTCCATGGCTGAGCGGATCTGCACTGGGAGGAGAGAGCAGATTGACACCCAGTCCCTTCTCACTTCCCCTCCCCCACTCGGCTGGGTTCCTCAAAGTCGCTCAATGTCTCGGTATTTCTTCCTCAGAATAGAGACCTGGTCTTTAAAGAGGACGGGGTCGAGCCTCATCTGAGAGTGGATCAGCGGCATGTAGCCAAACCAGCTGGCAAACGTATTCATGCAGCTCTGTCGCTGGGCAAAGTGGTCGGGGTCAGCCCAGCGGGAAGCCCGGGAAGTCTGGCGAAGGGAGAGAAACAAGGAAGACCATGAGTGACGTGCAAGGTGAGAAGGAGACACTGCAGAAAGCCAAGTCTGGCTCATGGGCACAAAGGAGAGCTCATGTCTGACCTGGCCCCCAAGCCTCTCTATGCTCCTGCCTGGTAAAAATTCCAGCACTGATCCTGGTTTCCGCCCTTGGTTTTTCCAAGATATGCTGCTCTTTTCAATGGTAAACACACACACACACACACACACACATCCATCCATCCATCCATCCATCCATCCATCCATCCATCCATCCATCCATCCATACTGACTAATCCTCTGTTCAGTGAATCAGTCACCGATTGAACCTCAACTACTATGGTCACTAAATCTAACACTTCTATTTGCCCTTGGGATCAAATACAATGACTACCAAGGTGATTGTGGTTTCAAAGATAGTTTTCTAAAACTTTCTTGTTTCCTTAGTCGATTCTGGGTAAGTAGAAAAGATGGCTACCATCTCTTTAGCTCTCAGTGTTACCCCTAAGATTGGTTAAATATTTTTAGACCATGTAAATGATTGACATTGATTTAAAGGAAAGCCTTAAATGACTTGAGTGCTGTAATCTAAATAGATGAACTAAGCATAAGCATGTCTTTGTAACCATGTTTTTACGAAGAAAGGAAAAGGTAGGCTGCCCAGTTATGGGGGAAAAATACAAAATCATTTTTACGTCACTAGATATAAGTGTGTTTGTGGTCAAAGCGCTTGAATCCTCATGCATCGTTAGAAAACACTTTCATAGGAAGTTACATTTTACTGTGAGAATCACTCAGAGTCACTTTAAAACCATAAGTATCAACATGCTTATAAGTAATCACTGAAGATAAATACAAATGTCAAGTTACCTCTGAGCAGGAGGAAAACAAACAAAATACATTTTGTAAAGTGTTTTCGGGAAGTTCATTTGAGCCTCACAACAATCTGGCCAAGTTACCTACTCAGGTAGTAGCATCTCCACTGTATAGATGAGGAAGTAGGTTCAGGAAAAGTTAAAATTACTTGTTCAAGGCTAGAAAGGGACAGAACTCGGCTCCATTCTTGACCATTTATATTAGGAGAACTTTACTTGGTAAATCATAGAAAGTATCACATTAAATTAAAGTGACCAGGTGAGTTCAATAAACATGTGTATAAGAAAAGTAGGGGCAAATACAGTACATATCTAACTAGACACATCAATTTAGATTAAGGCTAAATTTAGATTTGTTCCAAAGAAAATGTGTAAAACTATTAGAAATAGTCTTTTGGTAGAATTAGGCAAATCTATGAGAAGGACATAAAACCAATCCCTAAGAAATCATGTGTTATTAGAATTCAATCCCTAATTAGCATATAACCTCAGGGAAGTTCATAGAACTCTCCGAGAAACAATATTAAAGGAATGTTGTGTCCTTAACTGAGATAATCTATATGAAAATGCCTGGACACATAGTAGGCCCTCAATACATCTTGCTTGGAATTGAAAAACCTTTCAGACTTAAAGATTAAAAAGTTTTACAAATCCTCTTGCCCATTCCTTTAGTAGTTAGAGGGAACTAGAATTTTCCACGAGACTGCTAAAGACAGCAGCATTGTCATAACTAGTACCTAGAACAACAGTGTCTGATAACACCCATATTTAGTAACTACTGAATGACTAAATTTCATAAATTTAAAATCCTGTAAATTTGTTGCTCTTTCCAAATTTAGCGAATGAAAAACCACCAATGGTGTTATCTCGAGGCCTGGCTAAGTTTTCCTTTGCAAAAACTCAATTTGTCTACGACTTTCAGTAACTATTAGAACAAGGTAAACCCTAAACAGCAATGGAACTACATCACCACATTAAAATATGTCCTTTCAGGCTGACTCAAAGCCTGCTGGATGATGCTCTACGATTTAACTTGGGTAGATCTAAATGGGTTTATGTAAGGTCTTTGATTTCTTCTAGTACTGGGCCCTGTTCAAGATGAATAAAGGTAGATGAGCTTCAGCCTGACGCAGGACCCTGGGGTTTAGAAGGACAAGTAGTGGAAAGAAGAGAGCCTGGGATTCAACTCCCAGTTCTGTCTAATACTGGGTGACTTGTAGCAATCTGCTTAAACTCTCTGGAAGTTAAGCAGTTAGATTATATTCTCTTGCAAGTATCTTAAGTTCTAAACTTTTGTGACTCAATGCAATATTTTACTTTTATAAAATCGTTCATACATGTTATCTTACCCCTGTGAGATAGATTTCACCATTTCCATTTTAAAGATTAGTCGACTGAGTTTCAGAAGGCAACTCATTTGGCTACAGCTTATAAATGCTGGCTCCAGAACTAAAAATCAAGTATTGTGACTCCTGGTCTGCCACCACGATGTTCATCCAACTCAAGAGCAATCACCAGAAGGCTGTGTTGAGAATGTTATTAGCTATTCATTAAATAGAGCACCGGTAATAAGCTTACATAAATTTTGTGTAGGTTTTTAACTGTGGAGAAGGTATGTCTTCCTCAGGCCACCTTGTAGGTCATAAAAAAGCTTTCACATTCTTGACATAAAGATACCCTTGACTTACACCTTCCCAATTATCCATGTGCCAACAATATACTCCCTCAGATCTTTTAGATATGTTTTTTTTTTCTGATATCTCCTCATTATGCTTCCTAGAGGAACAGTGAGTTCTCATTACTTCCAGCTGAACTGCCAGCAAGAAAAGCAAGGGAGGTGAGTTCTCCTTCTCTTACCTGTCCCATCATTGTCTCCTTATACTGCTTCTTCTGGGTCACTTTGATTGGAGGCAATTTTGTCACAGCAGACACTAGGAAATTCATGAGAATGTCCTCACAGTTGGCCAGTTGGTCCACCATGTTCTTCAGGCTGGCTGGCAGGTAATGGGTATACAGGTAGTGATAATATCTGTAAAAACCAAAGAGATTTCCCAGGGGGGCCATTATTATATAATGACAGGTGTTCTTCTTTGACAGAAACCACATACGCGTTCTTTGAATCCCTAAACAATCATGGAGGATGATGATGATAGCTATCATTTATACAGTAATTACTATATGCCAGATAATGTTCTGAAGTTCTTTACAACAAATGCCTCATCTAATTCTTATAAGAATTGTACCTATGATGCAGGTACTATTATTATCCCTGTTTCACAGATAAGGAAATGAGGTACAGAGATACACACGGAGGCAGATATTGCTGGAATAGTCTAACTTTAATATCAGGCTGGTTGGTAAGAAAAGGAATACTCGGATGGCAAGAGAAGTTACTTGTATATTATATACCATTATAAGCTGCTTTATAATTTTAATTACTGGTTTAATTGGAACTATATTCAATACTATCCCATAATTTTGACTCCAACAATATAATGTTCTATTTTAGTGGCCTGTAAACCATATATTTCAACACTGTTAGAGCAAAACCCTAATTAATCTGATGGTCAATCATTATGGAGAACTCACAATTTTCCTGAATTATTTTTCACCCAACTATTTCTTTTTTGGAGGGACATATAGTATTTGAATGAATCAGAGTCATTGGGTGGCAATGGCAGGAAGAAAGGGAACAATGAACTTTCAAGAAGTGGAATCTGAGATATTCAGTCAGCCTAACTGTTCACACCTTGTGCATTTCCAACTCTATCCCTGACATGCGAGAGTCTCTATTCTTTACTAAAAGAAACTAGGTTAAGATTGGTGTGTTTACCTTACTAAGGCAGAAGGGTGAGTATTTTATTAATGATTGAGTAGGAACTTTAAGCATCTTTCCTCACTAATTTTGCAATCTTACCCAAGTCTTTATCCTGGCTTTAAGGACAAATATACGCAAATAATTCCTAAATTTTCATCTCCACCCCTGACCTTTTTTGACATACCCTTCGAATGTCTTGCCATGCCCATGACTGACCTTCTGAATTTCCTCTAATACTTATTCCACCTATAGCTTTCCCTATCTGTTGACGGCTACTCTATCCTTTTAGTTCTTCAGGTCAAAAGACCTGGTCATTAAACTCCATATCCAATCTGTGGGGATATCATGCTGGAGCATCTTCAAAATATGCCCACAATCTGATTACTACTTACCACCTCATTGCTCACTTCCTGGTCTCAAACTCCATCATCTCTTGCCTAGATAATGTCAATCACCTCCCAAGAGATCTCCCTGCTTCTACCCTGGCCCTCTTAGAGTCTTTCCTCAACACAGCCTCCAGAACGGATGCATAAAACATAATTAAGATTGCTATGCTCAAACCCCATGTCGCTTAGAGAAAGTCAAGTCCTCATGACGGACACCAGGGTCTTGCCTCTGGGCTCCCATGACCTCTCTCACCTGCTTTCCACTCACTCTGGTCACATTGGTCTTCTTGACATTCCTCCAATATTCTGCCTCAGGACATTTATTCTAGTTGTTTCCTATGCTGTAACAC
>NW_006439568.1:8594440-8610515 GCF_000325575.1 Pteropus alecto | reverse complement strand
TTCTAGTCTCTGCTCGAATCTCGTTTGCTCCATGAAGATCAACTTGGCCACCCCCTAATCTTCCCATTCTCCTTTGGCACTCCTGATACTTTACCTGCTCTACTTTGCCTTTTTGCAAAATAATTTGTCATCTTAACATATTATAGAATTATTATGTATATTGTGTCTCCCATTGTTAGAATATAAAACCCTCAAAGACGGGGCGTTTTTTCCTATTTTACTCAATGGTGAATCTCAAGCACAATGCTCAATTAAGTATTTGAGTATTTGTTATTCTAAACATTCATTTACTCAGTACACCTTGAGCATGTCTTCACACTTCAGATGAGCTGAAAATGTTACTCTACCGTAATTCCTGAAAATGCAATAAGCCAAGAGGTTTTATCGATTTTAAAAACACATGTTGGCCATACCAACAAAACTTAAAGAGGGAGGCAAATGCTGTTAACGAGATTTGGCCCAAGTTCCTATTTATGCAGCAGCCAGAAACTAATATAAGCAATTATATAAACAA
This sequence comes from Pteropus alecto, assembly GCF_000325575.1. Classification (NCBI taxonomy): domain Eukaryota; kingdom Metazoa; phylum Chordata; class Mammalia; order Chiroptera; family Pteropodidae; genus Pteropus; species Pteropus alecto. The sequence continues at coordinate 8,610,001 of NW_006439568.1, read as the reverse complement.
CTTAAATGCATGAGATGTGTAAATTCCTCACTTGTGGTAAATAGCAGCTCCTGTCAACACCATGGAGTAGTCATTCGTCCACTTGGATGTGTACCCCCACCGCTCCTTAGAGTTATCCCAGAAGTGGCTGCGTGCGGGGTACCCCACAATCCTCTCGGGGAAGCTCTGCCACACTGTGAAGGCAAAATCCACCTGCAAGCAAAACACAAGCCAAACAAGCAATCAACAGTGTTAACAAACGTCGACAAAACATTAACTTCCCCTCGTTAATTCATAACCTGAAATCCCACAACTGTTGGGAAACATTGGTTCCATGTATTCATCAGCAAATTAAACTGACTGCTTGACATTTTGCCCCATAATTATGCACATTTTAATGTCTTCTGTTACAGAAACTTCAGATTAGTGCAGAAATGAAAGAAGAAGAAGAAAAAAACATTTGCAGATATGTTCTTTAGAAATCCAATCTGTTCAAGCTAAAAAACAAGTCAAAAAAGCAGTCAGTCGCTTTTCCCTTCCCTCTCTCCAAGTACACGTGACCACTGATTCATGTGAGGCACAAACGCATCTGTTTTTCAAATGGGAGATTTCCTATATACATCCAGAGTATGTATATGGCATACATCATAACAAGCACACAGAAAAGCCGAAGTGACTAAAACAAAAGCATCCTCTTAAGATCTAGAGAAAAAAATGTTTAAAAAGGCACTCAAGTTCTAACAGGAACACAAAGCAGACATAATAAAGGAACACAAAGCAGGCATAATAAAGGAACAGGGTTTAAAGAAGCACAGAGCAAGGGAAATGTATAAAAAGCATCCACAGTGAAAAATCGCTAAGCATAAGTGGGGACAAGGCCAAGTGAAGCCACAAGATTATTTTAAAGGAAATGCAGCTAAATGACTTTCCAGTGCTTATAATAACCCAAAGCAGGTACTTCTGAACCTGCTGTAAACTAACGTTTATAATTAGTAAATAGTCTGTTTTCAAATGGTCACATTCACATTTGACTTCCTATGATTAGTTGATGGATGATAAATAATACATAGAAAGAGAAAAGTAGTAATAGCAAACAATTGTATAATTGTGTAATGCTTAGAATGGTTACAGGTACTTATACATTTTTACTCATTTAATCCTCACAATAATTCTGTGAAAAGGTAATTTTATATTATCAAATTTACAGAGAAGAAAGCCAAAGTCTATGGAGGTTCTAATAACTGGTCTGAGCTAGTAAGTGGCAGAACCAAGATCTGACCCCAGGTCGCCTGGTTTCATGTTTGGTGTGTATGTTTTCATAGCCTCTTTTTCAGCTCTGTTGCTACAGTGTTGAAGGTGATTTAACCTTCATACAGGTTACTCATTCGCCCTACAACCTTTGTTCTACCTCTTCTTGATAAGCAATAAAAATGGATATTTCTGTTACTCCGCCAATATTTAAAGTCTTGGCACTGCGATGGTAGCCGGGGGACTGAGCGATGCTGGCAAAAGTCCAATTTCTACCCTCTCAGAAGTTTAAGAGTAGAGCAAATAAGTCGAAAAGTAGAAACAACTCCAGTTCCATCAACTGATGAATAAATAAACCAAATACGGTATATCCATACGATGGAATATTATTCAGCTATAAAAAACAATGAAATACTGATACATGCTATTACAAACCTTAAAACATTACGCTGAGTGATAGAAGCCACACGCAAAAGGGCCCATAGTGTACAATTCCATTTACATGGAAGTCCAGAGTATACGAATACAGAGACGCAGAAAACTGGCTGGTTCTAAGGCTAGGGGGTAACTAATTAATGAGTATGGGTTTTCTTTTGGGGTGATACAACTGTTTTAGAATAAGATAGAGGTAATGACTGAACAACACTGAGAATATACTAGATGGCGTGGGATTATATACTTTAAAATGGTCAATTTTAAGTTAAGTGAATTTTACCTTGATTAAAAGACAAAGCAAGAAAGCCTAGATCAGTATTTCCCAAGCTTTCATCACATGCACAGCATCATGCCTTGCCTCTCGCCACATTCCCACACCACACATTCAATGACTTATTAAATATTTTTCTTTAAACTGCCTACTCTTTTTAAAATTAATTAATTATTTTTTCACTAGCTTCACCCTAGGTAAATCTATCAGAGAAATCCTAGGTTTGATTGTTGGCTACATTATTTTTGAACAAACATTAATGTGAATATATAATTGTTAAAATGAAATACAAGCTTGCCATGAACCATAGAAAACTATTTAATGTGCACAGACCACCTTTTGGGAAACATAGGCCTGGGTGATTAGTAAAGGTCCTTTCATCTCTAAATCCTTGGGGCTTAGTTAGAAGTTACCATTTTTGTAAACAGCCATAAAAAAATTTTATGAAATTCTAGTTGGGTGTCCAACCTCAAGATAAGAAGGCCTTACCAATACAGCTTGCTTCCCCAAACTACAGCAGCCAGCGGCGGGGAAAGGAAGGTGACGGAGCATACATTAAGGAAGCCTGGTTGGGTACGGGGCATCTCAAAGTGAAAAGACAGTAGGGGAGTGGACAGTGCGTGCCAAAAATTTTAAATCAGGTTGTGAAAACCTGCACATCGTCACTGGTGTTTAATACGAATGGCGCCAACGGATAGTGTATTATGCGGCGCATCGTCCAAGAATCAGCCTGGCTGTCAGCACTCTTTGGGGTTTTCCATTATTCTTTGAAAAGGAAACACATGCACTGGCAACTACTAGAGAACCTGATGGGGTGTTTTCATCACACGTATTTCTTACTATCTCAAAGCCGTTTCAAGTCATTTCAAAGGAACTCAAAAGCAAATTCAGATAAACCTATGATTCTTGTGATAGTTCTGCTTTCATGGAGATCATTAACACATCAAAGAAGGCAAAGGTCAGCTCACAGGCCTTTTCTCTTAAAAACCAACATCTGTTTTCTTTTGAGAATTTGCAGCAAACCAGATAAATGTAAATAACTGTAAACCAACAACATCTAATACTCTTTAAAGAAGGCTGTTTAAAAATCTCTCCTTAATACTACAGAGAGACATTTAACAAGATAAGAATTCTTAGTGAGGAGATAAAATGAACCAAGATCTATATTCATCTAAAAAAAGAGAAAAGAGAAATCCTTGTCCTCAACCATTTTAGGCAACATAACCACCCAACTGATCGGCAGGCAACAGCAAACTAGACTGCCAACCTCTTAAATTTACATATCATTTTCAACCCACATTGACTCTAATTACTTCACATACAACACATGTTCCTCCAAGTGTGCACTGAGGGGCTAGAATTTCTATTCTTTGAAAAAAAATTCACCAGCACATGGATATATCACAGCAGCTGAAAGTTATTTCACCATGGGACAGGGAAAAACATGTCCTAGAGTGAGACTAATTGCCTTGTGCCCAGGGGAAGATGAAGAATCAATACTTTAGGAAACAGGATGATTTAGGTATAGACTGTGGTTGTCGTGACCACACGGTCCACCATGGCGATGGGATGCTCTTCCTGTGTTTGCCCTCCCAGATCCACTCTCCACAAGTCTTTCCATGCTCTGTACCCTGCGATGATGGAATCCTATGAACGGCATGACCTGGTTTTCCTCGGGGCTGGTGGCGACTGGGTGAGGTCAATGGGAGCCTTCAGGAGGAAAACGGAGGTAGGACAGAGAGGAAGGTCGGGGTATTTTTTTCCTTTTTCCTCTCAGCTTTGGTGTCAGTGTTCCGGCAATTGCCACATCCCTCCATGATCACAGCTGTTGTAAGGCACCTCTTCTCCCCAGTCCTATCTCTCAGGGACTTTGAAAATAATATTTCCTTCCCTGGCTCCTTCAAACCCAGGGGTGGGAGCTGTTTCTTGCTCTCCAGGTGCTTCACTATCTCTTGCGGGGTCCTTTGACCCCACCCACCTCTCTAAATAATACTAAAGCCCTTCACTTGAACCACCTGATTTGAATTCCATTTGCTGCCAAGACTCTGCCAGCTACAGGCAGGAACTGTGTAATCAAAGCACCTGGCATGGAGACCAGAACAAAGAAATCTCTCAATAAGTACTTGTTGAATGAATGTGCTCCTGGGATGCCAGCTTCCCTTGCAGAAAGCAACAGAAAAATGCAAGCTGAGTGTCCCACACACTGGACTCCAGAGCTGTCTTTCCCTTTGAACATTAAGCATATCTTCTTCTCCCCCACACACCCCCTTCTCCTGCCGACTTACACATGACACAGTTGGCTGTGTGCTCGCACTTTAATCCCCTCAGCATGCATCTCTCCGATCATTCATTCACCAAGTATTTATAGAGTTTCGGCTACAGAGAAAGCATATTATCAAGGTGGGTCCCAGCACATTTTGTGCTGGGGTTATTTAGGCTGCCCTGGCCTACAATGTTTGTTCAACTCTTATTTCATGGAAATTGGAAACAACCATGGAAGTGCAAGGAAGAGCCGCTGAGGCTGGTAGCCTAGGCTGACACTGAGTCCTGACCGCGTGGGCAGCAGGCCACGAGAATCATGCCCAAGAACGTGCAAGCTGGGAAGCGCCCGTGTTTAAATGAAAAGGAAAATGATTATGAATAAAAAGGAAAAAAGGGAGGGAGAAAGGCATAAGGCATAGCTAAGTCTTCATGCTACCATTAATAATGTATTTCCGATATACCACATTTTTATATAACGGTCTTTGGTCCCTCTATGGGTTAAAGGAAGGTTTCAGAGATCAATACTTACTTGGGTTGTAAAAATTGGTTTTCTACCATATCTATCTTTCCTCTTTTCTCTTTCCTCCTCCTCGCACCTTCTGTGTGCAATCTTATTTTTGGCACAAATACCTGAACGTCTGAAATAGCAGGGGTCTCCGTCTAAGCTTTAAAGTGAAACCATTTGCTCTTGTGTCGGTGCAAGAAAATGAGCACTTCAAACCAAGACAGAAAAGCTACTATAAGAACCCAGAATAGTGTTTCCTAACAGAGGCGACACACACCCACACAGGGATTAGGATAATTGGGGGAGGGTGGGACTGTTTGCTTTGGACAGCATGGATTCAAGATAACGCTAAACAGGCGCCCTTGCCCACCTCCCCTTGGTTCTTTGGCACACCTGCAAGCAGCTGTGCTGTTTAAAAACAAAAGATGAGGGCAGGCAAGAGGGTAGAGGTGATGTACAGCCATGCAAATGAGGAGCCAATTAGCAGAGAAAACAAAAGGGAAGAAGCCCTCATCGGGGTGCCTCGGGTAGAAAGGCGCTCACAGGAACTGGGTTGATTAAAACCGACTCTGCAGGAAGTTTTGAAAAAATGTTTCCGATTTGGCCAGGGCGCTGGCAACAGGAGTGCTGGCACCTTGGGGTTTGGGGGAACAGCCTGAAGAGCCCAGTGCCCCCTCCTCAGCTGTGGGCGCTCACCTCCGTGGTGGAAAGCACGGTGTCCTCATCGAGGCTGAGCACGGCATCTGTGATGATGTTGTCATAGGGCAGAAAACGGCTGCTCATCACCTGAGAGGGCGCAGAAAGAAGGCAGGAGGAAAGGAATTAGGGAAAAGAGGTAAACTTTGAGTCTTGTTTTCAGGACAATTCCCCCATCTCAGCCTTCAGAAAGAATATTCTGCCGCCATGTCACCCCTCAGCATTGAAGACTTCCATTTCTCATCAGTGCAGATTCATCGGTTCCACAGTTTTGGGCACCTACTGTGTACACTTGCCTGGCTAGTCAAAGGGAGTACAAGGTAAAAGAGATACATTCCCTGTCTTGCGGGAGGTCACAGTCTGCAGAAGGATCACGACGGAGATGGTCAGTCCTGGCCTGATATGAAAAATGCCAGGAGATCAGAGGATGCAGCCACCAGCCGCTTGCAAGAGCAGATGGAGGCCTCATGGAAAAGGGGCATTTCAGCAAGACCCTGATGGATGGGAACTCACCAGGTCTAAGGAGAAATGAGGCACAACACACAAAGCACTCAGTAGACGCACAGGCACAGAGGCGAGACCAGCACTGAGGCTGGAAAGAGCAGGCAGATGGAGAAGGGATTCCAAGTGCGGGACACACACCACTGAAGGCCGGGTCATTTTTGGAGATGTGCAGACAAATATTTAACAACTTTACTATTTATTTTAGCACAGATTAGAAAAAAATATATGCACACATATATTGGTCGCTATAGCAATAAAAGGTAGGAGTAAAGTTATTTTAAAATAATTTCATTAAAATGGAAAAAAGGCTGATTTACAGAAAGTTATTAACTAAACTATCACATGTGGCCCACAGATTCAGGAAAATTGTGAAGGTAGTACATGAATAAAGTGTGCGCAACTCTGGGATAAGGCATGGTAAAGAAGCTAGGTGTGTGAGGAGTGGGGGTTTTGGGGACAAGGGGATTGGTTGTAAAATTGAAGCGGGAGAGACTACTCTGTGACAGCCACAGCTTAAACCTTTGTGTCGAATGTACCGTGCAATAACCATAAGAACGATATCATGAGAATAACTAACAAGTTTTAAACATTTACAATCTGCCAGTATTTCAGGTTCTTTATGGATATCATCTCATTTTATACTTATAACAACCCCATTTTACAGGTGAGAAAACTAAGGTACAGAAACATCAAGGGTCTTGCACCAGACAGACCCGCCGGCATTTCATCCCAGATGGTGTGATTCTACAGTGCCTCAGCCAGCATGCTCTACCCGTCTCAGGTTTGAAAAGGACCTCGAAAGTGAATTTGGGGCACATCAGGCAATCTCTCATTCACCGCCTTCCTCTGGAAGTTATAGTAATAGTTATGACATCCTCTCTGAATTCATACTTGGAGACCCAAGAGAAAACACACACTTGTCATCAACTTTTAAGATACAAAAGCCACAAAATGAAGCAGCTGGACACTGGAGACAAAGGGAAAAACGGCAGACACCTAATCTGGCTGCCAAGGGTAAATGCTCCACAAAGCTGAGCGCTTTCCTCCCACTCCCTCCGCAGAAATGATGCCCAAGCTATACTTACATCAAGAAACCAGCTCATGCACAGGCCTCATCTCAGATTGGGTTTACACGGCTGTGAAGCCACTGGAGTGCTTGTGACTTTGAAGGGTAGAAAGCGTCCACTCTAACCCATCTCTAGAAGCCCCAGGAATGTATCTACAGCACAAATGGCTTCGGGTCTGCTACTACCCATCTTTCAACTGGGTCAATTTTTTTTCTTTTCTTTCTCGGGCTTTCAAAATAAAATATGAAACGATCAGCAGCCCCGTGTACACGGTGCTCAGAAACTCCAGCCTGAAGCGATTCTCCTGATACTGTTTACATGTCCACTGACTGACGCAGAAGCCATTAGCTGCCAGCTTAGCGATGCTCTGACCTTCCCATTGTCAAGCCTATGGAGGAGAACTGCAAAGACAAGGCCTATAAATTCGAAATAGAATTTCGCAGCCAAACCAGTGAACACATCCATTTTAAACTCAAGGCTAGACATGGAGATTTTAAAATGCATGAGGAAGGCATATCTTCTTCCCCACCATGTGCCCAACCATTGGATTCAAAACAATCCATTCCTTTTCTCTGAACCTGTTTCATTGATAGAGGTTAAGAACACATAAGCCGGCCACTTCCACATTCCAGTGTAGAAACTACAGGGTCTCTTTCAGAAATACCTTGGCTCAGCCACATTCCAAAAGTGGAATGGATTAGCATGAAAGAAAGGATGTACTTAGAAAGTCGATCCTGAGGCAACTGGGTGGTCCTTGTTAGTTGATTTAAGAAATATTTAGCTAAGATACAGCAGCCCAGTTCCTTCCAGAATTAGCAAACATGACTAAGAAACAACCAATACTCAAGAACTTTACTGTCTAATGGGGAAGATAATAAATGTTCCTAACTAATTAACGAAGCACAGCTGAACACCTACCAGGAGCATCCGAGCCTAAGTCCATTTACATATACAGTATCCTATCATTTAATCATTTTAGCGACCCTGTTAGTTAGGGATTACGATCATTTCCATTTACTGAAGGAGGGTTGAGGCGCAGAGGGTTAAATAACTCAACTTAGGTCACACAAAAGTAAGTCTGACTCCAGAGCCCATGATACAAACCATAACGTGACAGTGCCTCCCAGAAGAGAGCTGACATTTACCAAACCTTGGTGTATACCAGGTACAAGGAGAAGCACTGGAAATGCAGTATGCCACTTAATTCTCAAAAGAGGCCGAAGTCTTAGCCCAGGTACTCTGGAATGCAGAGCCTGATGCAAGACTTAAGTACGATTGCTTTCCTGGATGGTATAATCCCAGGGCAGTGAGAGTGAGGGGAAAAGGAACCACATGGCCCACTGGAATCAGTGGCCAAGGTGGAGTTTAAGACTCAACAAGTGGCCAGAAGCCTAAATATAGATCTGGCTGGGAGAATGTGAGATATCTTATGAGACACATCTGATAAAAGTCCATGAGGAAGGTACTATGGGTATCATCATCGTTTTATAAATAGAGAAACTGGGAATACTTGCTGAGGGTAGAATATAAAACTAATCAATGAGTCTGTGCATAAAAATGCAATACAAACTACAAGTCAGAATGGCTCCCAGTGAGTCAGTCAGACTGGATTCTTTTTAAATATTCAAAGGAAGACTTAACTACTAGATCAGAGTCATGGAATCATAAAAAATAACAAAGAATCCCAAAGTTCAAGTTAACAGCCTCCTTCTGAGCACTGTTCTGGGCCTCAGGCATTGAAATCGGAGAGGAGGACAGAAGGGGTTGCAGGAGATATTTGTGAGCCAGTCCCCTTTGTGAAACCACACCTACGGTGGGATGGACTCGTGAGGGTAAGACCGACTGATGCCAGACTGATATTCTAATTCCCCTTTTTCTCATTAAATGCTTACCAAGCAGCAATCTGATAACCATGTTGCTTGACGCCAGCCTTAAGAAGGCCATGACTGTATGTCACTTTCCCCACTGTGTTCCCATATGTTGCACAGTGCCCAACACACAGTAGGCACTCATACTTTGGAAGTGAACAGGTAATGAATGCACTGATCATCTTGTCCACGTGACAGTTACAATTCGCACTGTATTATGGTGAACCGTATGAAACTGCCACTTTAAGTCAGTCGAATGATGATTTCAAATGGTACAACCTCATAAGTCAGTATTTTGTTATTCTGAATCAAAGATGTTTTACTTAATGTGAGACAATCTCTCATGACCTGACCCCTTGAGGACTGAGAAAGGAACTCTCTTAGATGACAATGCTTCACCAATCTGTGTCATTTACCAGCAACTAATTTCTTCGCAATGCATAAGATCTACAAGAGAGCAATACACGGAAGCTAAAGAAACAAGAGCTCACCTCCAGCTTCCAGGAGTAGAAGACACTTCAGAGAGGAGGGGGCATGTAGACAGGGGCATAAAGAATTGGTGGGAAGTTTGAGAACAGAGATGAAGAGATGAAGCGGGGGGCGGTGTCCAAGAATTACAACAAATGGGAAAGAAAAATTAGAGGTAGGAAGGGATGCAGTGCAATTTAGATAATTGTGAGTGATCAAATTGGGTTGGAAGACAGGGCCTATAGGGGGAAACAATGAGAGAGAAGACTGGAAAGGCTGGCCAAGGCCCGATTATGCATGGCCTCAAATGACAATTTAAAGCATTAGCAAGTAAAGTCCTTTAAGGGCCACAGGATGATTAAGATCATTTCATTCTAGGCCAAATGATTTGGAGAATGGAAGCAAGGGACTAGCTAGGCAGCACTCATGAGACTCTCTGATGGAGACACCAAAACAAAATTAAGGTGAAAATGTCCTTTTTCTTTTTAAGATAAATGTGAGAACAAACCACTATTCTGAAAGACACAACTAATTCAGATTATTTGGCTAAGCAAACACTGTGTATCACCACAGTCAGCAGAAGTCTCACCTTTATCCTCATCATTTATAGAAAGATTACAATCGCCAGGCCTCGAAGTCATTTAATCCTAATAGCAACCCTGTGAGGTATGTGTTGTTAGTTCCATTTTGTAGAAGAGGAAGCTAACAAGGAAAGGGTGAGAAATTTCCTAAAGCAGCGGCCCCCAGCCTTTCTGGCACCAGGGACCAGTGCTCCGATGAGAATCAAATGCCTGCTGATCTGAGGTGGAGCTGAGGCGGTGACGCTAGCACTGGGGAGCAGCTGCAAACACAGATGGAGCTTCGCTTGCTTGCCTGCCACTCACCTCCTGCTGTGCGGCCCGGTTCCTAACAGGCCAAGGACCAGTCCCGGGTTTGGGGATCCCTGTCCTAAAGTGTCAGTATTGGAGACCCAGGATTCCCTAATTTGAAAGCCTATGGCTATCAAAGCTGAGAACATTCAGAGATAGGGGCAGTTTTAGAAAGAATAGTCCAAGGCCAGCAGCTCCCAGGACGGGGAGACATCCAGAGCCAATACCCAAAATACCCCAGAGAGAAATGAAGATCCCAACGTGGTTCCACATTTAGGGCTCCTTCCAATCCTACCTTGCTTTCTCCTTCAATGACGATGACAGGCACAGTAGTGGCAGGCCAGCGGTGTTTGGCTGGGAGGGGCTTGTCACAATTCCATAGAACTATGATCTGAAAGGAACGGCGGATCATTAGATGGCTTGGAAGGCTGATGGATACAGGCCTCCAACCCAACGTTTCTTCTCACAGACAGAAAGTGAGAGAGGAGATGGGGATCCAAGCAAGGCAGAACGGCAGACATCAAAACTGATTTTAAAGCGAGTCCTCTCCCATGCAAACCTTCAGAACCTGATCACTTCGACTAGAGAGAGAGGAGAAAAAGAGCAACCTAAAAAATTGCATCAAGGGGATGGGAGAAAGCTGGAGGGAAAAAGGATTTTCAGGGGTGCTGGACCTTAATAAAGTGGTTTCCGAAATTCTGATCTCATGACGATGAGTGAGATAACAACACTGATCAAATTAAATAAAAATGAACATCTGCTATGACCTTGCACTACACCAGGCGGCATGGGAGAAATAAAAGAATTCAAGACAGAACGAGCATGAGCTCATGTTTTAGATTTTCCAGAATGGCTGCTGCTTTCATGTGACTTTATTATTTCTAATAAATGTGTTTGGTTCAGAAATGCATACTTCAACATGATTTAATTCTTTCCTCATTTATAAGCCTTCTTCTATAAACTAATTTACGAATCAGAAAAAACACTGGTAAAGACTAGGAGAGTGATACTGATTTGGCAAATATTGTTACCATAGATATAATCTTCTGCTCTCAATTTCATAATTAATCATGATTGCTGTGGGAAAAAAAAAGTTGACACCTGACACCAACAAGTCTGTTTCTTCTGTTGAAACTTCATTTTCTGGGTCTTCCCAGTGGCATTTCTATTACTTTATCACTTTGGAATTTTAAAACAAAATAATGTGCTTTAAAAAAATGTATTGGGATATAGACAGACAGACCGTTATATGGATAAGATAATATACATATATAGCCTTACCCTGGTACAAAGATCTCTTTGCCACCTACCTGTTACCTGTGCCAGATTCCACTCCCAAGGACCTCTAAGTTAACGTAAAGGCCATAACAAGGCATGACAAATGAAAGTGGAGTAACAGGACGTGAACATCAGATGAGTCCTAAGGAGCAAAGTGTGTGGCGGGAAAGGAGTGGGGGTCTCTGGTCCATTAAGCTGGAGGAGGCAGGTGCTGCTGTCAACCCCCGACTCACCTGGGCACAGTACTGGGATTTGGCTGCAGCCACGAGAAGTTTCAACACTGGCTGGGACTGAGAGACCAGGGGGGTCACCGCATGGATGACTGCAGTGAATTTGGAAGGGGGCTTTAAACCTGAAACAGAAAGGGGAGAAGACTCTAATGAGGCACTGAAAATCAAGACTTAAAAGATTACTCCTCCTTGCTCCGCTGCCTCGCCCTGCAGCTAATGTTCCCTTCTACATGTTTTCCATTCGCCTCTTTTGTCCTGACAGAACACAAACAAGGTGAAAAGCTGCTGGTTAACGGCTGCCTGAGACCTTGATAATTTATAGCTCAATGTCCATTTCCAGGTTCTTCCTTTGATTTGCTTTTCCTCTCCTGGGGGTGCATATCTTTGATCTTCCTTCTGCTTTGTAGGTACCCAAAGTCTAAATACACACACGCATGCACGCACACACACACACACCACTCTCAACTCAAGAAAGGGTCTACTCTAGACACTTAATATCTCTGTATGGGTTTAAGTAACTGTGCTCTCTTCCCCAGGGTATTTACATCTGTCTTATTCTTAATTATATAGTTAGGGGTAGGGAGCGGGGGTTGCCTGATCAATTCTATTTCAAATAATAACTAGCAAATGGTAAAAGTGAAAAGAACAGCATCCAGAGCCTGACTAAGCTTTGTATCCTAGCTCTACCACTTAGTAGTGCTGGGATCTTGGAAAAATTACTTAACTCTCCGTTTCCAGAGCTGTAAGATGGGGTTGATACTAATAGTATCAAACAAATGGGGTTGTTATTAAAATTAAATGAGTTAATGAATACAAAGTGCTTAGGACAGGACCCAGTGAATAATAAGCGATCGGTCTTTATTAGTAGCTATCATCATCCCCATCACCATCACCATCATTACTTTGGATCGGAAGCCTCTATACATCCAAAAACCTCTTGTTTGTGTAGCAGTGACACAGCTGAGGAAAAAAGTATGTGACTCAGACCTCTGCCAACTGTGTGCTCTGAAGCCCCACGTAAAAAGGTATCGTGAATAAGCAAAACGGTGACCAAAGAGAAAGAAGTGAGATGGCTTCCCCCCAAATGAATTTTCTCATAAAAACTCACTAAGAAACTGGAAACCAGTTAAAAAGTGCTTTAAAACATCATTGGTTCAGATCCACTAATTTTGCATTTCAGTAGCTTAAATGTGAACAAAAGAGGGCAGAAACACTCAAGTTAAGCTTTGAAATTGATGGGATAAAGGTAAGAATCAGACTATATATGTTAAAAGATTATACAAATGTTTGTAGAGTAAGTTATATCATCAAATTAGTACTTTAATTGCATGTCAGAAAGACCTACTATTGAGTCTTCCCACTATCGAGATACACATTCAAGGTTTTACCAAGTAAGAAGAATAAATATGATGGAGGGGTTCTCTTTTTAATGGTGAAGACAAGCGACTGTTCTTTTTCTGTAACAGTTTTAAGAAGTATTATTTACATGCTTCTTATGTGCCGACTTCAAGGGATGATCTTAATGCTCTATAAGAAATATACAGAAATTTTAAGTACGGCCTTAATTTGAAAATTGCTCAGTTCTAAATATGTCAGCCAGTGTGGGCCGTTCACTGACTGTGATATGGTCCTCATAACACATTTGGTTTGGATGAAAGGGCTCTTCGTCACTGGCTGATATTTCAGACCATGAATTTCTTTAAGTTTCATCTTATCAGTTAAATATGTCCAACTCTAAAAAGAGTGAGATAGTTATTGAAGAATCATCAGTATCGGTTGGAAAATCTAGAGTCCTTTTGGCACATCGACTGGAAAGATGCTTTACTATGCCAGGGTTTCTCACATCTGAAACAGTGAATGAGGGGAATGTTACCAATATAACTAACTCTATAGGACAACTGGGGCCCCAAATACAAAAGTGTCTACGGTGGTCATGGTAGCATTTTGTAGACCTTTCTCCCTCTGCCCACTTCCATTTGCCTCATCAGGATTAAACTAAAAGCTGCCTGAGAGCAGCGACTGTATCTCATTTGATTTATTTTTATCACCTAGCCTCTCATTAACATAGCACATCAGAGGAGCATAATAAATGTTGAATGAGTAATAAATTTCTCCCTTGTCATATATTCTTAAATCTTTCTCCTTTCTCTTTATAAATTCAGTTTTTCTTTGGTGTGAGATAAAGTCGAGACAGTGAAAAAAAATTAGGGAAAGCTCTTCTAGCTCAATTTTATATATGATGCGACTTTAAATTATAGCTCCCCCATTGTCATGTTCAAAATGATCCATAATTTGGGAGCCTATTTCTCAAAAGGAAATGACGCTACTAAATACAAAATGTAGCTGCTCAGATAAGAAAGTCATTTTTCTCATTTCGCAATGCTCTGCTGGATTTATAATTCTTGACCTTGATACACCACTGATGACAGGGCTCTAGAAAGCAATCTTCGATGAAGACAGTTAGGAAGACCCCGCTACAGAATAGAAAAATCAAGGGGCTTTAACTCTCGACAACATCTGGAGGGTACACAAGGGTACCCACTGGAAGGAACTCACTTACCTAAATTAGCATAGTAGTAAGGAAAATCTCCCAGGTAAGACGAATACTGTGGCAGTACGAACAATCCTCCAGGATGTTTGTTCCATATTAAACTGTTACGTGATATGTGCTTGAATATTCTGTCCTGAATAATCTAGAAGATGAAAATGTAGCACAGGGTGAGGATGAGGTCCTGACGGCATCTGATAAGGACCATGCTCAAATCCAAACTGGAGCAATGAAGACACCCAAAGTTACGACCCGACCCCCCGACTCTCCACGGATAAAAATATCTGAGACACAAAGGGAACGACAGAGTAATGGAAAAGAGTGAAAGAGATGAATTACAGCCACTCGAGTTTCCTCACTAAACTTCAGTTAACCATAAACTTTATCTTATCTATCTATAATAGTAAGTCCGCGCTCATTTCAAAGTAGAGTGTATGGAACGGTGTCCTTGCTGGCTGAGCAGTGGGTCTGGATTCATATTGAGATTCGATCCAGGGCACAGAGACGTCAACGAAAACCACGTGAAGACTAATCTGGAAGCATACTGAGGTATGACACATTCTAAAAGGTGTAGAGGTTTTGATCTGTCACTTTAATTCAGGAAGCAGATTTATTTGCTTGTCATAGTTCATTTTCCTTTCAAAGTCAACTGCAGGACTCTAGGCTACCGGTTAGCTGAAGCTTTCCTATATTTCATCTCAAAAAGTAGAGAGTTAACAATAATTGAAAACATCCTATGTAATAGGACAAGAGCCATGGCATATGAAGACTAATAATAGCCAAGCTAGTTCATTAGTTTCTTTGGACTTTGGGACCTTGCAGATCATTAAATTCTACATTTAGAGTCAAACATTCTCCCATCCTGAATCATTTGTCAGATAAATGTGATTAGTCCACTTTACGGATTTCTCTCTGTGACTTTCAAACTCTTGTAATTATACCAACCACTCATTAAGATATGATTTGGCAAATAATTAACTTGATACAGAATTTCATGTTTTCAGCAATGTTTTTTTTTTTTATAGTTGGAAAAAAAAAAAAGAAAAAGAAAAAGCTAGCCATATGTCTCAAGATATTTAAAACCTAAATCATCATTTTCCAGGTCCCTCTTTAATGCAATGTGATTTTAAGGTCATTTTAAATGGAGTTTTATTATTTGTTAAGGTTATTAACACCCTCGTCTCATCCCATGTGGTGACTAGGCAAGTAATAAAGTGAGATACATTTATCTTTGCAAACCTTATCATGTTTATATTTCTTAATGAGAAAAAAGGAAGCAAAGAGGAAATTTAGAAGAACTCCAATACGTTAGTTCAACAGTTTGTGTTTTTTC
>NW_006439568.1:8583350-8594429 GCF_000325575.1 Pteropus alecto | reverse complement strand
GATCAAAATTGCTAATTTTATGTGCTAGGTAGAGGTTTCTAATATGATAGAGATTTCAGGAATGTAGCTAAAATATTAATGCTTACTCTGTGGTATAACAGAGATGTGTTAAAATGTCATTGTCTAGGCATGGATTATGAGGAAACGGTCATGGTTGTGAAGGGATTTTACATGGCTAGCCATTCTACTCTGTATATCATTTATTCCAGTTTTTATTATTTGTCCGAATCCACTATCTATTTAGTTTCTTTTATAGTTTTCATTTATAGTTTTTCAATTAGATCGCCTTTTTCTGCTGTCCAAATTTAAGTTCCTTCCAGTATGCGGTCACTTCAATAAATATTGATATCAAGACGCAGAGTAAATTGACAACAGACAGGATCATAAATCTGACCTATGTACAAATGATATGGGCTCAGAGATGTCACAAAATGGGTCACTTCAGGTCTCCAAGTGGTATGCTTCTCATTGTGATAGATTTGTTTTGGTTGAGTAGCACATTATTATCTTTTCGAATTTAAGGATATAATAGTAAGTTGTAGTACACTTTTGAAATACCAATAAGCATTTTATACTCTCTTCAAAATGGATCTTGACAGAATGGTATCAGCAAAGATATGAAAACAATAGCATATATTGAATTTAATCTGGCAAGTGGCTACCTTAACGTCTCGCTTTCCTTTTTTGTAATAAAACAATAAAATATCAACTATAACAACCTCTCAGAATTGTTAGGAAGAGCTGCCTAAGTTTTAATACTTAAGACTTGTTTTTTTTTTTGCTATTAATAAAAAATTTTCATTCCTGTGTTCGTTTTCTAGGTACAGATTTTTCCATTTTTACACAGCTATATCATAGTTATTATATGTTATAGATATCTTTCCATATTACTAATAGCATTTATGGTTTACTTATTCTAAATGCCCAACAGTGCAATTTTTTTCCATGCAAAGTGATAAACACAATTATGAATTAAATTTTCTAACCTTTAAGATTGATTCTTTAAGACTCTGTCAAAGGGTATAAATAATTTTAAGGCTCTTCATGTTATTGCCAAATGTTTTTCTAAAAGGTTTCTAGCAATGCCTTCTCAAAAGTTTGAAAGAGTATGGATTTCATTTCACCAAATAAAAAAGGTCATTTTGTCCCTTTCCTAACTTCCAATTCTCTCTATTGCTACACTGGACAGCATCCCAGGATCCTTTCAAGGCACTTGGTATCCACCCTTATTGCTGTGAAAGAAGACATTACCTTTAGGGGTTGGATGCTTCTTTGGCTATAAAGAAAACCAACACAGACATACACACAGACGCATATACAGACACAAGATTTTTTTTTCATTATAGTCTCAAACGGCACCCTCAATAAGAATAATATTAATGTGAATTTGAAAGGAAGAACGACAGGCTCCTTATTTTTCTTTTTTCTGTGCCATATATATATTTTTAAATAATGGAAAACAAGGGGTCTTCAAATCTATGGTGTCATTCTGTGTGGACCTGACTTGGTCTTTTGACCAAGCAACGTTACCTAATACATGCAGTGCCATCATATGTAACCTCACTCCAGGCCAAAGCAATCTTCTATTTCCATTATCTCATTGATTTTAAAATTTCATTGTACAACAGCATCAGCAAGACTATTTTAAATGCACATGGTTAGATAGCCGAAGAGAAAAATGGAGAATGAAGACTTCATAAACGTCCACAAAAAATGTGCTTTCCAAGCTACCATTAGCCGTTTTCGTATATTATTACAATCTCACACACTTTTCTTTTGCTCGCCATGATTCTGACTGAGCTCCTACTGCTCAATCCTCTGTGCCAGGTGACTGCTGTGCAGTATTCTGACAAAAAATGAAATCCATGAAGGAACACTGACATTCAGTATTTTATCATTGTCCTCATCATTACTTCTCAATTTGCACACGTGCACACACATACAATATTAAACACCAAAGAGCCTAGCTCTTATGAAACAGCTCCTTAATTCCAAGATGCAGAATTAGGAAATTTCAGTCACACTGGAAATACCGTACTAGTCGAATCCCAAATACAACAGCGTGGAGTGCAACGGAATGTACTAACAACTTGACCCCGGCATTGAAGAGAAGGATGAGGTATCCTGTTTTCAATTGTGTCTAGGTACTACCTACAACTCTACAGCTCATAATCTCCAAACCTAAGTAATCCCTTTCTCATGCCCTAGTATACAGCAAGCAAAGAAGAAAGTGTTTGAGTGCAGAACATCCCGAAAGCAAGGGATCCTCCAATCTATGGTGTCTGAGGGTAACTCTGAATTATCCTCATACCTTAGGACCTCCAGCAGGGATCAAATGATTTATGTTATCTAAGTTCTAAGCCAAGTGGTCATTTATGATATGCATTACTTAAATCATTCTTATAAGCAAGTTGGCTTACTCACTTGTGTATGTGGATGTCATTTTCTGCTATTTTCTCTGCTTTTCTGTTTACATTGGATTCTGGGCTACTCTGAGTCCTGAATTAAAAAGGGAAACTGGATGGTATCTCTCATGCTATTCACTTGAGAGGTCAAACTGTTACAATCTAATCTTGAAACCTTATATAAGGAGATTTGATAGTTGTTATACATTTGAATTAAGTATATAGTTTGCAGTGTTTTCAAAACAACTATCGCTGAAGAACGCCATGGCTTAAATCCAAGAGGAAAACAGCCTTTCCAGGCACAGAGATGAAAAGAGCTTGACTTAAATTCCTATTCTGATGAATAAACACAACCAACTGTTACTACAGGATAATTGAGCACTGGTAACTTAACAGGCAAGAGACCAGATCTATGCAATAAACCAAACTCAAAAGAAATGTAATTAATGAGATACCATTTTCATCTGGCAAATTAGCAAAGTTGTGTATGTGTATGTTTTAATTATGATCCTTATGACTGACAAGTGTGCAAGACAGGGTCCCTCTCAGACAGTCTGTAAGATTCTAGATTGATACAACCTTTTTGAAGAGTAACTAGACAATACATATCACGAGCCTTAGAAATTACTAAACTCTTTGGCCGACTATTCCCACTTCAAGGACTCTATCTTAAAGAAATAGAGGTTTAGGGTAAGATACATGTAGAAACTCATTGCTTGAATAAAGAATCTGTATCTACAAAAAAAATAGATAGAAACAGCATTAATAGTCAACAATTGCAGACTGGTCAAATAAATAGAGGTTCATCACAGGATGGCATTCAGAGTGAAAAAAATAAAAACATGTAGTTGGGTGTATGAGAGTAGATGACTAATAGGACAAAATTAAAAGGCCAGAAACAGACCCAAAGATGCTTAAAAGTGGCATATGAAAACACTGAGGAAAGAATAACTTAAGAAAACTATTGAGACAACTTCACCACAATTTGTCCAAAAAAAAGGTTGTATTTTCAATACCGATCAAACATAAAAGTAAACTGGATTAAATAGGTAAATGTAAAAAATTAACCATGAAAGTACTAGAAAAATTCGTGTGTGTGTGTGTGTGTGTGTGTGTGTGTGTGTGTATATGTATAGAAATGAAACAGTAGTAAATGGAAAAGCCACACATGAAAAGATTGCCCAATCATTAATAAAATAGAAAAGCATGTCACAAATTGGGGGAAGATATCTGTAACATGAGCCAAAGGGTTAATGTTTTTAACATAATAAGCTATTAAAAGTTAATGAGAAAAAGTGGGACAACATTGTGACCATTTCTATATCTCTTTGTGAGTTGCCTGAGTAAGAAATATATGAAAAATATTCATTCTTACTAATATCCTAAGAAATATAAGCTAAGAATAGTAATTTATTATTTTTAAAGATATAATATCCAATATTGATGAAAGTAAAAAAAACAAAAAATCAAAACAGGCAGGTCCTCTCATATAAGCTGGAAGGAATATAAATTAGTCCAATTCTATTGCAGGAAAATTGATCATTAATATTAGAAATCTTAGTATTCTTTGAACCAGGACTTCGAATTCAAGGAATTACCTTAAGGAGGTCATCTTGAACCTGCCCAACAATTTTGTGCTGAGGCTATTTGCTTTAATGATGTGTGGAATAATAAAAACCAGAAATAACGATAATGTCCTCAAATTGGGGGTTCATTAATACATTATCAAGCTGAAAAAACAGGTTATAAACTAAGTATAGAAAGACTCCTTTTTAAATTGAAAATAACAAATATTTTAAAATTAGCATAGAAAAGAACTAATATGCATTTGTTGTGTGTGTGTATATGTCAATAGTGATTTTGTATGGGTCGAATATTTTATTTTTATTCTTTAAGTATTTTTCATTATTTTCTAAAAGAATATGTACTTCTTTGATAAAAAGCATTCTTATTCCAAAAGAAAAAAGAAAAAGTTGACATTCAACTTTCCTTAAGAAGGACCTAGAAAGGGCCTTGGATGGAGAAGAGAGATCAAAGCAAAGGGTAGCATCTATTCCATCTTCAAATCTGCTGCTATGAACAAAAGAGAAGACTCAATCAATTTTAATTGAAGGGAATGCTTTTGGAGGATAAGAGAAGTTTGTTTGCCTTTTGAAGCCATTCTGACCCTTTCCCCTTCATGATAGGACCTGTGTCCTACATAGCCCTTTACACCTGGTTCCAAGATAGAAAGAAAGAAAGAAAAAAAAAACGTATACCATTCATGAGAGGACACTCTGACAACAGCATACCCCTAGGTGAGAGGAGGAGACCGACCCAGGCTCAAGGTAGGTAAGTAAATGCTCCATTGTGCCTGGGGCATGACCGGCACTGCCTCTGGTACCCAGGATGGCGAGCAAACAGTGATGTCGACGAAACAGGGAAATTTCAGTTTTTTTTGGTATCACTCAGACTTCTCAGTGTGTGCTCCAAGTTACATGAGCTTTTGGAGCAGTAATCACTTTTCCAAAGTAAAAACTCCAGAAGTGAGGCCACAAATGCCCCTACCTCATTATGCACACACTTCAGAACCACCTCAATGCTGTGCCTCACCAGAGGACCTCCGCTCTCCTTACTACAAGCCTGTAATTCATGAGTGTGCAGTTTCCAAAATCTTTTCTTAGCTCTTTGTGCTACTTTGGTGTAGCCTCAGGCTATCGCTATCTGCTCTACTACCAAAGGTTTTAATCATCTCTATGCTTCCCTTTCTTTTTTTTCTCCTGCCTTGAGAAAAAAGAGCAACTTGAAGATGGGTACCCATTTGCCTAGATTTTCTGATTTTGTAAAATTTAACACTTTCTGCACCAGACAAGTATAATCTTGATTTCCCTGTTAACATATTCTTGCAACATCGATGATGGTTGGGTTGTATATGTCTTGAGAATTAATTCTGCCGTTCCCCAATGCCAATAGACTATGGTGCCAGTAAATGATTCATATACTTAGAATGGTAATATTTTCCCCTAATTCGTCACTATATGTTTTCTAAATGGGCTCCAGAAATACATCTTCAAAGAATGCCATTAAGTATGAATGACAGGAGGACAGTCAGCCACATATCCCTGAAGTCATGTACGTCAGAGCTGATCTCTGTGTCGGGAGTATAATTTCTCCTCATGTCACTTTTCCTCCATGGAGGCTGTCAGGAATGGAGGTATTTGCTCGGGCATGGCAGAGCGGGTAAAAGGGGTTTAGCTGTCATAGCCAAGCACAGATAATTTGGTTTTGCCCCATTCGACCAATTACAAATCAACAATAGCAAACAGAAGGCTGAGAGTAGCATATAAAGGACCATTATTCTAAACAGAGAGCCAAGTGGTCCCACTTACCTCTAGTGTAGTTAATACAATCTTCTCAACTGAAGAAAAATAAGCCTCCCACAAGAATTGTGTCTGCTGTCTAAGTGCTAGGATTTTATCCTGATGAATAGACCTGATTGTAGAAGGAATCTGTAACACAAGGTGAACACACAATAACTATAACTGGAAAACGATGAGATGCCATTGGATCGAAATAAGCTGCTCGGGCTCTTATTCTTCGTAACATTTAGCTTCTACCAGACAGAGCTACTAAAAATCACCAACCTCCAGGATGAAATGCCCTTCAGAGGTGTCAAGTACAAAAGAGCACTTATTGGGAATCAGCTTTAATGACCTTTAATGCATTAAAGGTATAGTTCACCTCTACGAGTCAGAGGCGGCTTATTGGTTGCTTAGGTTGTTCCGATAGTAGTAACTGCCGTTTTCTCCTCTGAGCCACACACATCCTTGATCTTCCACACGGACAGCCAATTTTTAGAAGGAAGGAGCTACAAGACCTGGGGAAAGGCTGAAAGACATCCCCCGCGAGCACTTTTAAGACATGCCATGCCAGGGACTACAAATTACCTACTCAGGGACTTTTTAGGGAACGTCTCTGAGCCTCTCCAATGAATGTGAAGCTGGGGGTCGTCAAATCTTTGTGCTCCTATCTCTGACCTCACTCTGAGAGCCGTGCTGCCCCCCCAGATCTCTCTTTCAGGCTCCAGCACTTATCACAATCTAACACAATCTTTCCAACCTTGTATATGTTTAGTCATCACTGCTGTCTACCATGCTACGCGATTTTGCGGGCAGGATCTATGTCCTGTTCATACTGCTACACATTTTAAGGCTAAGAGAGTGGCTTTTATGTAGTAGCTATTTAAGAAATTAAGAGCTGAATTGAACATGGCCGTCTGAAGCCATTATAGGGATATCATTATTTTCAGTAGCAATGTAGCTTAATGGTTAAACACAGGGATACAGAGTTAGACCAAACTGGGAATCTTGACTCCAGCATTTACTAACTGTGCTTCCTGGGACAAGTTATTTGATCTAAGCTTAATGGTTAAACACAGGGATACAGAGTTAGACAGACCAAACTGGGAATCTCGACTCCAGCATTTACTAGCTGTGCTTCCTAGGACAAGTTATTTGATCTGGGGATACAGTACTAATATCATAAGGTTGTAATAAAGATCACGTAAGTCCTTAGCGTATTTTTAGAACATGGGGAGATTAATTAATACAGCAATTATTACTACTGCTATTATAATTATTGACATAAGGGTGATGATACTCAAAGTTAGACCAATAGCTTAATGTCTGCGTGTGAACTTGCTTTGAAGTGTACTTCACGGGTTTCTGGTGAGTTTCCTGGGCTTGCTTCCCATCTTCACGTATAGTGTAAGGTCTCTTTCATGTATGGAGTCTATACTCTTAGGGGAGAGTCCTAGTGATTAGCAACTGCCCTCTGCGCTCATCTCTTTCTGCATGCTTGCTTCCCTGATGCGTAACCAATCAGACAGAAATAGGGCCGGGGTTAAAGAGGGAATGTTCTGTTTGCTGCTTTAATAAGAAAGTTACCCATGGTGTTGTGACTAAGATTCCATGTGAATTTCCACTGGACGAGAACGAGATAACAGCATTACTCTTAAGGGGAGCCGTAAAACTGCTTCACAATAAGAACAGAAGGACAAGCTCACTTGCTTTGGCCATGTCCAAAAAGCGGGGAATAAATCTGTGCCCCAAAGTGTGTACCTGGATTCCCAATACTGAAGAAGCATGGAGACAACAGGTAAAGGAGAAACATTGGCAGGCAGACGTTAGCCTGAAATCAGAGCTCAGGTCAAACGGAAGTAAAATACCCTTGGAGAAGGTAGAGAAACCATTTATTTATATCATGAATCCTTGATGAGTCAAAGCAAATTTATTTTTATTTACTCGCTGAGAAAATTGCCTATCTTGCCACGGAAGACCAGAAAAAAAATTATCCTGCTCAATTTTCATAATCATGCCCTTTTCTAAATGTCAGTGGTATTTTGTAAGAGTCATAGAGGTTGGCTTCACTGTTTTATCATGGTCATGAGGAACCAGTCCATTAGGAAAATGCTGAAAGCTGTCATCACTATGTGGTCTCCAGAAAACTGAGTAGGCCGTGGGTATGAAAGGAAAAAGGGAATATCAGAGATCAACCTCCCTTCTCTTATAAAAGACACATCTTGATGTTGCTACGTCAAATGAAATATATTTTTAGCTGTTTGTGTACACAATGCAAGAGTCTGGCAGCGCTCTGCAAAGTGTTCTGGAAGATAATTCCGATTGATTGAAAAGACAGAGTTCCAAGTTTTAATGGCATTTGGCTATTGGTTATAAATCTGCTTGTCCTGAGAGACGGGTATGGGAAAGTGATAAATTAATTCCAATTTGGCCAGATTGTTTTGGAAGTTGCGAACTCAACTAAGTCTTAATAAAAGGTTACGTGTGGCAACAAAACTCATGGGATCTACCAAAATAGATATAGAAAAGCCACATTGAGCTCTCTTGGTGACATGATGACGAGAACATATGCAAATAAAAACAACCGAGCTGTTCTAAAACAGGAAATGAAAACTTGTAACATAACAAAAACATTTCCCAGAGCAGACATTCGGGCCCGTTGCCAGCTCCTTAAAACCACTGTCACCGACAGCGCAGTAGCCGCTCAGCACCGAGGCAGCTGTGCAGAGACAGACTGCGTACGAGAGGGGAGAACACGTCTGGGTGGGCGCAGAATGAAAAACCAGATCTTCCGAAAGTTGCCTCAGAAGGTGAAATCCACATCGACTGGTGAAATTAGGCACCCGGAATGCTCTCCACCTCAAAGACAAACTCCCAACTTTTCACACTGAATTCACAGGAACGTTGGTGTGCCAATGAAAAATTCATGGCTGTTTTTTATTCCCCTCATTTCCTTTAATGAACATGCATTATTTATCAAAATCATAAAAGGACAAAGGCCACATTGAACAGAACCATATTTATCACCTTTGTTTGGCCTCTTGTGAGGAAATGCTTATTATGCACATACTGTCTCTGTTTTGGGGGAGGGACACTGCTGGACCACGTACTCCTTTGTTTGGGGCCTAAGACCACAGATGAGAGTACCAAGCAGAAGGAATGCTTTGGGAGCTGTGTTGAGCGTGGCTTGCCTAATCCAGAGCCCTCTCAGTTACAGATCTTCCACCTGTTACCTTAGGGACAGACAGTACTGCTTCACTGTACCAGCGAGCTAGCAGACTGGGCGGCAGCACAGAAGTAGAATCAACAGTTAGAAACTTAATTTTCTGCATATCGAAGCAAGGACATTAAAAAAATAATTCTGCAAATATTTTGGTAGTTCAAGAAAAGTACACAATGCCATGAAAGAGAAGCATTAAAATAGTCTATAATTTTAGAGAAAGAAGCAATTTGTGTAGAACCTAAATATTGCCTCAAGGGACCTTTGAAATCCCAAGTGACCAACTATTGCTGCCCTCAGATTTCTCTGTGGCTACTGTATCTCCCTCCTAGGCAGCTCTTGAGAAGTTCAAACGTTTATTAGACAATCCTGTCGATGATTAGTTCACCATATTTATGTGGATTTACTTCTGGGCTCTGTGTTCTATTCTATTGCTTTGCATGTCTGTCTTTATGCCAGGACCATAGTGTTTTGATGACCGCAGTTTTATATTATATTTTGAAATCAGGAAGTATGATGCTTCTAGCTTTGTTCTTCTTTCTCGAGACTCATTAGGCTATTTGGGGTGTTCCGTGGTTCCATATGAATTTTAGGATTGTTTTTCTATATCTGCAAAAACTGCCAGTGGGTATTTTGAAGGGAATGCATTGAATCTATAGATTGCTTTGGGTAATATGGATGTTTTAACCATATTGTCTTAATTTTGCAAAATAAGACAACATGGATGAGCCTCGAGGACGTTATGCTAAGTAAAATAAACCAGTCACAGAAAGACAGATATTGCATAATTCCACTTATATGAGGTATCTAAAATAGTCAAATTCATAGAATTAAAGTGTATAACGATGGCTGCCAGGGACGGGTGGGAGGGAAATGGGCAGTTACTGATCAGTGGGTATAAGGTTTCAGTTAAGAAAGATGAACGGGCTTCAGAGACCAGCTGCACGACATCATCCTGCAGTCAACAATGTTTGTCACTGAAAATGTGTTAGGAGAATAGGTTTCATATTACATGTTCTTACCACAATAAAATTAAATTTAGAAAAATCTAAATGGCCAAAAAATACATTTAAAAAACCCCCTCTTTTTATTAGAGGCTCTTCTTTAAAATATATAACTTAGAGATAACACTCAGTCAGAAACCCAGAGTGGATCATTTAGACAATGATAAGACTAATTATATGAATCAACCCTAGAGAGCTCTCTCTTTCTGAAAATTAATCTAAAGGCAAATAGAGAAAGAGGGGAACCGATTATAAAGTAGTAGGATAGTAAAAAAAAAGCCTGTCATATCATTTCTAAAAATTCTGGATATTTCAGGGTGTAGCTATACATCTCTACTCACCATCACAGCTCATATGCATTACCTGCAACTTCCCCTTTTCCTAAAATATTCCTTGGACCTGAGCAGGTTTTGTGTTGGAAAGTGCACAATGTCATATTAAATGACTTCATATTCACCATGACACAGGCAATTTTCTCCTGATAAAATTTCTTTTATAGAGCTGACCTTTTGGATTCATTGTCTTTGAAAGTTTGGATGGGGGTAGCAATAATCCACCGATCTGCTGAAGATCGCAACCCCCTCCTTACCTGTAATAACAATCTTTCATCGCCTATGACGGCAGCTTGGTTCCAATTAATCACTTCAGAGAATGGCAACTCCCATCCGTTGCTGAGCATCACAGGGACACAGGCAGCCTGTGCAAAGAAGGGACTTCATGAGTATGTGAGGAGTGATAGCAGGGACCATTCCAATCAGGGCTGAAATCAGTACAAATTCAATTACTGGCATTTCTTACACTGCATGGATCCTGGACTGCTTAGGCCAGAAGGAAAGTGAGCTTTGATGAGTTATCAAGTCACACGAAGGTTGTATGTATCCAGCCGAGATGTTAATATTTACAAATCTTGCCCTAGAATGCTAAAATCCTGTTTCTATTCTAGCACATGGTTTGGCTGACCTTACTCCCAAGGAGATGACTGGCCTCGATGGAGAGATTTTACGGATGTAACGAAATCTTTCACCGACAAAATCCTAGCATAAAACCAACCTTGAATATAAATGGTTCTGACAACCTAACTGCCACAAGTCTGCTTGCAAGTGGCATACCTC
>NW_006439568.1:8562456-8583287 GCF_000325575.1 Pteropus alecto | reverse complement strand
CTATGGACTTAAACGTTACAGTGTATTCGCCTTCCCCTTGCTCTGCAAACATCTGAACCAGACTTCACTGTGGAGGGGTCCAAGACAGTCGCATTGATTTACTACCTGCACAGCGACCTAACAGCCCAGAAACACCAGGCTAATGACAAAATTCTGGCCCCAAATAACTCATAATGCAAACCAGAGGGCGGTGTGCTCCACACAACATCCCAATAGGCTGTGTGACGGTGTGCTTCGCAGAACGCTCAGGGTGCGCTGGAGAAAGACTTTCAGGAGAAGGAACCTCTTCTGACGGAGAACGGGACAGAATGACGGAAGTTAGGAAGCACTGTGGCAAAAGCACAGATTCAGGCAGGGTGCAGAGCACAGAAGAGCAACGAACATAGCAGCAAGGGGTCCAGGAGTGGAGGGAGAGGGAGGCTTAGAGCATGCCTTCTCACAGTCGAGGAAGGCTGGCTGCAGCTTCTAGCTGGGGAAGCTGGACAAACGTCTGAACAGGAGAAGGTATTTCTGCAGAGTGAGTTAATGAGCAGGGAGACTCCACACAGGTCTTGGAGCCACGGCCGGAGACCTCTGACCCGCAGAGCCTCAGCATAGCTGGGCCAAGAGAGCAGCGCCAGCCTGCTGTGCATCGCTCCCACAGCTTAGAGGAACTGAGCAGTGACTGAGAGGGGACAGGACAATTTGCTTTTGGAGAGCACTGCCCATGTGCCATTTTCACTGCTCTTGAAACTGGCTTCCAGGAAAAGAGCAGGGTCTCTGTGTGAGGAGCCGGCTGGGCTGCCTGGTGGCATCAGACCTGCCCTCTGTTTGCAAACGTGTCCCTGAGGAACTCATCCTCTTTGGTGGTGAAAGCATTTAATCTTCTCAGGTCCAATGGCAGTGAGTAAATCCTCCTCCCACTGTCCACTTATGAAAACTGTGGCAGGTTTTCCTGGGAAAACAGATTTTAGGTGTTCAAGGCAAACCACAGCTTCTGTTTAGATCCCAGGAGAGGCGCTAAGATTCACCACACCCAGTCTGCCTTCAGTCCTCAGGACTATCCTGGGTTTCGGGGTCTCTTACCTGCAGAGCCTCCAGGAACCTGAAGGACCCAAGCCTGCGACCACGAGGAACCAGACAGAAAGTGGCATTGTGCAGCATTTCCCGATAATCATACCTAAAAGGAGAGGAGGTGCAATCAGTGAACAAAGACGCGACAGGGGGGTGAATGAATGAACACCTGTGGGTGCACACCTGCGTGCAGCTCCCAGAGCAACTCGGGAAATACACCGGATGGGCAGCTCTCACTTTTCCATGGGTGGGTGGGGGCTGTTGCGTGGAGAACAAATGTGAACCTTCATGTTGGACAAAGTAATTAGAGTCACTTGCAAATAGTCCATAAAAGACAAGTCTGATGGTCCCAGTAACAATGTAGCTTGCTCCACCTTTGCTTATAAAATCAGATCTTTGTGTCTTGATAAAATGGGTTATCCCCGTAAGCTTAAAAACAAAATAAACACACACACAAAAACCCTGCAAGTTTTTTAATGCCATGTCATTCACAAACTAAGACTGTTCTTGTCCCCTACCCCTTCAAACCACGCGATTAAAGCAACTCAAGAAACCTCCATTATAAGCACAAAACGACATTTATATTATCCTTAACCTGGCATTTCTACATTTAACCAAGAACATTCATTTACCCTAGACAAATACTTCTATATAAGAATGGATAACATAACTTATAGGGGAAAGGACCAGGCTAAGGAGTGGAGAAAAAGAGGAACATCAAGATAAAAAAATAGGGGGTGCAAGAAACTGGGCCACAGAAGAGATGATTATTTCTTTCACAAATATCATTTAATGGTATTATACTGTTTTTGCACTTGAAAAAAATGCAAAATACAACATGTCACCTGTCTCCTTATGCTGGTGAAATGTAGGAAAGATAAGGAGCATTTCATTTTGTTTAGAGTTACCAGTTGAAAAGTGATTTCTCTGTATTCCTAAACACGCGGTTTAAAATTCGTTATGAATTCAGGAATATTTGGTAAACTAGAGATGGCTTGTGTCCTGTGAAGGCCCAGATTCTAAGAGCTAAGATGAAATCACTCTCATTTTTCAAGAGCTTCCAGTGCTCATCAGCCAGGTGTGACTTTGACAGCAGCATATGTCACCAGCATTTTCTGACTCTAATAGTCTAATTTAATCATAGCCTGAAGGCACTGGATTCTTTCCTCCTCTTCTTGGGATACCGATATATACATATATATTTTTAAAGTCCACATCTATTTTTATATTCTCACACAAACTAGGCATATGAGAGCAAGCCAATTTTCAATTATAAACCTGTCATTAAGAAGAGACATCATGCAAAGGACCATTTGCTTAAACAAGCGTGTACAACTAATTTGCACAAGAAAAGGTCACCATGAATGGATTAAGATTATCTCCATTGAGAGTAAAATAAAAACCCTTGCTGCATTAATTAAATTGCAAAATAGACTTCAAAGTAGAAAAGATTTTTTAGAGGGCTCAAATTTAGCTAAATTAAAAATATTAAATTATGATGGTAATGGCTTCTTTTTTCCTCACCAAACACAGGGAAAATATTGACATGTATGTTCAAGTTCAACTGTTGATAATGTCTGAATGTCTACCTAATTGATGAAGAAGAGAGAAATATGCACACTCGCACTCACATACAAATATATGTATAAAGTTTAAACTAAAAATTTTAAATATAAAAAGGTCAAATATACTTCAGGAAATGCCTTAATAAATGCTAAGAATAGAAACCCCTGAGGGACTAGCAGTGAAGGTCCTACATCCTCATCATTAGGCTGCTAAAAATGTAAAACCCTATTAATGTTCTGGATTGAAAGACTTTTCAAAGCTGCCAGTTGCAGAATTTACATTAGGGAAGGAGTAGAGGGAGAGGAAAAGCAGAAAAGTTAGAGGAGAAACTCAAATGACAGTTATACCTGGGTCTTGATGTTTAAGTGGTTGTCTATGACGAGAATTTGCTGATGCAACAAATAAAGCTTATGTGATTGAAGCTCGCGCTCATTCACATAAGAGGTAGCAGGAGACGAGGCATGAGTATTCCTGCAGGAATCAGGAGCCCACTAGGTAGATGTGAGATTATGAATACCACACATGAGCTTTCTGGGCCTCAGTTTTCTCATCTGAAAAATGAGTCAGCTGGGCTAGACGACTAAAGATTGTTTAAACATTCCATGATTCTTTATGGTATCATTTTTAAATAAAGAAGAATGTCCTTTGGACATTCCACTGTTCCAAAGGTTTCCATAACTATTGTACATATTTGTGTATAAATGTATAGATAGATATCTGCTCATGTGTACAAAACATATGTTTCACATGTATATTCATAATGACACGTGGACACATACATGCATAACTTACCACAGTGATTTTCAAATTGCTAACTATGCTCAGCCCATGAACCAGTCTTTCTCTGGGGCTCCAGTGACAATGAGCCTATAAGTTACGACTGTGTTATCACTGAAGGAGTAATGATGCCCCTCGAAGGAGGCAGACAGTGGTTCTCATTGGGCCAAGTGTGTGTTTGGCGCTCTCCCCCGCAAACGCTCTTGTGGGCCACCCTGTCTCCATTTTCATGATCTTACGTATCCGCATCTACCTCCTTCTAGATGCTGAAACTCACTCATTTATTCAGTTATTCTTCAAGAACTACGATGTTCCAGGCACTGCTCCCGTCCTGCAGGTGTTATACAGAGAAGATCCTTCTCTAGCCTCTACACCTACCAAAGAATCACCCAATAACCAGAAAAGGCTGATGAGAAATTAAGGCATAAAATCTTCTGGGGGCATCTGCATTACGAATTATGCTATGGAAGGCTGGCCTTCCAGACGGACACAGTAAGGAACTCTGTACAGCTGTAACTTATCGGATTTCATTAACCAATGTCACCATGAAAAATAAATTAATTAAAATAAGTAAATAAATAAAATTAAATAAAAATAAAAATTTCACGAAAAACAAACAAACTGCAGTGAGATATCACTTCACATCCACTAGGATGGCTCTAATCAAAAAGACAGATGATAACAGGTACCGATGAGGCCGTAGAGGAACTGGAACCCTGACATACTGCTGCTGGTGCGGGCGCTCAGTTTGGCAGTTTCTCTGAAAATTAACAACGGGCTTAGCATATGACCCAGGAATTGCATAGTTGGGCATTTATCCCAGACAAATGCAAACTTATCTTCACACAGACACTTATCCACGAATGTTCACAGCAGTGTTATTCTTAATAGCCCCAAACTGGACACCATCCAAATGTCCTTCAATGGGTAAATGATTCAACAAACTGTGGTACACCTATCGCCCACAATACTTCTCAGCAATAAAACGAAATGATACATACAACCAGCTCAAGGAAATTGTGCTAAGTAAAAAAAAACAATCTCGAAAGAATATATACTGTATTATTCCCTTTAAATAGCATTCATGAAATAACAGTCATAGGGATGGAGAACAGATTAGCAGTTACCAGTGAGAAGGGACTGAGGAGAAAGATGGGAGACAACAGATCAGGTGAGGGGGGCGATCCTTTTGAAAAGACTAATTCTCCCTGATATTCCTTAAGTTTAGAAATGTAAATCACATCGAAATCATAAACTTCTTTTAAAAAGGAAGTAATTAACACATGATATCCTAAGCACGAAGGTGAACAGATGAGGGAGGCATCTAATCTCAGAGAACTTTCAGCTTTAATTAACAAACGGTTTTGCTACCCTTTTCAGATGAGCATTAAGTTCCCCATTGTATAGGTGAAGACACACAGAGAACAGTTTTCATAAATGACTGCAAAGAAAAATGCAGTAAAAATGACATGACCCTGAATTTAACCTAGAAACCAGTACCACTCTACGGCCATAATAATTTTCTCCTTAAAAGTTGTGTTGGATAATGAATGGGATACACCTCATTTAAAATGGACCGTGTAATAAAGCATAATTAAAGTCCTTCCTCTCAATATGAAACACGTTTTTGCTGGCAGCAGTTCAGTGCACCCGGGGAAGGGGGGCGGTGCGGCACAGTGCAGGGGTCCTCAGAGTCCATTCTCCCAACCAGGAGCTTCATCAGTGAACGTGGTAGACATGCAATTTCTCAGCCTCACTCAGGTCTGTTCAATCAGAAACTCTGGGGGAAGGGCCCCAAATTCTGTGTGTTAACAAGCCCTCCAGGTAATTACGATGCATCCTACATTTTGCGAACCACTGACATGATAGTTAAGAGCTCAGTAATTAAAATCTTAGTGGTTAAACAGCTTCAGAGACAGCCAAACCTGGGTTCAAATTTCAGCTTTTCTATTTTGAAGCTGTGTGATCTTGGAAAATTTGCCTAAATCTTAGTTTCCCGGTTGGCAAAATGTGGATGATACTTATATTGTGAGGATTGATTGATACATTTTAAGTAAAGCATGGGCACATTATAAACAATCCCTATATGGCATTATCATTTTGGCTGAAGGGAAGCAATAGAATATAATGGAAAATATAACGTCAAGTTAGAAAACCTGGCAAGGAACTGGGTTCTGGATCGACTGCTTTCTACGTGACCCTGTGTAAACTGTCTAACTTCTCTGAGCCTCAAGGTTGTGGGATCAGATAAGATCGTGTCCATGCAGTATAAACAACAATGTACTAGGAAAATGCAAGTTTATTGTGGTAAATTATATCAAGATGAGAGGAATAAATATATTTAAAAAACAAAACAAAACAAAACTAATAACAACAGATTCCCAAAGACAGAACCAGGGAGAAATGTGGAGCAGACCCTTTAAAATAAAATAAAAACAGAAGCTGTGACTCACAGTGGAACAGCAGGTTCTAATTGAAAGGATTTTGCCTTATTATCAAAAGCTACATTGACAAGGATGTTGCTGGTGCAGCCTGCCCACAGGTCCTCGCTGGTTCCCACAACCCGTCTGTAGCTAGCTGCACATCTGCCATGTGCGCTGCTGTTTGGTAATCAAAGAGGAGAGGAAAGAAACAAGTGATCCAGCCTCTCATCTACCACAGTCACACCATTCTAATCTCCCCATGATGTTGTTACAGTTTGTCTCAAGTATTTATTTATAAAGCAACTTTATATCTACAGATCTGTTCCCTCCAGCTTCCAATCTCATAAATACATAATCTTCTTTGTTTACATTCAGGTTTGAATCACAATCCCTAAGAAAAAAAGAAACAAAAACGATGTATGACTGTTGTAGTTCTACAAAGCGCATTGGGATAAAGGAAATAAAATTAGATCCTCGAGCACTTCCTTTGTGCTTTTTAAAATTCATTCAACAAACATGACTTGCACGCCGACCCCGTGCCAGGTCCTATTCAAGGAGAGGAAGGTCCAGTGAAAAGGCGAATGTGGTCTTGGACGTAATTATTAAGTGAGGAAAAGGGTGGGATGGAGGCATGAGGTGGAGAAAACGCAGAGTGGAGAAACAATGGCCGCCACCAGCTTTTGGGGGGGAGCGTGAGAGGCGGGGATTTCCTCTGGAGGAAGAGAGACTCTGAGCTAAGTATTCAGAGAGGAGCCAGAATCAGCCTGGCAAAGGGCTAAGAGGAGCCGATGGGCATTTCCGAGGGTGAGGACGGCATGGCGGGAACGAAGGCACCCAAGGGAGAGAAACCACGTCGGTGCAGAAGAGGCTGGGAGGAGCGGGGAGCGAG
The DNA here is from genome assembly GCF_000325575.1 of Pteropus alecto. NCBI lineage: Eukaryota > Metazoa > Chordata > Mammalia > Chiroptera > Pteropodidae > Pteropus > Pteropus alecto. The sequence continues at coordinate 8,576,579 of NW_006439568.1, read as the reverse complement.
GCTGCGGACACGGCGGTGCCCCGGGGGGGCTTTCTGTGGTATCTCCTGGCGCTCAGACACAGTCCTGAGTCTCTGAGGGGCTGGCAGGACAGTGGCCTGTTACCACTCGTTTCCCAGGACTCGATAAAAGCCAGCTACGCAGGTGAGGTGAGCACTTGGTTAAGAGTCCACAAGCTGCCGAGGCAGGTCACAGCCATTGGGCCACGAGGGTTCCCACACCAGGCTTTCTGATTCTAAAGGGCCTTTGTTTTCGACTACATCATGCTGCCCGCTCAGCCAGCCCCCCGCAAACCCCCAATAACCCTGCTTATGGAGTGACGTCCGAAGTGGCTCACTAAGTTCTGAGCATTAGCGACAACCCACTACCATTTAAAACGACCCTGCCTCCCACTCCAAACTCCGCCCTAGGTCACACCAGTTCAGCCTAAGACAGTGCTGTTATTTACCAACCACGATGCCTTAGAGCCTTTCTTCACTTTCACAGAATTAACACTTCACATTTCAATTACTTGTTGAGAAAACTCAAAAGTTCATAATGTAAGCATATGAGCTTGGTCCAAGGCACAGCTTTGAACTGAGAACCATGTGAGTGGGAGCGAATCTTTTAGCTGGAAAACGGATCTAGCTGGCCACCACACTTTCCCTGTTTGTTGGCTCGTAAACTACATACAGAAAAGCACAGCCCCCTATGGCCTTTGAGAATCCACCAGACCCACTGAGCCTCAGTTTCTTCACGCCATCTACTCTCACGGTCTTTCTGCACGCCGAGTGAGCTCGGGCATGCTCCGGGGTTGGGCGAATGCAGATGAGCCATGCTACTGTGTGGTGCAGCCTCACGACCGGCTGCAGCCTCGGGGACATGCAACGGCCCCCGTGGGAGGCGGCTCTCAGTATTTGGAGGTGGTGTGTTTCCTCACCCAGGCAATGCTTTTTGCCTTTGAGCACTGCTTGCTGCTGGAACCTCTGGGCACCCAGTCATGTCGCGGATGAGGAATTTCTTTCTCTGTGATGCTCCTCGGCACGAAGCCGTCCACTCCCGGCCGTCCACCACACAGAGCGGTGCTCGGTGACAACCAGGAACAGGTGTTTGTACGCAGCCCCTTTCACACTTTGCTTTCCACACGAGACCGTCACCTTTCCGTGTCCATTTAAAATCCATTTCAATATGGCGAAGGGAGGAAGGCAACATTTTGTGGGCTCTGGCTGGGGTGTGGGGACCCCAGTGGGAGGACTTGACACTCACACACATTATCTCATTTAAGCTTCACAGCCACACTGGGAGGTACATATGATTATTCCTGCTTTTTACAGGGAAGAAGAGAGAGTCGGAAGGATGCTTGGAATCAAACATCCCATCTGGACACACTGGGTATAACCCTATATCATGCCGAACTTCCCCGCCCAATGTCTACCCTAAACATCTGCTGACAGCTCAGAACTTTAAAGTTGGACCAGCTGGCAATTGCCACCTGCATAAATTAATAAGTACAACATGCACCAGGGGCACTTCATACTTAAAAATGGGTGGCAGACCATCTCACTCCCCACGCATTAACCAGCTCCACGGCTAATACATAAAAGCAAGTGATAACACCATGGCAGCCATTAATGATAACCACTGTAATGATGATTCTACCGCTTGACTGAATGTTTCCTGCGGGCAGGGCACTGCGCCCCGCAATCGGCGCTCATTACTGCACTTCATCTCTCTAACCACCCATGAAATGGCCCCATTTTATAGATGACGACGGAGAGCAGCAAGTGTTTTACGGCTTGTACGAGGAGCGCAGGATCCACAAAGTGCTCTGTTGTCTCTCGGAGCTGCCTGGCCAGACGGAGCGACACGGTGCCAGCGAAGGTGAAAACGGAAGATTTCGAATACGCTGCGCCCACGTGACATTAACTGCGGAAGGAGGCGAAGTGTTGGGAACACCAGCATTTGTGCTCAGCAATACCAAATGTCACACTGCTCAGAGATGAATGCACGTGGGTCTGCCTTCTCCCGTCAGAAATAGAGCATTTCTGAAAACGCTAAACTGAGGGCTACCTGGGTACAGGGGGAAAGAGGAAGGAGTGGCAATAGAACGACCTCTGAGGAATAAATGTGTCCAGAAAAGGCACACGAAGGGCCCGACTGCAGAGCTAAGTGTCTGTACAGCCCCTGGGGCAACTCGGAGCCCGAGGTGATTACCCTGCCATCAACCTTTCAGCAGGCTCTGCGCCATGAACACTGGCCAAGGGGAGCAGGGCCGGAAAGTGTGGACTGAAGCTGAAATGACCAGCGCAAGGGCCAGTAGCACGGAGCCTCTGTTCTCAGAGGCAAGTCTTCCTCGGGGACGGGCCACATCCCAGGGAGCAGGCTGCGGCAGAAGCACTTCTCTCCCCCGGCCCTCTTCCCTTCCCTGTTCACGTCCGCTCCTGCAGGAAGCCTTCTCTGATGCCCAAACCCAGGCCAGGGACCTTTTGCTGCCCGCACGGCACCTGGGCTCACCTGCCCACTGCTCACTCTGTGTCAAGTTGCCCGTTTTCTGATTATCCTTCCATTGAACATCGGGGCACAGCACCATGGTCCTCCTTTCTGTAGATCAGTGCCTACCCGAGGGTCTCTATCTGCAGCGGCTGCTCAGAAACAGTTATGCAATGGATGCAGAGTGCTCGGTGCCCGCCGGCTTGCATGGAGGTGTGTGGGGGCGGCGAAGGCAAAAGGGAGAGAGAGGCGCGTCTTTCATTACAATATTTAGCGAATAGCAACACGCCCAGCCCTTGATTACGTCAGGTGCTCTAGAATGAGTTCCACTCCTGCGTTTAGGCTGAGCCCAACTTAGAGCACGGATCACAGCGCCATTCGTTCATTCATTCATTCGCCCATTCATTCTTTTACTTATTTATTTTCTTCTATGTGTGCATTTGCGATCCTTTCTTCTCTGTCTTTATTTCCAAAGGCCTGGAAGCTTGTTAAAAAATTCCGTCTTCTCTCTGATGAAGGTGGGACATTTGTATTTCTCCAGCCCTGATAAATAACACTACAGGCATACCTCAGAGAGAGTGCGGTTTGGTCCCAGACCACTGCACTTAAGCAAGTAAAGCAATAAAGAGAATTGTAATCTTTTTGTTGGTGGAGGGCCTTGCCTTCCATTTGTAAAAAATGCCAACGTCTGTGAAGCACATACGCGAAGGGAAATGAAACGAGTTACGCCCGTAACTGCACAATGAGCTGAATGTGTGCACAGGGCTATTCCCGCCGAACTCTCTCCTGGCCTTCCTCCACGTCGCACGGAGGAAAAAAGCAGCAGAACCTCCTCCCGGCGTCTGGGTCCAAAGGTGACGACTTCCCAACCCCCTCAAAAAAAACTGCCTGGGTCCAAAGGCGACGACTTCCCAACCCCCTCAAAAAAACTGGGCCTACCCCAATGTTTTGACGACTTCTCTTTTTGAGCCAAGACATTCTTGCCCGCAGCGGCAGCCAGCCTCGGTCAGCCCTGGGATTAGGAGACCGTCTGGAATCCCTGCTGGGCTGGTCTCGTCATCGGAGTAGGCACTACGCCGGGGCTGCCCAGCAGCGAATCTGACATGCCCTGCATTCTTTGTCGGTGCTTAAGCCTTTCGTCTGGTCCCTTGCACTTAAGTGATTTATAAAATACCTTGAGAATCCAATTACAGTTAATGAAATGATGGCTGTTTCAGTTAACCTCACTTTCCCATCTCCTCTTCTATTTTTGCCATTCCTCGGATCCACCTTCTGACTTTGACAGTCAGGGCTGGCTCACTCCTGGATCTTGGGTGCTGAACAAGCAAAGGAGACCTGAGAACTCTGTGTAGGTGGAGGGGGTGCAATCTCAAGAAACTGTGATAGGACACCAACATAACATGAGAGCTGCATGAAGCTAGTTGTCTATGGAAAGTTTAATCTTTCCCATCTGGCTATGCAAATGTATAAATGTATAGTGCATATGTGTCTGTGAGACGTTAAAATGTGTGTCATGGTTAACGACCTAATGCCACACATTGTTTATTTACCAAATCACCCTCCCATGAGAGTTTGGTCACTGGAGATTGGGAAGGCCCATCAGTCTAGATTCTGCCATTTCCTTTGACAGAAGCACTACAGTGCCCAGTGGGAGGGAGTGTGTGAAGCGCTGAGTCACCTCCCCTTCCTCCTCCAGCCGGCTCTGCTCACCACAGTTCCCCCTGAGAAGCAGCTAAGGAACTGGCCAGCTCCTAGGTGGCCTCATTTTGGGAAGAGGTTGTGGGACAGAGAAAAAAGCTTGAGCATCTAATAGGGGAGAGGTAGATAAGGTGGCCTTTAAGCTGCCTTCATGCGCTGATGTTTGCTGACTGATAAACACAGCAGTTCCTCGATGCCAGGTAGCTTGCTGAATGCTAGGGGAAAAAAATGCAAAAGCCTAATGGTTTTCTATAACTCTGTGGGAACCTGTCTCCTCACGCCTCTCTTTCTTGTATCTCCTGAATTCTCTTCCCCTTGTGGGTCTCCACGTGAGCAGAGCCCCGAGAAGCAGACTCTGGTTCATATTAATTTCAGGCCAGAATAGGTTCAATCCACTTCTCATAGAACAACCAAAGATACTTTACACACCACATTCATTAGCATCTCCTGGAATCCTACTTGCTATGCCCTCCGCCTGGAACATTCTTCTCCAAAATCTACCTCAAGATATATATCAACATTCAGAGAGGCCCTTACAGGCCAGCCCGTGTTCCTGGAACTCACTGTCCCGTGGCCCCGTGTCATCTCCGTCCTAGGATTTACCACTGCCTGAATTCACACATGTATTTGTTTTACTGGCTCACTGTCTTTCTCTCAGAATACAATGGATATTCCATGAGAGCAGGAGCTTACCTGTTCTTATTCACCACTATGACTCTGGCTCCTAGACCTGTGCCTGGACCACAGTAATCTTAAGAAAAGTTTGTTGAGTGAATGCCACATCTCCTTCTCATTCCTCGGCGGAGAATGCCTCTGAGGTCATCATGCCCAAGTTGCTGGCCATGTTTGCAAGGAAAACATATACGACAAGTTTCTAAAAGAATATGGAAAAGTCCTCTTCCATCTTTGTTTTATGCAATACCAGCCTTATTTCTTTGGTTAATGTTAAGATTCGTCAACTTCTCCAAATGCCATCTGCTACGAAAGGAAGATTCCATTAAAAATGTATTTAGAAAAATTTTTTTTTAAAGAATGTCTTCAAGAGATGTTCAGTAGAGTTATAAGATGTTATAAGATGAAACCTGCACAGACCAATATCTAGACAAGATAGTTTCTGGTCTTCACTTCGTCACGAACTGATTTTAAGCAAGGCACTTCGGTTCTAAATCTGTGCTTGTTTACAAAACGGGACAATCAGACTAGTCTTGCCTATCGAACTAGGTCTGCGGAGGAGCTAACAAGACTCTACCTGAGGGCATTACACAAACTAAAGTGCGTATGAAAATCGGGAAGGACAAGGCAAACTTTTTCTTGGAATGGTCTTCGTACGTAACGAGGCATAATGTGCAGAATGTCAAAGGCCTGGCGTTATTTGTTTCTTTTTCTCCTTTTTGAGTCCCAAGTTGTTCAAGCCTATATCCCAATTCCGTCCCATGCTTCAGAAGTGCAGATCATCTTCCCAAAGAAGCATCTGGAATAGCTAATTTGTTACTGAAGCCAATGATTAAACACGCATGGTCATGTAGGCCTGAAAGGCTAACCATGATTTCCAGTTTTCCACCATTAATTTTCAGCTATTATAGGCTGTCTCCCGAGTCTGAATCTGGAAAGAAGATGGCTCACAACTCTTGGCTACAGAGCCCTTAAGGAGAGAGCAATTCTGCCATGTAGAATATCTTGTTGCTTCGTTTCCATTAAGGTATCTTGGCTTTTACATAAATTGTCAAGTAAAACTTGGCATCAAAACACAAGTGAGTAACTTTCTTTGTAGAGGAGCTGACAGCTCAGCTATGTATCAGATAGATAGCTGCTAAGATTCAGCTCCAAAGGCGATTACATCCTCTCTGGAAGGGAGCTGGTACCGCAAAGTGCCTTGATTTGGGATTGAGTCCGAGCACAATTTAGGAATGATCTTTATGGAAAGTTAACCCTGCAATGCCGATCGACCATGTCCCTCTCCGTAAGTGTTGGTTTTGGAATTATAAAAGTTTTGGAGGTGCGAAAACATAATTGGAAAACTTTTTTTCCTGCTTAAAGGGCTAATTGATTTCACAGGTGTTTAATTATCATTTACTGTGAGATAATGCCTTGTAGTGCCATAAAAAATGGATTTAATTTTCAAGTGCCTGCAAAACCACTGCCAAAGCCAAGTTAGAACTAAAGCTGGATAATTATTCTATAAATCAAACACACTGCCTCCTTTTTTTGAAATTTTTAATAGTTGGGGATAATGATATCTGACAACCTTGAAACTAACATGAAAAGGGTTTTCCTGCCAAGTGCCAAAAAGGCAGTCATTGGAGCATTTTGGGCAGTTTGGTTCATTAACGGTGACTCAGGCAACCTCAGGACCCTGCCTGCAGGCTTCTAAAACATGCCAAGAGTAAGGGCATCAGTGTGTGTCGAGACACAGTATTCTCTACCAATATCAAACAGCCATATGTCCGATAAGGTCTACAGAAAGACAGAAATGAAATCCAACCTACCCTTAGCACAAAAACTGCCTGAAAACAACTGTAATTCTTTGAGTCCAAACTAAGAGTCCTGGAATGTGGAAAGTGGAGGTTTTATCAATTTGATCAACGGATACTTTCCTATCTTATGCTGAAGGCACAACACTTGTGCTTTCAGTCATAACAAGGGAGAGAAATCATGAAATCAAAAAAAAATGTTAACGGCTGGAAGGCACCACAAAGATCGTTCACAGCAAACATCCCAGATGAAAAAAGCGAAGCCAGGAGAGGTCAAGTAACTTGCCCAAGATACCTGCACCAGGGGCAGAAGAAAGATGAAAAGGATAGTTCTGAGCAAGCAGAGAAAGGAAGAGACAGCTTGAAAATAGATCTGGAGTTCCACCCTCATCCAACATCTAAAAATAAAAGAAGGAATTTTTTTTAAAGGCAAAAAAAAAAAAAAAAAAAGGAGGTTTCATTCTGTAAGAAGAGTGGCTATTTCTTCAACAGAGCCCAGTTTCCGTGGAAGTGCTTAAGCTGCCTTAAATAACTGTATGGGGGTTTTAGATGGTGCCACGCTTCATATTTTTTTCTTTTATTCAGAAGCGCTGAAGTCATAACACGTTCCATTAAATCATTAAATGATTTAAGAAAGTGGGGCAATCTGGCTGGGCACACACACACTGCCGGCATTATTTACTTAGGGTCCGTGTACAAAATGTGTGCACTCCCCAAATCACTGTGCCGTGTGGATTTTCAGGCAGTTTGAGCTGGCCCTCACAGTCTTGGTTAAGGCGTGAGAAGGCAAGACGCAGTGTGACTGGTGCCAGTCCTGGACACTGTCTGGGTCCCCATAGAAGTCTGAGCCAAAGGCATGTGGGCAGAAGGAGCAGAGGTAAACGTGGGTCCCAGTATAATCTCAAAGGGGCAGGAAGAAAATAGTCACAGGGCCCGGTTTAGGGTTGCGACTGAAACTCCTGCAATCAATAATGGTGATTATAGCTATAGCTAACAGTTATGGTGAGCTTATTACATGTCCGACCCTCTGCAAAGCACTTTCTGTCTGACCATGTGCTCTTCCCACTACCTATGAGGTACGTAGTACTATGTCTCCCACTTTATAAAAGAGGAAATTGAGGATTATACCTCATTTGTCTAAATTCACTCAATAAGTGGGCTGGTGGGCTTTGAACGTAGGCATTCTGAGTAGGACCGAAATTATTATACGGTATGCAGACTGCCTCCCCTCCACGGTGCTTCTTGGAGATGTCCCATGGACTAGCTGAGTGAGCTCTGTCTTGAGGAGCTCCATGAGAATCACTATGGAATCTACTGGACTGATTTATGGTCTTCTAGCCAGAGACGGGCCTGGCACTGTGCCAGATCTTGTATCTGGCTCTGAGCTGAAGATGATAGCCTTCCTGAGGTTAGCCCCATCGAAAGCAGTACTCCCAGGTCCTGGAGAGTAGGCCGAGCAGGTGAGAAACAAATGGCAGTTCATTTGCTATATTTCACCTCAGACAGGACCACTTTTGGAACATAGAAACCTCAAGGCCTCTTCCTAAGAACTCGTATGATTCCTACTTTCCCAGTTCACCGCAGGGCATGGTACCAAGACTCACAAAATGCCATTTAGTTACCTGTGTGGAGCCCCTCCTAGGTGTGCACATCCCTACGGCCATGTGGACATGATAGGGGAAAGACATCAATACCGTAGGTGACAGACATATCATTCATTTATTTGCTTTTCATCGAGTCACCCTACCCGTAATACTTACTGTGAACCTATTATGTAGCAGTCATGCTACATCAGAAGTGGGGACTCATAGTAAGCAAAAATTAATCGCCATCATAATCACATTTCTTTACCCTATGGAATTTATAGTCTTGCTCGGGAGACTGACGTTAAATAATGAACCATAATAAAATCAACAGCTGTGGTGAGTGTTCCAAGGAGAGACTAACAGTCCTAGAGAGCATACAGAAGAGGGATTTGACCTAGTCAGGAGGAGGGGACTAAGTTAAGACCTAAAGCAGGGGTCTCCAACCCCTGGGCCACGGACAGGTACCGACAGGTCCGTGGCCTATTAGGAACCGGGCCGCACAGCAGGCTGTGAGCAGGGGGCCTGCGAGTGAAGCTTCATCTGTATTTGCAGCCGCTCCCCAGCCCTAGCATCACCACCTCAGCTCCACCTCAGATGATCCAGGCATTAGATTCTCATAGGAGCGCCGGTCCCTGGTGCCACAAAGGTTGGGGACCAGTGCCCTGAGGGATAGGTCAGAGTCAAGCAGGACTTGGGGCGGAGATGAAGCACTGTGAGCAGGGTTGACAGCAAACTGTCAAAGGCTGCCAACACAACTTGGGTGTGAAGGCCATCAAGAAATTTAAAGTGCATTTGGGCAAGCAAAGTACACACACCACAACTAGTCACCTCAACAAGTAAAAGAATATCTTGCTATGATGCGGACTAAATCCATAGAACGTTATGTAAAACAAAGGTTCGGGCTTCTTGCTGCCTGGAAAAATGGGTGTGAGTAAAGACTAGATGTCGACAGGTAAAACCGCTTTCTGTTAAACACGCTGCTCATGTTAGAGCATTCTAGATCCCACACACCTGCTAAGCAATGGCTAACAGGCAGCAGACCTTAGCCCATGTTACAGACAGAAAAGCTGTGGCAGAAAAGAGACTTAACATCTTGATTTGATTTAATAAAAGATCGTTCAGATTGTTCCAGTTCATTTCACCTGCTCTTCCCCCAGGACCTGCCAACTCACCTATTTTAGCACTTATTTATGAGCCCCTTTTCCTGCGTATGCAAAATTCTACGGGCTCTGCAGAGATAGTGCTAGTCCCTAAATAATCAGATTTTCACAGTAATTAAAAGCCAAATCCTCAGCTCCCTAAATGCTATAAGCAGCTTGAATGCCTGTATCTTGCCCTCACATTGAGCATCTCTAGGGTGAAGAAGAATTAGGAAAGACTGAAACGACTTAATTGCAGAAAGAGGCAGCAGCCATCCCACGAAGTAGAAGTGGACGGAGAGGGAGAGGAAGCTCGGGCTCCTGTTGGGATGACACACTCAGGAGGAACCCCAGGGCCCTGGCTTCTGCCCGTCCTCAAGTTCTGACCACTGTGGGGGCCTGGCCCGGGTCCTGCAGGCCAGGAGAGGGCCTGTGAAGGCATTTTTCTGCCACAGTGATGAGTCCTTCCCGCTGACTTTAATAGTCTTTAAGGTGAGAGGGGTGAAGAGGGAATTTCAGCTATTAAGGCATTAGTTTAAATTGGAGTTGGGAACAAAAGAAAAGCCAGACTGGGATTTACCCGACAAAGACACTGTTTTCATCCATCTGCCTCCTACGCTAATTTAGGGATTATACGACCTACCCCCAACCTCCGACACAGCCAAATAAAGATCATATTGTCAGGCCGCACTAGACTAAACTGCCACCTGGATTTTTAAGGCTGCTCATCCCTTAGAAAAAAATTAGAAGAAAAAGTTTGGGGGAAAAATATAATTTAAACATCGTAAAATATATCATTTTCCATTCTTTAAGTCAAAATCCTGCCTAGAATAATAAAACTAATGGGAAGGGTCCAAGGAAAAACTCTTAGTAAAAAATACAAAATATACTTATAAAATGATGCCTTCACAGGCAGAAATAATAACTATGTAACAAGCGCTACAGTTTATAGCACACTCATACACGAAGCGCTGGGCTAACCGCTTTACAGCATGAAACAATCTAAGCATCCACAATCTGAGTTTAGTCCTGTTATATACCATTCTGCAACTGAACATAGAGGCTGACCGAGGTTCAATAATTTTCCTGGAATTATATAGCCAGTAAAGAAGGATAATTAGATTCCAAACATGGTGTGTCTGAACCTGAAGTTTGAGAACCTGCCAGACGTCACCAGCATCTTGCATTGGCAGACGCTGATGTCTGAAGAAGAGATATAGATGAGATCTTTCAAAGCATTGAGCACTGGAAATATGCTGGTGCTTGTTCCAATAGGTAATTCAAATAAAGCTCTACTAAACCGTAACAGACAGAACTTACATGTATGCTAACACTGAAATTTTTTTTTTTTTTAACTTATTGCTAGGTTTTTCTGATTGCTGCATTCTGGATAAGTGACGATATTCAAAATCTGGCTTTCTCTCTCTCTCTCATCTCTTCTGATAGGGTGGTAGGCACATGCTCAGTTGTCTGAAATCATCCTGAACAGAGAAAAACCACACCAAACTGCACGTTCATTCAACTGACTTGTTACTGTGAAATCTTCTAGTCATCACTAATTCAATGATCAAACATATAGACACAAAACCTTCGCTTAAAACCTTCCCGCTGGGAGGTTGAGTACAGACTATGAGGAATAGTAATGAGGAAGAATAAGTTAGCAACTACTTAATTTTTTAAAAAACTGAACTTAAACTGAATTAAGATAGTTTCATGTTCTTGCTACTTCTGATGTGGAAATGAGAAGGGGGTGGTATGAGATGAAAATCTAATGAAGGGATCCTTAGATGGATGGATCCTGCTAAGCACTACAGCTAAAGATATAAAACACCCACCTGAATTCACGTTCACACATCTGCATCCCCAACACAGTAGCAGCAAAGCAGTAGAATGTCAGGAAAGCTACCCACTTAGCCCGCGGACCACAGACCGGCTGGGCATCCCTCGCTAAGTCTACTTACAAGCTAGGCTATAGTTTACACCAGGTATCCAGGCATGGAGGCTAAGACACAAAGCAGTTTTTGACAAAAGGACAAGTTTCTCATTTAAAAAAAATGTTTCTTTAAAACCAGCAAATTCTACCTTCTCCAATTTACTTATTGAAACTTATGGGCAATTTAAGCCCTGATAGTGTGTGTGTGTGTGTGTGTGTGTGTGTGTGTGTGAGAGAGAGAGAGAGAGAGAGAGAGAGAGAGAGACAGACAGACAGACAGACAGACAGACAGACATTCAGACAGACAGACAAAGGAGGTTCTTTTATTTCCCTGAAACTTTTATCTTAGATATCTATAAGATATCTTTGAGACATCTTATAGAGAAGGTATACCCTACATGCTGCAAATTTGGTCAACATAGTTAACACGGGGAACAATTAGATAGTGAACTCTAATGTTAAACTACAGGTTTTAACCCATGGACACGAATATGAAACTCTAACTTCGAACTTGCAAAGCCCACACAACACCATGAGTGCAACCCTGATGAAAATTCGGACACCAAAGATGCCAAAATATGTGCTTGGTACACAAATGCTTTACCATTAATTTTATTGCCAGCAGGATAATAATGTATGATAGAAATCCCAGCATAGTTTCAGCTGCTTTTAAAGAGACTGGATGGACAGCATTAACTGCACAGGGCATTACCATCCATTAAGAATGTAGCTACTCGCTTCGACCAGTAGATGGGGCACATCCACATGGCAAGTGTCCCCACTGAACTTGCCTGGTGAGAAAGAATAGGTTCTGCTTTCTCTTCCTGAGCTCCCAACCAAAAACCCAAAAAGATACCAAATGGGGAAGGGAAGGATTTCTCTCTTCTCTAAAGGAGGCATTTGATGATCTCCCTGATTTCTCTTTCACTTCTATTAAAATGCAAATAAAAGGGAATGGGGACTAGTGGGATTAAGGAGGAATCAGGGTTGGCCACAGACCCTGAAGAAATGCAAATGAAATTTATATGTAGCTGCAAATCCTGATGGGGTGCTAAAGGACAGGTGGGCATTAGATTATGGGAGGGAGGTAGCATCTGAGTAAAGATTATGTGGTCAGGAAAGCCCTTTCTGATGAATCAACACTGAAACAGCCTAAGGGCTGAAGAGAAGCCAGCTTCCTAATGGGGGTGTGGGAAGAACAATTCAGGAAGTAGGGACCATTTGTGCAGAGCACCAACTTGGAACATGCCTGACACACTCAAGGAAGAGGGGAAACCAAGGCAGTCTGCGCGGTGGTGGCGGCAGAAGTGTCGGCAGAGGAGGGAAGGCAAGTGATAATGGCCAAAGGCTTTTGTTTGACAGGGCAGTAGTGTCTCTGACTTTGATGCATACTTATGCACTCCAGGGAAAAAATACACACACACACCACACACAAATAGATAGTGGTTAATTTTCTAGGTGTTATTTTTATATCACTTACATATATAAACTTCATTTATTTCTCAAAAAACCCAAAAAATAAATACTATTTTTATCATTCTCTTTTTACAGATGAGGAAACAAAGGCACAGAGAGGTTAAGTGACTTGCCCTAACACAGAGCTACTACGTGGCAGAGCCCAAACTGGAACCCCTGTGGTCTCGCTCCAAAGTGCATGCGCTTAGTTTCTACATTCTAATGATTCTCAGAAGCAGCAATTTTATTTCGGTATTACTATGCATATTTTGATGTATGATAAGTCTGGGCTTTTAAATTTTATTTTATTGCATTTTTGTTTTGTTTTTGGTGTCCAAGAGAACTGATGTGACCCAAATAAGAAATCCACAATTTGGCACAGAATACGGGCTAGACAGACCTATCATATGTCCTGATAATCAAGCACAATTGCATACCCTGACTCTTGCCAGACAACAGCTTCCTCCTGAGTCTGGGTTCTGAACACTGGCTCCCCAAAGGACTGTAAATCAGGGCACTAGGTATTTCCACAAAGTTTCAAACAGATGTTTACCCCATGCTTATTCTCCCAGGCTCCAGATGGCTCCAGGTCCTGGCTGCCTCCTTCTGCAGACCCTCAAATCACACTCCAGACATGTCAGCAATGCAGGCTGAGGAAGAAGGCTGAAAGGGGCAGATCTAGGGCAGATCTGTAAGAAGCCTCGTGGAGCCCAGCGGTATTTCATATGTGCATATAGAGCCATAAGCCAAGTCAGCATAAATCACTGCCAGCCCATACTACCTAGATACAATTTTCCAAAAGATGAAGCTGTTTTATATGTGGCAGAAAAAGTTTCTGCTGCTAGTTAGCCTGAGTCTTCACTTTATTCCAAACTTTTCCATAGGCAACAAGTGCACAGAATTTTACTATACTGACATACTAGTAAGGCAATTGTGTACCTATCCCATCCTTCAAAAGGGAAAGGAGTAATGTTGAAAAGTGGATTCTAGCAAAATGCTTTTTAAAAATCCTTAAGTACATGTCCCAACCCAATCGCAAAGACATAAAACATCAGAAATTTAAAAAATTCCATTCTTTGCCAGGCCAAGGAACAGATCTACATGTTTTTATTTCTCTCTAAATTAAAAGTATCCTTGACATTATCTCGTCATCTATGCACATGGATGTAAGAAACCCCAGTGTACAGAGCTGGGTTATCAAGCCCGGCATGTTTTCTTTAGGGTAATCTAGAGATCCCCTACTTTCCTCTACCTTCTCCAAAACTACAAGGATTTAAAAAAAAAAAAGAAGAAGAAGAAAGAAGAAGAAAGAAGAAAAGAAGAAGGAAGAAGGAGGAAGAAGGATGGAAAAAGGAGGAGGAGGGGGGAGGGGTG
>NW_006439568.1:8560450-8562390 GCF_000325575.1 Pteropus alecto | reverse complement strand
GGGGAGGAGGTGTGCTTTCTTCTTTTTCTGACTACAATAAAAAATGACTGGTGATTTGCTGACTTTTATTAACCATATGGTTTGTCTGGTTTTTAATAACAATTATTTAGGTACTGTAAGATCTATAATATAAAATATATTGTTTCTATCTGTAAAACATTTTACAATCATTTCTATGAAATGTATTTTGTTTAATCAGATAAGCTAATAAGTAAATTGGTTGCATCATTTGTATTTATTAGCCTACTAGACAAGAATTGTGCCTGATGTATCCCTGGCTTTTAATAAATACTCACTGGTTTAAAAAAAATAGAAGCTAGAATTTCTTTTATGGATTTCATGCCTTTAGCATTCATTCATCTGCATAAAAGGTGAATCACAATGACAGGAGCCCACAGGGACATCTGAGAGACAGAATGAGTACTTGAGATGTGCTGGTCACCCCCACTCAAACATCTGTTGATTTTGTTGGAATCCCTTCTGAATTCCACCTCCTAGTTATTTGACTTTTCATGGAGGCCAGAGGCTCAACTCACCCCTCTTTTACCAGCAGCAGCAAAGGTGAGCCTATCAGATCACCTTCTGTTTAGTGGTGGCTAGGCCTTTTGATTTCCGAGGGAGAAAAATATCAAATGGGCTTACTTAGAAATGACTTTTGTCTTATATTTTACAGAAACTTTCTTTTAACTCCTTCAGCCCTCTTGGGCCCTAGGCAGCTAGAGTATTTCACACCCATTGTTTCCTGTCTACCATATTCTATAGATAGAGATAATTATGGGTAAGGTTATTTATTGCCAACTGTTGAAACTCAGGACAAGTGTTACTAGGGCAGGTATTTGAAATTCCTACCTAGAGATGATGGCGCTAATGGTATAAATTGTGTAAATAACCAGGTGTCCGTACCCATTGAATATGTAGAAAAGCATTTGCACTTACAAATGTTCACACTGAGTTATACTGCTTTAATTTACCCTCAGTTGGGGATGAAGGGAATGGGCAATATCACATTAATAAAGGAAGAGGGTACTATAACTTAACATTACATGGAGGTTTCTCTTTCTTATGTAAACCCCAAATGTATAAAAGGTTAAGCCATTTAAAACTGGAAATTATTAAAATGTTATTTAATTATAAAATATAATTTTCAAGTATGCAGAGATCTTATCTCAAGGATGGTTGATTTAAAAAAACAAACAAACTGAAACACAGGGAAGTTAAGTGGTTGCCGACGGTCACAGAGCTGCTGAGGGACATCACCAGGATTCAGCTTAGCTCCGGGGCTCAAACTTAACTGCTATAAGGTGCCACTACCTGCCCAGCTAACCAACTGAACAGATCATCTACAAAATAGGGGGGCCACTATCAGCCCTACCTGCCCCGTAGAAATGCCCAGAAAATCAACTGAGCCCAGAGGTAGTTAGTGCTCGGTAAAGCCAACTTTCAGATGTAAATGGAAATTGTTTATTTAGGAACCAGCTATCAATCGCAGTTACATAAATTCATACTTTCATCCTTTTTTGGGTATCTCTCAAAAGCACACGATTAGCCATTCTTGGAGATGATTCTGTGGGCTGGCAGAAGTTTTTGTGGGTCTGTAGATTTTTCTGAAACTATTTCTAGGCTGTATGAATCTTTGTCTAGGAATTTGTCTCCCTGGCCTTCCAAAACATGAAGTGTATTTTGCTTTGTTCACAGATAACTTCCCTTCTTACTACTCTTGGCAACGAAACCAACTCCGAAAATACAAATGACCTTGAAAATGTCTCAAGGACATTCAGTTTACTTTCCTTACCTCTAATCCATTCACTTTAAAAAAGAAGCTTGAGGAAATTTATAGCCCAGGAATATGAGGGGGTGGCGGGGGGTGGGGTGGGAGGACAAAACAAAAAACGATGCTATTTAAACGTAAAATCACTCTAGCAGGCAGTGGGGCAGGGAGA
>NW_006439568.1:8550956-8560435 GCF_000325575.1 Pteropus alecto | reverse complement strand
GAAGAAAATTATAAAAAACCCAGGGAGCTGTTTTTCCAGGATATAGATCATTGTGTGTGTGTGTGTGTGTGTGTGTGTGTGTGTGTGTGGTGGTGGTGGTGGTGGTGGTGGGGAGTTGAAAGAAGGGAGTGGGTGGATCTCCATGGGCAATTCAATTTTGGCCGCTCCATGCAGACAAACCAATTAGTATGGATTGTTAAGGTGTTTTGTATGAATTGGCTACCTGCCCATTACGAATTGGAATGGGATTAACTAACTCATTCCAAACACTCCACCGAACAGCAAATGGTCATATGATAATGATTTTCAGTCACCAACATCCTAGCTGGACTGGAGACTTGGGAGGTAAAAAGGCTTGATAAACTTCTAACAATTTTCAGAGACTTCTCCTAAACGCATCTTTTTCTTTTTTTCCCCTCTTAGCTTTTATTTTTTAAAAAGCTATCTTGCTAATTGGGAGGCTATATGTTCTTCTGAACATAAACATACCTATCAACCAATCAGCCTGGCAATAAACAATTTGTATGCCCTAGCATATAAATTTGCTGGTTCCCTATACTTGCAATCTTCAAAGCTCCAGTGAAAAACATGACTACCCGATTTATAAGTTTAACTCAATCCAAGTTGTAGAACAAGTCCATCTCTGAGACAGAAGCCCCGAAAAGCTTGGGTTCAAGATTGAGAAAGTCAGCACATGACTGATGCCATTAGCCCTTTTAATATTTGTCTCAGCTTCTTATAACTGGACTTTCCTTTGTTCCAGACACTAGTTCATTCTTTATATTCCAGGCTCAGACACTTGGCTCCAGGGACCATCACGAGCCCAAAGCATCTTTGCCCACACTTTTCTCCAGGCAAAGGGAGCCCTCCACTAGGGTGAACAACCTCCTGGAGAAGAACCCACGGTGGATTTCGGCCCAAAGCACATGCGGCATCCCTGTGGTTTGCCACACTGGGTATCTGCTGCCTCCTTCCAGCATCTACTTCCTCTCTGGGGAGCTACCAGGTGCTGCTGGTGTGGATGGGACTGACGCCCACTCCTAGCCACGGGCAGCAGTGTAAGCCCCAGGTCATAGTTTTCCAGGTATGGTGCTGGGAATCCTTTAAGACAATAGGGCTGCTTCCTCTGGTCGGGTTCTTTTAGTCAACACTGGTACTGGCTGCAATAGAGGTAGGAAGAAACTATCTATCTATCTATCTATCTATCTATCTATCTATCTATCTATCTATCTATCTATCTATCTATCTACATCCTTCCACATATCCTCACTACCAAGTGGGATGCCACAATAAAAACATGCCTCAGAACAACTTCTGGAGTCTTGCCAAAATCCTAGCCCAGAAAGCAGGCCTGATACCAGTAGCAGACGGCATACAAGCTGACAGTAGGAGGCCAAGTGTGCTCAGTAGGTCTGCACCTAGACTTCCTCCGCTGACCTGCCGTGGGGCCCTCGGGGCCTCCCCAGTGCCATGTGCCTGCTCCAAACTCACTTTTTGCGCAACTCTGTGTTCCGTGCTGGTGTGTGTTCTGCCTGGCAGGCTGCATCTCCTGTCAGCACCCAAAGGCCTCCACCAAGCATCTGCCACACTCCAGCTGGTAAGGCTTCTTGGCAGGCCCAGGTCCCCTTCTCCTACCCCATCCCAGCCTGCTCTGCGAGTGCTGGTTCACCAGTCGTGCCTGCTTCCACGTCCAGAATGGGGACGAACTTAACGAAAGGCGCCCAGTTTGCCAATCCATAGCATTTGAATAGAAATTCCAACAGATGAGGAAGTTCGATCTTGCCCATAAAAAGTAGTTCGTCTCTCCAACAGAGGATGGACAGGGCAAGCTGTAAGCTCGTACATGAGTCAAGGTCGGCTAAAGGGCAGTTTGAGTTCCAGATACAGGATTCATGGAATGTTCTGGTCTCAAGTATACGATGAAGTCAATTACCAGGAGCTTTTGAAATCTGCCAAAACATGTACCTCCCCTCATAAACCATGCCTGGAAATTAAAATGAAGCAAACTTAATAAATTTCCCTTTTTTTCTGGCAATATTAGCACTTACTGAAGGACGGCATGGTAGGAACTAAGTTCATTTTCAGTACAGCATTTCATTTTATGCTATCCCTATCTTAATGTCAAACATTAAAAAAAAAAGAAAAGAAAAAAAAAGCCAGAATATAGGTTTCTGATTTTTAAATAATTCTATTTGGTTAAGCTATATTTTAACAGATTCTGTTTAGAAAAGGAAGGTGGAGTTTAAATTCTTTAGCTATATTTTTTCTCTCACATTAAAATAAATATATTTTTCTCCTTGAAATAATGTTATGCTAGGTGAATAGTGCTTTAAATAATGTAGTTCTAAGAAAATCAAATCAAATACAAGAGTTCCTTAGACTATGAAGTAATTTTTTAAGATTCGGAAAAAACTCATTTATCATGGGAGATAAAGCCAGAAAATAGTATGAAGTGACATTGCCACTTCTATTACAAGAAGCAATGACCCCCAAGCTCACCCGGACTACTAATTTCAAATGAGATTATCATTTCTGTACCTTTAAAGCTTAGTCTCTTACTTAAAAAAAAAAAAAATCAGATTTAAGAAATAAAAAAACTTTGTTTAAAGATGACCGAACTATTCACAAATTCTGTGATGGCTCACTCGATACATAAGCAAAACTAAAACTAAGGATATTAGTTGTGACTGGATGACATCTCTCTCAAATCTCAAGGTAAAATGATTAAAAATCTATCTTCGACCTCTAACTTCCCCCTAGGATGTTCCAGGTGTGGGTCTCTTTTATTGAAACATCTGAGAATTGCTACACCTGGGCATCTGCTCACATTCAACACTTGCTGCCAGTCTGTTCTTTGCTAAGGGCTTTTCTAGGCATAGGTGACAGACACAAAGGTGTCCTCTGGGAGCTGAAAATCAATGTAACAAGTGGGCAAACAGGAAGGAAAGACTTGATGGTGATATTTATATCTTAAATACACTGTTTACTTCCAATTTCTAACACAGTGCCCAACAGTCTATACCAGTTCCCATTGAGTGGGTCTGCTAACAGTGAATTCGTAGTAATTGTGGCCACGCGGCTCATTTATAATCAATCTTAAACTTTGCATTTATTTTCCTGTCGTGCAACTTGCACCAGGGTGCGCTGCCTCTTTCCCCCACCAATGCTAGGAAATATAAACCAATTTTACCACTCCACAAAGCACAAAGAGACTAGGAACCCACTGAAAGCAGAGACTGTCACTATTTTCATGAAAAAAAAAAATGAAGAGATTAAAAATTGGACCTACTATTTCAATGATCCTACTATTTCAATGATCCAATTAGAAAAATCATGTTAGTATTATAAAGCGGTATTTATGGGAAGGCCAACTAAGTTTCTATTCCACAGGAGGATAAAATAGTAGAGGAAAAAAAAGTAAAAGGACAAATACCGGCAGATTTTGAACTCTGAGGCCTGAGCTCAAGCTTTAGCTATTTTATAGTATTTTCATATACATTACCTGTGTGGTACAGGAGTATTTAAAAGCATCCCCTAACCTGCCCCTTTTTAGTTGCGACTGGCTCCTGACATAATCAAGAAAGAATCTACTCTAATAGTATTTTGATTATTTTACAGTACAGTTACTTGAAGAGTATGGCACCTTCTGAGTACACCCCTATAAACAATTAACTCCGAGGCAGAAATGTCATCCCACTGCTTTATGCATAAATGCATATATTGGAATACCTGGCACCAACAATAGGATCAAGCGATAGAACTCTTCAATAGAACTCTTCGATAGAACTCTTCGTTCAAGAAGCTCAGTAAGAAGCCCTGGTCCCCTGCTCTGTGAGGGGCTTTTGCACACATCTGTTTCAGCTCAGTCCTCCAGAGATGTTTCAAATCTAATTAAGCAATTAATTTGCAAATATATTCTAATTTATTCATGGCAGATTTTCTTGGCTGTTAAATTATCTGACAGAGAACCATATGCAGCACAGAAGAGCAGGACCTCACTGAAATACCACAGGTTCCTCCGATGCAAGAATGACCGCGTACTCTGGTCCACACAAATTTCTATCCCCTAATGGGAAAATGAGTTGGCATCTTGTCCACCCTGATTAGGTTGCATATGCCCTGGTGAAGCACTGCTAAATACATTTGTGAGAGCAGAGGGGTGATAAAGCACACTGGGGCATGTTTCCTAAAATGCTTCCACAGAATACCCTAGGGTAGAGCTGGGGTGTGCATCCTTGCCTGGGGCCAAGAAATTGGAGAAAAAGGATAATATGACAATGTGCTTGTCTTAATCTGTTTTCCTGTGGTGAGAGAAAAGAAGGTTAAGTTATAGTAAAAGTAATAGTAAAAGTATGCTCCGTTATACTGGGAATTGCTAACTGCTGTTAATTTGCATGCAGAACTCTGTTCTATAACAAAGCAGCCACAGTAGGTAACATTGTTTACTCAGACAATCAAGTTGTAATTTACTGAACTTGTGGATTAAAAAAAAAAAAAAGATAGGATGTCCTTAATTGCTACATTGCAACAATTTATTCAGCTCAATGACTGCAGAGCTACAGATAAGAATTGAGAATAACACTATCAAATTGTTCCAGGGATTACCTAATTTACAAAATGAAGAGTATCTCAATGTACGTTTTGTTACCTAAAATACAGTGTGTGGATTTTAGTATGTTTACTACGAGATGTTTGGATAGCTGCTAATTGTGCAGCATTAAAAGAAAAGCTGAATTTTTTATATTAATATTTTATTCAAAAGATAAATTATTAATATTAACAATATGATAAGAAAGAAATGTCAGTATCAAATGATGCAGTTTGGTATCTAACAGCTATAATATAAATTCCACTAATCACTTAATTTCTCAGATCTCTCAACACACGTAAATTAAATATTGAGGCAGTGAAAAAACTAAAAGGCAATGTATGTCCAGTTTAGGGTTGATGAAGCCAAGATAGAATTTTACACAGCAGATTCTGAATTATCTACAAGGAATAAGGAGAAGTTAAAGAAAGAGGGTTTTAGAATTTTTATAGTAAATACTTGAGTTAATCAGTTCAAAGTAATTCACTAAAAGAGTACTCCATATATGCAAAACTCTTTTTGAAGGTAAAACTATAATTTCCACTGAACTTGGGAGGGGTTAAGAAACTAGAGAAAATTAGCAAGCACAGTTACGACCAATACTGACCTCTCTCTCTCACTTGTGGGAAGAGAATTAAAGTGGCATGTACACATGCGCACGTCCACAGGCTCGGAGTGGTTTTCGACATTCACACAGATAACAACAGTTCATCAATACAGTAAGAGATTCAGTCGCTATTTCTGGTTTTCACTTCTGGTTTGTTTCTTTGTTTAGAATGCCACCGAAACCACACACCGACTACCTTCCTGCATTTTGAAAGACGGGTGGTGTATGGCACATATAAGGTTACAAGGTGGCCTGCGGGAATTTTTCAGGTATTTCCTTTGCCCCAAATACCTCAATCCTCTTCTTCCTTATATGCTGAAGCATTAGTTTAAGTGTAAATCAGTAGGTGAGTAAATCTGGATATAATGAGTAGTCAGTCCAGTTTGTTCTCACCATGAGAAAATACTAAATTTTACATAATAATTTTTTTAACAAAGAAGTGAGCAAAGAGGTACAAAATGGTTTTGATGTTATTTAATAATGCTTAATTATGAACGGCTATGTATTGTCGATTTGTTTAACAATTTAGTTTTTCAATGCTTTTTCCACTATGTCTTTAAAATAGCAACCTTATCCCTTCCCCCTAATTATCCTGAGTAATTAGCTAAATGAGTGATCATAGAGTCCCACCAAATGATCTGCTAACTCTCGAACTCTCCATAAAAATGTAGGCAGCACAGCACTGACAACATGAACTTCAAAAAGTCTCTCATCCAAATGGATTCCAATACTGACGACCACAGAAACTAGTAAATACATTCCTTTTCCATCTTCCTTAGCGTCATTTAAAAAAAAAAAGTACCCAGTTTTTTAACACTGCTTTATTTCCTGAATTCCTTCTTTGCAATGGACCATTAGAATCTCCTACAAGAGGGTTAGCCAGCTATGCTTTCTACATATATAAACTGCAAAAGGGAAAGATTTTAAACAACAACTTGAGGGAAAAATAATGTTAAGATGTTGGTAAGATTTTCTAGTTGGTCAGACACGTGAAGACACTATCAACAGACGTGATGGCACTCTTTTCATGCTTTGATAATGAGGTGGGGAATCATCTGCCGAGGATGATCAGCTACAGGTGGGGGAAGGAGAAGAAAAGCCTCAGGATCTGTCCCCTCCAGCCTCGTTCTTAAAGCAATGACTGGATTTCAGAGTCCTGACTGCTAATTTCACATGCAAAACTGTTTTCGGCAATGTTCCATCCGCATTCTTGTGACCGGTCAGCGTCTCTCTTTTACTCCCTATATTTCCTTGATGCTTAATTGAGCCAAATAATCAGTTATCAAGTTCTACCTTCGGGGGAGAGGACGGAGGGGAGGAGTAAAAAAAAGGACGGGGAGGAATACAGATGTTCCTCGACGTACAATGGGGTTACATCTCAATACACCCATTATAAGTTGAAAATATCATGAGCTGAAAATGAATTTAATACACCTACCCTACTGCACATCATAGCCAAGCCTAGCCTAGCTGAGATGTGCTCGGAACCCTTATGTTAGCCAATAGGTGGGCAACATCATCCACCACAATGAACACACTGCAGAGTCCTGCTGTTTACCCTTGTGGTCGGATGTGGCTGACCGGCGGCTGTTGCTCGCTGCTGCCACCGCCCAGCATCACAGGAAGAGCACCAGACCCAGGAAGAGATCAAAATTCACAACTCAAAGTACAGTTTATACCGAATGAGTATCGTTTCCACACCATTATAAAGTCTTAAAGTCATCAGTAGAACCACTGTAAGTTGAGGAAACTCCATATGATGGGAAACTGAGAAAATGCACATCAAGACCTGAGGTTTCAGGGTTCCAGCTTGACAAATGCTCCCATCTTGCCCGTCTTCACACACAAGCGGTGGACAGTGACACGGGCTCTGCTGTGGCAGGTTGAATCAGGCCCTAAATTTAACCTCCCAAACACTGAAGCGGGCAACTGCTCAGTGTAAAGAGAGATGCTAATGGTGACAAGCAGCTAACTGAGGCTTTCTTTAGAACATAAACAATTAAATTCATGCAATAAATATTCTGGGAGCCAACTGGTACCAGGAACTATGCTAGATGCCCATCCTGCAAAGATGAATTATAATGAGGCCTTGGCCCTGAGGAGCTAAGAGTTCATCAAACTGCAACAATAAGGGATGATACATACTACACACTGGAAGCGCACGCAGAGTATATCAGGATGCACTCAGAGAAGCCTCTAATTCACGAGGGGTAAAGCCAGAGGAAGTGACACTTGAAATGGATTTTAAAGAAAGCTAGGATCATCCGGAAGGAAGGAGGAATACACAAGTGCAGGGAAACAGACGTGGAAGGAGAGAAAGCAAAAAGAGCACGAGTGAAGTGAGAACTTTGCAACAGAAACAGGCAGAAGCAGCACAGAGCAAATGTATTTCCGCAACATTCAAATTCATTTTAAAAGACACTAGGAACTCAGACTCCTAGGAATCTAGGGATAGATTCTTATAAAACCGCTTCTGAAAACTGTCCACACATGCGGCCCAACAGGAGTTTTGAGAAATGAATTCCGTTCTTTGTTGTTAAAATAGGTTGAGTTATTTGCCATTTCTTAAAAAGAATTTTACGCCTGCTACTTAAGGGCTTAGGGTAAATAATAATAATGATATTAATAATAGATGTGGGCCATGGTGAAACATCTAACTGCCAAGATCTTAACATCTGGAACCTTCTCTCTGAGTCATTTTCCTGATACAGTACCCAAAAGGCAGCAAAGTACTGAACACGGACACAAAATTAAAAAATTACTAGTCACCAGCGATTGGAGAGTCATTTATCTGCTCATCGTTCATTTTTCATTCAACAATTCTTAGTACGTATCAATTCCCAAGCACTGTTCTAAGGTATTAGAACTATGGCAATAAACAACAGCAAAAACTGTAAAGAAATTCTCACGAGTGAACATTCATGGAGCTCCTGGGCTGCGAGGAAGAGAATGACAATAAAATAAGGAACCGAGAGGGCCAGTCGGGAGTCTGCTTTTCTATATATAGAGCACCTGCATGTGCCTCAGACTAACCAAGCCTCCGGGCACGTCACAGAGGCTTGATTTACCCAGCCCTACGGGCTGAGTGAATTGAAGACCCCGGATCTTAATTACAGAGCCTCTTTGGAGTGCTGTTCCTTCGGTCCCTTCACCTTTGCCCAGCACGAACGTCAACGTTTGCAATAACCGGAGCCCACAGTAGCTGAACTTGGCTAGGCCTTCGCTGGCCTCATGAGAGAAGGTCAGTGAATTAACGAGGGCCTAGATGTAGGGCTTCAAAGTTGTACCCACTGCCTCAAGTAAAGCCCCATGGAGGGGACGGGAAGCAAGCCACTGGCCAACTCCAGGGGAAGTGGAGGGCCTTGCCGGCCACGTTCTGTAAGACCGACTGTTGTTCCCACCACTGCACAACTACAGCTAAGCCGAGGTGAGAAAAAATAATTAGGTCCCAAATCTGCATTCAAACATTTTTGCAGGATTTTGTTCTTGAAGTGGAAAACTGTTCCCACAAGGTCTATTTTAAGCCATTTTATTTTAAAAAGATCAAAAACCCTCTTCGTGTTGAAATTTCTCAGTGGGAAATTTTACAGTAATGCTACTTAAAAACAGCCTCACAATGACAAAGCAGAGGAAGTGAGTGAATGCGCCAAGTCTGCAAAGCAGAGCCAGCCCCTCTCCCTCAAATCGGGGCACGGCTCCGGAAGGCTGTGAACGCAGCATCGCCATCGTTCATGTTTTATTTCTGATCCAAATCGATGATCGGAATACAGAAATCCAGCAGATTCTCATATTTTAGGAAGGTACTAGTTCGTAATCAACTTTGTCTTTTACAACAAGTCTTCATTTCTCCCCCAAATGAGGCAAAGGCAGTATTTCAAGTAATGGATGACACCTTGGTTATAATAAACTGAGATCATGACTCTTGGTGATTTAATCTATACTGTCGATTAATTTAATATGAGAAATAAATATTCAATCTATTAACCAGAACATGATTTTCTACTAGAGGCACAGAAATATAGTTAAAGAATGTGATTATCCTGACTATAAACTTCACTAAAATCAAATCAAAAGAGAAACCCACTGGACACAAATATTTGGTGAGCATCGACTGCATGCCAGGCACTTGAGATACATCACTAAAAACAACTCCTGCCAGCATGGAGCCTTTATTCTAATCTATCACTAACACAAACAAACAAAGTGCTCTAGAAATTAGGTGTCCTAGTTTCAGGATGGCCAACTCACTTGTGATTTAGTTTAAAGTCAAAAGGAAGGGAAAGA
>NW_006439568.1:8535397-8550923 GCF_000325575.1 Pteropus alecto | reverse complement strand
AAAGAGGATTTTTAAAACAACCCATCACTGCAGACAGAAAAAAAAAATCTACTGTTCTAAATGCAAATGGCTCAAAGCCCTCCCTTCTTGCCACAATCACAAAGGTCCAGGTTTCCAACCTTTCAATGATTCCATTCTAGAACCAGAGAACTATGAACAGGGACCACGGAATGATAAGAGTGGCAAGCCAGTCAGCTTGGGCTAAGCTATGCTGCACTAACAAATGATCCCGGCATCTAGAACAATGGCTTTCCACAACATGGCCATTGAGTCAGCGGTAGGCTATGCTACACAACTTCACTATAGAACCCAAGCTACTGGGCAGGTCGCCTCTAGGGCATTACTGCCTTCAGGGCGGAAGGAACAGAGAATGGCAGAATCATTCGATGGCTCTTAAGGCTTTTCCTCCTAAGAGGCACAGGTGACTTGAGCTCACATTTCATTGGCCAAAGCGGGTGACACAGCTAGAGGTCAATGGGGCAAGAATATATTATTATCCCACAGGCAGGAGTGGCAAATAAAACCACCAATGATGGGTAGGTTGCAGCATTCATCAGAGTGCAGCTGACTACCAAAAAAAGATGCAGAAAATATTTCCAACCCTTCAATTTTTCAAAGCTTGTGATTACTATTAAATTGTGTCTGAATCTTCTAAAGGGAAATAACTGCCTTTCACATCGTAATTCCTCACCAGACCAGAAGCACACAGGATGTAGAATGAAACAAAAACAGAGCCCAGAGAAGTTGGAGGAGACTAATTTTTCCTTCTGTGGTTATATGTCAAACAATTTCTTTTCCTCCTCAATCATTCCTTTCCACATGAAGGAAAAGGAACTCAAGAAATTACAGTGCGGAAGACTGCATTTTCCTTTGCAGCTAGTAAATTCTTCCTGAGATCCACATGATACTTTGCTCTGCCAGGTGGAAGGAGACAGGCTGGGGTAACGCAAACCTCTTGAATTTGAGTTCTGCAGCCATTAAGTGGAATTCTAATACTGGAAAGACACACCTTAGCAATTTGAAAGGGCATCCTAGGCCTTCCAGTTTCTTAGCAACATGCCGAGGAATAAACTTCAGGATTCAGCCACACCAGAAGATATTCAACACTGAAATGTTTGATGCTGATTTCAGTTACTATAAGGCTTAGCAGTGGTGAAGAAACCCGGCAGACATAATGTCGGCTTTTTGATCTGAGTTGGTATTCTTTTAGCCACTTTGGAAACCGAGAGCCTACCACTTATAATTAAAAATTCATAAGCCGTTGGACAATTTTTCCAACTTTTCCACATTTTTGAAAATTTACAAATGTTAATTTATAAAGAAAATATTAGGAAGACGGTTTTAATAAACCCAGAACTGAATCAGCCTTTGAACTCCAAGAATAAACACTATATAATCATGACTGAAATGATGATTTCATACTCTTAAATTGTACAAATAGTTGATAGGCCTTACAACTTAAACAATTAATACCATTCTACTAGCAAATTCAGCCCCATGCATGTATTCATAACGTATACAAGTCATTTATCCAGAGCATCTGAAGTCACAACATGTACCCAGAACTACGCTTACCAAGCTCTAAGTGCATTTGCTAAAATTCAACATGCCTAATTTACCAAATCGATAAACGACCAATCCACCAAAGATAGCATAGTGAATGAACAGTTTTCTGCATTCACCAAATTTATGGACAGCTTGTTTTTTAAAACTATTTATGGGGTTTGCAGAAGATTGTGTATGATGGGATAGGGTGAGCTTAAAAACTATATGAGATTTCTAAAGCTAAAGATGTTTCCATCATCTTCATGGAATTAAAGGAATGGTCAATTCATCAGAAGCTGCAGATGATTTCAGTTTCTTGTGAATGTGTAATGTCTAGAAAATATATTCTATAATTAGTAATGATTCAAAATATATATTGCTCTGTTTTGGTTTTATGTGAGTTTTTCGTTTGTTGGTTTTATTGACATTTTAACCTTTTAAGAAATCTTGTATCTTATGAACGTACGTTTTCAAGGTTTGAATTTTTTTTCTTGTTTTGAATTAGGTGAGGTATTTAGGAACGTGTCTCTTTTAGAGACTATAACCATCTAGTAAAAATTAAGGCAGATTACTGAAGCAGATGCTCAACAAGGACAAGAGTATTATGGTCTAGTTCAGAGGTAGTAAACTATGGGTCAGATGTTACCTGTTTTTATAAACCAAGGTTCATGAGAATACAGCAAATATTTATTTATATATGGCTATTATGCAAAAAAAAAAAAAATTGCAGAGCTGAATAGCTACACAGAAACGACAAGGTCTGCAAAGCCTAAAATATTTATCTAGCACTACAAAGAAAACGTTTGCAATTGCTGGCCTAGCTCATTACTGTACCTGTAGCTCCTGGAGCAATGCCTGGCTAATTTGGGGGGCTCTATAAATTCTAGTTGAATGAAGGAATGAATGACTCTTGGTTTTTAATGCAAGCTGACTAGCATTTCCCACTCATTTCAGTGTTCACGTCTTACGACTTCGTATACTGGTGAGGGGTGCTGGTTCTTCATGGTGACACAGAAATTAGGCAGAATGAGTCAACTGGTAAAGCAAACCATTTATACGGTTCCAGGACAGAGGCCAACCTTAATGCAGTCGACTGGTTTGTGGCAGTGCAGAAACTAACCCACATTTCTGCAAACTTTATATTGGGGAACACCAGACACAACTAAGCTGGTCTGTCTCTAAAAACTCAAGTCACTGCTTGTCAGTAAAAAGAAAAAAAGAGAGAGAGAGAGAGAGAGATGAAAATGTAGGTTGGCCAATATTTCTTCCCCCTTCTGAAGGTTGGCAGTGATTTTGTGGTCGAAGTGATGAGCTGCCATTAGGAGAAGGAAACCACAAACCACGCCCAGTGCTTCCCCTAAACGCCAGTTGCTGCTGCACCCAACAAAACACACGTCTTCTTCCAGAGACTCCCTGGGAGTGTCCCGGCATAGAGTAGCTTCCCCACACGTTACTCTGATGAGAAATACTATTAAGAAGTCAAGTAGTGATAAATCTAATGGAAACTTTTTGCCCGTTAACACTTACCTCAAGACTAAAGCTGATTAAGGAAACTATAACCAGAAAAAGTCAATCGAATTTTTATTGTTGTTGTTACTTTAAATGGCAAGTGTCAGGTTTGTTTGTTAGATGGGGGAGAGAGATGTCTAATAGCCTAACTCCCTGTTGTCATAATATCCCTGCTATTAAGACCCCACACCCCAATCAATACTCAGTTCTCCCAATTCTCCATTAGCCTCAATAAAACTCCAGGGTAGAAGAAGACAGGGCTCACGACTCTGCAGCTTTAGAAATGCTGCACGTCAAGTCATTTCATCCAAAGCGGAGTCTCTCAATCAGTCCTCCATGCTTATCACTGTGCTAGGTGCTCTGGGTATAAAAAAGGTGATGTGGCATTATACTTTTGTTTAAGGAGGTTTGACTATTTGGGAGAAAGAACTGAGCTCATTAAATATCAAGGACTGAAAAAAGAAAGCAAGCAATGAAGATAAAAATACTATAACACTTAATATTCAGTGAGGGCTTCCAAACCAGTTAACCTACAGGAAGTATACATAATTAAATAATTAAATAACTTTAAAAAAAATAAATAAATAAAATGATTTTTTAAAAATTAAATAAAGCACAAATTAAAAAAGGGGTCCACTGATGTGATTTTGAATTTTCTATTTAAGTACTAGAACATTTAAAAGTGGTCCTGGGCACGCAGCATTTGGAAAAAAACAATCAACTTTTAAGGGTCCAATTGTTTGGTGTCATCTTCTGGTCAACCTCTACTTCCTTTATAAAACCTTTTTTGTCTCTGTGCTGCAGTTTGTGAGACGACAACCCACTTCCAAATAATTTAAGAAACTGCTCTTCGCCAGACAGTACTTATCCTTATTGCTCCTGGATGGTGCGGCCAGTGAAAACAACGAGAGCCCATCAAAACCATCACAGCTATGAAACACCCAGTGGCAATTCGAAAAGGCTGAAGCTAACTCTGGAGTCAATTCGGGCCCTCTTCTAAAAGCATTTCTTTTGAAACTACCTATCTTTCCAGCTTTCTGAGATCCCTCATTACCCTCATAGTATAGCAAGTCTTCAAATAATGTTTCCTTCACTGTCGTTTTGTTTTAATACTGATGAGATGCCATAGGAACTTGGCTTGTTTATGTCAATTAGCCTATGGTAAAGTTGGTTATATCATTTCCCTTAAAATTGCAGAACCTATCAATGTGGTTAAGTGAGGACTTACCGTACACAACCACACAAACCCAAACTAGAGCTATCCTCAGCAAAGTCCCTCAGCTAAGCAGTGGATGCAATGGTGTGCACCCTGGAGAGGCCTTGGGGAGGCGTAGGGAGCTATGGCAAGTGGCTTTGCGTGGCTGTCTTTTCAGAGACCACAGATCAGCTGGAGTCTAGGCCAACTGCCATCAGACTTGAATGTACACTCAAAATTTTGAATTACACAGGGTAGTTCCTCTGTAAGAAAACATCAATTTCGTGCCATAAAGGTGTAAATTTGCTTCTGTTTTCACATCTGTGGGCTTTTCACTCTCTCAACTGGCTTATGAGTAACACTGGGGATTTGCAGAGGGTTGGAGGGAAAAAGGAAATCTCTTCTGTGTCTGCAAGGAGACTCAAGAGCTTCTGCTTATGGAAGTGGAGGTTAGTAAGTGCTTCTAATTGAAAAATGGCCATACGTTTGAAACAAAATTCTGCTTTGAAAACTCCTTAAATCTGTTTAAGCATGAAAAGAATAAAACTAAATATCATCACACCTCCCTTTCCCATCTCCATCCCATTCCTTAGCATCAGTCACTCCACATTAAACAGCAGGAAGACAAAGAGAGCCTCAGATTCCCAAGAGCCCCCCAAAAAAAACAAAGGGGGAAAGTGATGACCCTCGGCGTCACTAATAGGTAAAGAGTGTAATCAGCCACTAGTCCAGCCTACTCCCAGTCTTCTCTGCGGTTCGCACTGGCACTCACTTGGAGGTGGCAGAGACAGAGAAGTGTTTTTTCTAGATGTGATCATCAATGCCAAATGTACATGGGCCAGTCAGCTTAAAGCCACCTGTGTTAAGCATGTTTCTTTTTTTTATTCCGGTGCTTTTGACATTGGGGGCCTTGCTGATACTGGAGTGACAGCTGCTCCCAGAGCTGGCTAATTCCTAGAGATAGTGAACTAATCAGTCCAGAGCCCAAATCCCCAACCACCTCCTCTATCAGACTCTTACACCCCATGTCACTACAGTAAGCCCCCCTTATCCATGAACAATAAATTCTCAGACCTCCGGTAAATGCCTGAAACCATGGGTAGGTAATACCAGACCCTACATATACCATGTATTTTCCTACACACACTTACCTTTTCACTTACAGAAAGCACTTTACAGTTTTTCTCTGGCACACCTGAACTGCCACATCATTACTCTTTTGCTTTGGGGCCACTATTAAGTAAAATAAGTTACTTAAACATAAGCACTGAGATATTGTGACAGTCAATATGATAACTGAGATGGCTAATAAGTGACTAGGGGGCAGGGATTGTACACAGTGTGGGTAAGCTGGACACAGGGATGATTCACGATCCTGGCAAGATGAAGTGGAATGGCACAAAATTTCATTGCGTTACTCAGAATGCCGTGCAACTAAAAACTCATGAATTGTTTGTTTTGGGATTTTCCATTTAATATTTTCAGACTGCTGATGACCGTGGGTAAGTGAAACTACAGAAGGTGAAACCACTGTATTTCCTTGCCCTCAATACTCCAGGGCCAGGTACCAGACGGCTAGAGGACAGCCCTTATGCTCCAGAGTCTGATGAAATTATTTAACTTAGCCAATCCTAATCCTATTTACTCTGCCTCCTCCTTCTCTCTCACGGAAACCACAATAAAGACTCTTGTCCGGATTTTCCCCTTGAACCCTATGCCTTTTGCCCAACCCCGGTGCTTCCCCGTCTGGCCCTGAGTGGCATGGCTTGCCCCTCCCCCTTGAGAATTGTCAGTAAGAACCTATCTTTTCAATAGCAATCATCTCCTGATCTGTCGGCCTCACCACACCCGAATAATAATAAAACCTACATTTTAAAACACCACCCAATGATGAACAGCCACTAATTACAGTAAACACCCACACCAAAATAATACCAAACACATCCTGTTTCGAATTACAATTGGGTCATTAATGTATACGGTCTGAATACTTTCCTTAACACCATGCTAGAAATAGTCCCCATACCCACAAAGTCTCTTATGTTCTCTCTGTTGCACTCAAATGAAACTACCTGAATCCTACCAACACCTAAATATTCACCTGCTGGGTTGCTTTATTAAACAAGCACTTAGGACTGGGTCTTGTTGGGGAAGGAGGTGGGCATGAAACCAAGCTGTATGTTGCATGCTTAAAAAGAAGCTTGCCACCACAGCCATTTTTCTCTCTTGCTTTCCCTAGTAACATCACGGTTCAATTTCTCTTGATTAGAACAAAGATTTAGATTCACTTTTCAAAAAGTGCTAATCAGCTTTAGCTTAAATGGATCGAAATGCAACACAAAAGTGGTTTCCCAGTTAATACAGGGTCTGTTGAGGTTCCCCCACCCCCCCTCCCCGCCCCAAGTGCTACATTAGAGATGAATCTAAAAATAGCTATAAATAGTTGTTTATTTTGAAAACATCCAGCTACTATTCACTGTCAAAGTATAGAAAATGATGTTAGGCATTGCATTCACATCAATATACTCTTCAGGCTAGAGAGTTAGCTGATATGATGACCCTCTTCTAATGCTATTTCAATCCAGATGGCATTATCCACTAAGAAACAAACCAAACAAATGCATTCCTACCAAGCGTTATGTATAGGTGTAAAAGCAAGTATTTTAAATAAATATTAAAAGATGGGAACTTGCCTAGAGATATACACATAAATTAAAAACAGCAAAATCAAACTGTTATATTAAATCAATGTTTCTTAATATCTGAAGTCTAAAGTTGTTCTAGCAATATTGACATTAGTATTGGCGGTAGGGGAGAAACGCTAAAATTGATTTTTTTTTTTTCCTCCTGAAAATGAAAAGAAACAAAAAAGAAAAAAATCTAGACTATCATAATGAGATGCAGTTATGAAGACACATGTCAGCGTCTTCTATAGATTCAAAGGGATGACATAACAGGAAGAGGGGAAACAAGACATTTCTTGGCTAAAATGTAGTACTAGAATTTTTTTTTTAAGTGCTGCAATTCTTGATAAGACTCTCAGTCCAACCAATTTGTTCCATCAGGACTTTGCTTCCGGCCCTGCCTCTGTTTCTGATAGCCATTCACATATTCTGAGGAAGTTCAAGGCTTCTCTGTCGTGGCTAAATTATGAAAGAATTCACTTATTTTTTACCTGTCTCATACTTCACTCTAGTCCACGTATGTATACTTGGGGTCTTCCCAACACCACAAGCAATGGACATCGGCCCCTCGGTCCTTTACCTAATGCTGGTAGGCGATGCTAGGGAACGGTGGAATGAGCTTAGTTAGAATTTTGAGTCTGTGGACCCTGGTTTCAAATACCAGTTAAAAGCTGTGTGACTGCGTACAAATTCAACTACGTGACCTCTCTCTGAGTCTGTTCTCATGCTCATATGATGGATCTAATAATATTCACCTCATGAGGTTATGAACCATAATTGAGATGATATATGTTAAATGCCAGGCATATAATATAGATAAAATGGCAACATCATATATAAAATTATAACTTGTAAGGGAGCCTCAGAATAAGAACTTTTGGTGTTTCAGCATTTAAATCCTCCTAGGTATAGTACAAAGTGGACTACCTGACATTGCACTGAATTCAGTCTCATGGTGAACGCTAGTCACCAGGGTTTTGGTGTTATTTTCTTTACATTTCAGTGTGAGCTTGAATAGAAATAGGACCTAAGTGACCTGTCAGTCAATTTGCACTAATATCTGATAGCTACTTATCATGTCCTCTACACAAAAGTGAGCATGAACGTTCCTACCCTTTAAGACAAAGTAGATGGACTGTTGACATAATAAACATTTACCAAATCAAATTGCAAGCACTACAACATACATGACTGATTCACCTGCATACTGGCTGAGCACAAGAAATGTCAAATTCTCTGCACCTTAGAGATTAAAACTAGATATTTACCCAGTCATTGGTCAAGACCTTGCAGAAACTTCAAGATCTCTGCCTTTTGTTCTATTTTCTCAGTTTGTGTTCAAGCTAACCAAGCCAATTACATTCACTTTGCTTGGCAGTTTCAGGGCTGCCTACCCGTTTATCTTGCTTAAACGGAAAATTATTCATGGCTTCAATTTTCTAGTTTGGAACCCCATATAACATAGGAGAGAGTTTAACATTTTAAGATTGAAAAAAAAGAAAAAGTTTAGGATCTGCAGTGAGATTGCCAGCATTTTGCAGTTTACTAGTTTGTGACTTGGGGCTTGTCAATCTCTGTGCCTCTACTATACATCTACAAAACAGGAATGAAATAAATTGTGAGAAGCATGCTTCCGATAACACAATCTTTGCTTAACAGTCCAACCAAGAAAGCTTTCTTTTCATGAAAAGTGATCACCTTTGCCTTACCTTTGTGATGTGTAATCACTATTGCTGTGTTTATTTTCCAGGTCATTATCGTAATTTTGTAAGACCTCTATTGGCTAATAATTATTTAGATAGATTTACTGGTTCACTCAGAATATTGACATGATCAGATATTTGTTTATCCTGTCTCTACTGAAAAGGCCCATGCCATACTCGATCTCCCCCAAAATACTGTAAGGACCTACCACCACCAAGCAAAACATGCTTTCAAGAATGTCTCCGATCCCGTTTTTACTCTTTTCATTCAACGGTTTCTTTCTTTCTCATTGCTTATCTGACTTCTTTTGGATCAAATATCCACAATTTGAAGGATTATTGTCCGAAAAAGACTATTCTATTTAAATATAATGCCACTTCTCAGAATCCTTATTTTTAAGAACACATTGAAAGCCAAAATTCTGCACACTTGCAGTACTTACACAAACATATGAAGTTAGTAGAAATGCATGCCAAGTCATTTTCATGGAGGTTATCATTTTATGCCGTAATAAACTGTCTCAAGATTATGGTGATAATAAAAATAATAGATGATATAATAATAGATTAAATAACACAATTACATTCATACAGATTCATGATCCTTGTAGACAGAGACAGTGTGAATCTCGGAACTTCAAAATTGGTTATCTAACAGCTTGGGAAATTGGCTGAATAAAGTAATATATTTCTCATTCTGCAAAATCCTGGAGGCCATCACTATATACGGATATATATCCATCCTAGAAAAGGCAATGTTGGTTAGTTATGGGTCTTGTAAATGGTCTAGAGAAAACTGTGAATGCATGTTGCACCTCCCAAGTACCTGAGCATTTCCTATTCTCAAGTCTTAGCTAAATGTCCTTGAACTATGGCTTCTAAGGAAGCCAGAGCTGGTGTATCTCTTTAACAGTGAGTGGACTCTCTTTGGGTTCCTATTTCCCTGTTTATCCCAGCTCTATCTTCCTACTAAGGCCTGTTCAAGTCCCACCACTGTCCCTTTGCCTTCCTTGACAACCTAGGTCCCTGATATCAACCTTTAAGTTCTAGTAACATCTGTTATCGATTAGCACTTAACTTCTGCTCCCTTAACTGGTAAGTAACGCCAAGCATATTACTATTCATGAAACAATCCTTTTCCCTGAAGCAAAAACCTAAACTGGCGATGTTCACATGGTCAATTTAAACACATTCTAGCCTTGATGGAGGCTTGCCAGGAGTTCCTGCAGTCTCAACAGAGATAGAAGGTGTAATATCCTGGAAATGTCTCTTAAGAGAGGAGCACTTCTCCATCCCTTTTCTTCTATTCCAAAAGATGGAATGCGATTGTGATAGCTGGAGCTGGGGCAGCTATACTGGATCCCAAGGTAAAAGGTCCTTGTTTAATAAGGAAGGTGGAGCAACAAAACAGGAGCGTGGGTCCGAACATTTATGGGGCCTGCTAACCAGCCCTGAGTTGCCTATATTTAGGTGATTGAGAAACAAACATCTATCTTGTTCGAGCCCGTTTCCTTGAGTTTTCTGTCACTCATAGCTATTTATCACCCTCACTAATACTGCAACTAATTCAAGTTTTAAAAATATACACTGTGAGCTAGACAAAACACGTGTACAACAGATTTGGCCTAGGGACTCTGTTCTTCCATGGCTTGCATTGGTATTTGCATTTTTATCTATAAACAGTAAACCACAATTTCCATAAGAGATTGGGTTATTTCTACTGTGATTTCATATCCCCAGGGGGCTTGTACAGAGTCTGGTATTGGAGCACCCAATCAATCTTTGATGAATGTCGAAGGATGTTTATTTTATCTCTACAATGATATTCAGTTTCCTAAAAGTCAGCAACTTTTAATCCCTCACTCCATGGCTACATGTAGGAAAGGTACTCCACAGACCTGTTCTGATATTGTTGACATATCAGATATATTCTACTTCTGCCTCCATCCCTAGAAAAAAAAGTAAGCAAAAATCACTTTGCATTTAATGGCTCTTTGGAAGAAAAACAATGTGCCAAAGATATGAAATCATCATTAGGTCTAACTGCACAGAAAAGTTCAAACAACTCCAGTGTTCTGCTTTCCAGCATACAATGCCCATGCCAGTTAATTACTCTGCCAGCTCTGAGAAACCTATAGCTGGACTCTGGCATATAATGTAGAATTTTTATATGAACAAAATAGTGATTTTCCTTACAAAACAACTTAAAATAGTAAGGACTGTGTCTGATCACAGTATCTTCTGCGGTGACTTACATATAGAGGGGATTAACTACATGTTTGTTAAATGTACACCAAAGTCTGAGTTATTTGCCAGTGACAAGGTAAAGTTTAAATCATCAAGAGTGGTGGTGCTCAACCAAAGGCGATTCTGCCTCTCGTGGGACCATCGGCAAGATGTAGAGACATTTCTGGTTGTCACAGTTGGGGGTGGGAGTGTGCTGTCGGCATCTAGTGGGTAGAGCCCAGGGATGCTATGAAACTATCCCACAACACATGGGCCAGCCGCCACAGGAAATAACGATCTGGCCCAGAATGCTGACAACATCAAGGTTGCGAAACCCTGGTCTTACGTTTGCCTGGAGTTATGAGTATTAAACCCTTGAGCTTAAACTCCTAGGAGGTGAGGCATTTGCTGGCTTTACAACTGACAGGGCATACCCCGAGAGCTCAATAAGAATGAGGAGTCTAATTATCGGTGAGGACAAGATAGCATAGTGAAGCTTAGACTAAGCTGGGTATTCCCAGGTTTGGGTCTTTCGATTATTTAGTTAATAACAACAACTTCTCTTGTCTACCAGCGAAGCTGAAGGTGTGAACAAGTTCAAGTAACAGGTCCTTCAATATTTCAACCTGCCATGTAAGATCCCAAAATTCTATCTAAGCACTCAACTTCTCTATCCTTTTACAGAGAATGTCTTGTTTTCACTGCAGCCCCGATTACAAAAACTATCCCCCTTAGCTTGAAAGAGAACCAGACACGATAGAGGGCAGTTATTTTTTTCCTCGATTACCCACAGCTCTATTTCCTCCAAGCCACTCCTGAATCCATGGCGCATATACTCCTGTTATTCCCACAGACTCTATCAACTCTCTCAGGAGGACTAAGTTACATGGTGTTCAATTGCATGTAACTTATTTGCCTAATAAATGCCATCAGAAGTAAAAAATTTCAATCAGCTCTGTCTTTCATGAGCACACCAAAAAGCCCCAACTTTCTTCTGAGAGTCAGCTTTGCTAATGAAGAGTACAACGAGGCATTACAAGCAACACTAGAGAAGGCAGTACTTAGGCAGGTCAGTAGGGGTTTTCCTAAACATTTTGATTACAACTTTAACTGCTTTAAAACATATGTAAAAGTCCTATCATTAAATTTAAACAGCCTGATGATATGCTGAACAAGACTATGAGAACGGCAAATAAATTGCTGTAATCTGCCATACTGTCACTTACCCTGCTCTTCAGCAGCTGTAATTGACTAATAGGATAATAAGGTGGCAGTTTACAAATCTGAAAGCTCTACTGCTTTGTTGGAAATGCCCTTGAGGGAAAAAAAAAGGCTCCGAGTCAGGAAGGCAGAGTGGATGTGATCTACGTCACCGTCCTGGATTCAATGTATTTATATCATCACCCTGGATTCAATGTATTTAAATACGCTTCTTGTATGAAGTCAAAAGAAGTCACTATGCAGTCTACTATGTAGATGCAGCACCGAATGCCAGGGTTTATTTTGCTTTTTATTAGTTATGACATAGAAAATACTCAGAAGGGCTTTCCCCACCCTCGGGACCAGGCCAGAGGTGCTGTCCCAAGCAGGAGGAAGGGGCTGCAGAGAACTTCTTAGCACAAGTTCACTGATGGCAGACAGAGGCCAAACCCCTGGCAGTAGCTTCTGTTACCCAACCGTACTGGCACCCTGATCTCAGACTCCCAGCCTCCAGAACTGTGAAAAAGTAAGCGTTTGTTAGTAAGCCACCTTATCTGTAGCATTTTATTATAGCAGCCCAAACAGTCCAAGAAGCAACTGCAGAGCTCAGGCGAGAGGTGACCACGGCTTGGACGTGAGAGGAAGCTATGCGATGCTAAGAGGTGGCTGGATTTTGGATTTTGGATTTTGGATTTTGTCTTAAAGCTACAGCAAACGCGATGTTCTGGTGAGCTGGCCGTGGTTTATAAGAAAAGAATCAAGGACAAAACCAAGGCTTCTGGCTGAGCAATGAAGAGAGAAAGGGCTTGCTTTTTACTGAGATGGGAAGACTCCACACCTGGGTATATGAACAAGGAGAAATCAAGAGCTTGGTACTGAACATATTATTCCGAATCACGTCACAATCTTCTATGTTTAAAACTGCATTCGCTGTTTTATTTCTGGACATTCCTGAAAAAAGCATCTGATACATCATAGCCACATTTATACATATATACACATATACATATGTGTAGAGAATGGATTTATGGGTGGATGACATACTTAACTTTTTCCTTGAGGAAAGTATAGGGGTTCATAGCAAATCACCGTAGCACATTTGTGGTACGTGGATTGTTTTGAGCTAAAGGCAACCCAGACCCTGCAGGCTCAAGAGAAACTTCTGCCCCCACCCCCACCTATCTAAAGGAATCTGAATTAAGAGATTCATAATAAATTATCAGAGAACCTTTATTTGACCTATGCACAGGGCAGGGCAAAGTTCCAATTACTGGACATCCGCTCTTCTTATCGTCCTTCAATGACCTTCCTCCCCTCTGAAACCCCAAGCTGCCTTACTTATGTCATCCTTAGCTCAGAGTGTCATATATGCCTCCTTTTAACTTGTCTCTGACCCTCTCATGCATGTGGGGTCTCTGACTCATGTTCGCAGGGTAAGTATGTATTTGGTCGTTTATCTGACTAATCGGTCGCACGCCTATTTGACTGTGAGACCAGCCAGAAGAATCTTGGGGGTAGAGGAAAGTTTCTTCTGCCCCAACACGGGCCATATCTTTCAGAACAGAAATGGCTCTGGTATGTCATCTTTCTTATGTAAGTGAACCTTCTGCTAAATAAATAACTAAAAGAATATAAGTAGAATGAAGAAAAGGGGAAAACATGAGCATTTTCTAATCTATCAAGAGATGACGCACAGAAAAGCCACTTGGACAGAAGCAAAGGTCTCTGAGAACAACCAAAGCCGTGCTGTTAATACCACAGGGTTAGATCGACCTGTTCTTTGCCAAGGCCATATGGGGAGCTTACAGGGAGAATGGCACGAAGAAACAAAAGGTCTCCGGAATCCTCTGAGGATTGCTGGGCGAAAATGGAATTTGGGCAGTGAGGCAAGAAGCATCCAGGCTGACCTCTGTGGGGTACAGCAACATAAATTCCAGATATTTGCACTCAAAAGCTGGCCGATAAACCCCTAGCGGTGCCTGACATCCGAGCCCGTCTCTAATCCCTGGTGCCTTCTGCTCTGTCCCTGGCATAAAGTAACCATGCTTTATGTGGTGAAACCTTTGCCACTTTGCTGTATTTCTGGGTCACAAGTGCGGAGACCAGACAGTGACTACCGTTGTAAGCACCCCTGGGAATATTCTCCTCCATGACGGTCCTTTTGGAGTTACATATGAGGCTGGCAGTAAGGTGAGCCAGGTGATGGATTGCAGCACAAGGTTTAAGGTCCACCTCTATTTCACAATGCTGTTAAAATTAACGGAATCGGTCCAGGGGAAAAAGAAAAAAAAAAGATACTTACATTCCTAACACTGCTCGCTCCCCTCACCCCACCTTTAATTCCTTTTTAAGCAATACAGGAGAAATATGTCCCTGTTGGGAATAAAGGGACTATGATTTAGTTATACCCATCCTTCCCACCACGACTGTGGCCTTGTTTCAAAGTAGAGAACGGACAGTGGGTGTGTCTCTTCCCAAGACTGCCACCTCTGTCACGTGTAGTGAGAGAGACCTCAGCTGATTCTGAGCATGGCAAATTAAATGCATTGTAAGGAACATGCTCTGAATGACGCTCCCTTCTTGATCACAAAGTCCAGTTTAATCCCGGCACTGCATTTGGGGAGCTGAGAGGGCAGCAAAGGAAAACAACAGGAAGTGATAGAGAAAGGAGCTAAAAGTAAACGTGGACATGTGTAGATATGAGCATTTCACTGAATATAAACGGGCTGATTGGATCAAGCACCAACTGGTGAATACAATGCCTATAAGCTTCATGGACTTGCTATATCAAACTGGCAAAACCTCCGGATGGGCGAACTAATCCACTGTCAATGGGGAATCTTAGATGACATGATCAAAATGGTTGTAAACCAGGGAAGGCTGTGAAGTTACGGGGACTCATTTGATAACAGCCTGGCTTGCTTGGGCTCGGCTGTAATAGAGACTACATGGGGGTTTATCTGTGATTTGGGAAAAGCACTCTACAATCCAAAAATATCAGATGTTGTTTATGATCATAAACCGATCATGACGACGAGAGTTATAAAAATGCTTTCGTGTTTTGGTTAACGGATACTGTAATAACTGCTATCATTTACTGAGCGCCTACACCAGCCAGGCATCAGGCTAGGGCAGAAAGAACAGAGATAATCTAACTGACGTGGCAAATGCAATCATATTATAAAACATAGCGGGCCCAGCGGAGTCTACTCACAGCCAAAACCCTAAGTAGTTTTGAGCACTCAAACATCGAACAGTGAACAACTTCACACAAGATGGAGGGAAGTCATTAAGACCACCCAGGTCTAAGTGTTATATGTAACCGTTAGTGCCGTTAATTACCTTCCAATAATAATGCAAATTACAGAAAATAATGAGACTGTTCACCTGCCAAACGAACTGGGACTAGTACTTCAATATATACCAGAATACCTAGGCAACAGGAAAAATTCTTATTCTCCAAT
>NW_006439568.1:8527896-8535353 GCF_000325575.1 Pteropus alecto | reverse complement strand
CCGCACGTCAAAGGTTTCATGCTGTAAACACTAATCAGGTTCTTGTTTGCTGGAGTAAGTCACATTTTCTTTGCTTCCCACCTGGTGACTTTATTCGCACCCAAGGTAATGCTCATTACCTGTACACTCTGTGCCTTTAG
Source organism: Pteropus alecto (assembly GCF_000325575.1). Taxonomy (NCBI): domain Eukaryota; kingdom Metazoa; phylum Chordata; class Mammalia; order Chiroptera; family Pteropodidae; genus Pteropus; species Pteropus alecto. The sequence continues at coordinate 8,535,213 of NW_006439568.1, read as the reverse complement.
GAACCCACATGCACATCCCGAAACATAGATATTCACCTCTCTATCGACCTCCCTGTCTTAAAGATCACATGGGTTTCTGAAAGACATGTAAATGAGCACTTGAGTAAAGCAGTGAGATTTTAAAATGTGAAGAGGTTTATGCATTTATATTTTATCTGGAACACCGTGAGAATTGATATCATGTGCTGGGTTTTATTTCTACTAACACAGAAATGCCCTTGAGGGTATATACATACATACATACATATGTGTGTGTGTGTATGTGTATGTGTGTATATATATATATATTTCAAGAGTTTCAACTTGAAAAATCATGTTCATGCACAAATACCCATGAATGCATGTGTATGTGTGCACACACACAATGAGTTTATATTTTAAAAACTTGCGCCAAAAAGAAAACCCACAGGTTACTTTACAAATAAATCATCTCCTATATTTTATTATAAAGTCTTCCTGTTAGTATATTTATTTCTAAGCATAAATGATCGTATACATACACTCTCTTCACACATACTTTGGTGCTAAAATTCAGATTCAGAGAACAAGTTAAAAATCAGCCAAAAAGAAACACACACATACGCACACACAAAACACTGGGGGATGTGAGAGGGAGTGTATATGGAACAAAAGCAGAAAGCCAGCTGGTTAGCTGGCCTTTAAAAAGGTATCAAGGAATTAGGCTGAAGGCCATTAATCCTACAGTCTTCACTTCTCTGCCAACTCTCACTGCTTGTATTACCAAGCCATCATCCAGATGAAATCAGGCTTCCACAGGGTTTCTGCTTCCCCAGAAACCTTCCTCTCTACCCTCCCCACCTGCTGCCCCTCACACAGCAGCAAAGTGGAATCCAGAAGGAAAATATTAAAATCAAACGAGGCTTTAGGGAATCAGAGAGGTGGGTGGAGAGTAGCTTCTTAAGCACAATATTCCTTCTTCGAAGTCTTCTTAATTACACTTAGAGAAAGAACAGGGGCCAAACAGAATAGCGGACTTCTAAATTTACTGCCCTTAAATGAAGGGTTCACTTTCATAGGCTTTATGGAAGTGATGGTGAACTTCTGTGCTCAACTGCTTCTCTCCATCAGTCCTGGCCCACTCGCGCCTGCATGTGGCTTTTTTCACCTATAATCTACAGGCTGCTCGAACCCCATCCCCCCAATATGTAAATGAGAATATTAAGTCATATCAAGCAGGGCACAGAGCATGCACATCACCTGAGTGGAGGTGATTTCAAGTGCTGGTTGTCAGGTAACAAACAGGTATGGGAATCTTAAAGTGAAATGGCAAACTAAGGGCCTGACTGCTTTCCCCAAGGAATGTTAGCTCCAAGGTAAATTCCTCTTTACTGCAGGCCTACTATGTGCCAGAATCCGTGCTAGGCTCTGTTCACATATTACTTCAATGAACATTTGTAACAATCTGTAAGGCTGTACTGGTTAAGAACCTCAGCTCTGAATCTAAAGCACACCTTGGTTTCAACCCACATCTACCACATCTACCAAGACTGTCATCTTGTCCAGTCACCTGGCATTTTTAAGCTTCAAGTTGACTCCTCTTTGAACGCAAGAACCTACCTCATAGTATGGTCGTAAGAATATTAGTGAGCATAGGGCTTGGCACATGGGATGTTCTTCCTCAGTGGTTACTGTTGTCGGCATACCCATTTTATAGCTGAAAAGTCAAGTCATTTGCCCAAGAGGCAAAGCCAGGAATGGGCCCCCTAATTCGTCCTGACTCCAAAGCATGTGCTCTTTCCACAGCACACTACTATCTCCCTGTGGCTCCACACCGTATGGAGAGAGACCAAGAGCGGAAGTGCCTAGGCTCTTTTCAGCCAAAGCTTCACACTAGCCAGATAGACCCTCAGGGCTTCCATGATCCCATACTGGAGTCTCTACTTTGATCTCCTTCCTCTCAGAAATAATATGCAATGAGCCAGGTCTTTGGAGGAAGTGTCTCTATATGGGAAACCAGGCACACTGCCCCAGACAAGGCAAAGGCCAAAGCCATCTTGGGGATGCTCTAAACCAGGGGTCCCTAACTGTAATCGGTCTGTGGCCTGTTAGGAACCAGCAGGAAGTGAGCAGCAGGCAAGCGAGCCAGCGAAGCTTCATCTGTATCTGCAGCCGCTCCCCAGTGCTAGCATCACCGCCTCAGCTCCACCTCAGATCATCAGGCATTAGATTCTCATAGTAGCACTAGTCTCTGGTGCCAAAAAGGTTGGGGACCACTGCTCTAAACATTCACTCTTTTTTTTTCCAGTTTCAATCTTGCAAATTTGGTGAACAGAAGGAGTAAGGGATGTTTAAGCCATGAAAGTGTCGAATTAGATAGAAGTGGCTCAGAAACGCAATCTAACAGAATCGTAGAATCTTCACATTTTTAAGTATGATTTTAATCACATCTTTTCAATTTAGATATTATTAAATTATACAACTATGACAAGTTGAGTTCTAATTTCCTCAATGCCACCTTTGTAAAATGCACATATCGCTGCGGGCCATGTGGAGCTTTGAAAGTCAGAACGTCACACATCCTGAAAAGCAAACTTCTGGCCTTTCCAGGCAGAGCTGGATGGAAGGGAGGGGAGGCTAAAAACAGGCAAATGCAAGCACAAATTCCAATTCTATCTGTTATCCCGCAGCAATTTATTTATGGTAGCTGGTTTCCACATTACCTACGAAACGGTCTGCAGAAGAAAGATAAAATTGAATGAACACGATACCAATCAGGTCAGCAAACAATCAGGAAACTACAGTTTTGTCTATTTCTGATTTGTTTTGATTTAAGAAAAAAAAAAAAAACTGGCCCCCAGATGCTTTCTTTTTCCACCCTCCAAATCTGTACGTTTAGAAAAATGAAGTGATTGATAATAAAGCTATATATATAGCAAATTACATATATATAATTTGAATAAAATGCCATTTACTCTGCTTTTTTAAAAATACATTTATTCCATAATGATAAACACGTTTACAGGGAAGAGGTCTTCAGAATAAGCACCTACTAGGATTAAATTTACATTCTCTGTCTAAACATACACACACACACACACACACACACTCATGCGTGCAACTTATTTTAAACTGCCATGTGCTCACATTTGCAAACACTATAAAGGCAAGTTTTTTAAAGAACAGTTTTACAACTTTAGAAGCTGGCAGAAATATAATTTTCCAATACCAGCTTTATGATTTTGGAACACATAAGAGAACAGTGACCTATTTTAATGATAAAGCATTCAGAACCTACCTTCCTGTCCTTAAGAACAAGCTAGGTCTCAGCCTATCACCGGAAAGGAGAGAGGTCTGGGTGTATGAATAATTAGGCAATCTCAAAGTGAGTACGCAGCTGCTCTGAGATGAGACCACTGACAAAGTCACAACGACAGCTCGCTAACATGTTCGCAGGACATCGGTTTCTCTTAGAAGTTGCTTTCGAAAGGATCAGCTGGGTTCCTACTGGATTAAAACACAAGCACTCTGAGGCAGCTTGTGTTCAACAGCTACATAAATCTATTAATCCAATCTAGAGAGATGGGGGGAGACCAAAGATTATGTCTCAAAGGCAACAGAGGCTCATCATTTGAAGCGGCAGCAAGATAAATGCGACCAACATAAAAATCAGAGCTTATCAGCTGTCAAGGTTCTGTAGTCGATGCCACCTTTTGGGGCTGGAGATCAGGAAAATGTATGTCTGAGGAAAATGGTTCTCTATATGTGACAATTTGAGCACAGAATACTATATGTCAAAATGCCTTACACTCTGTGTGTACTCATATAGGCATCAGTCTAAATTCAAACTGGAGTTGATGAGGAAGAGAGTCCCCTAATGCAGTGGTCCCCAACCTCTGTGGCACCAGGGACCGGTGCTCCTATGAGAATCTAATGCCTGATGGTCTGAGGTGGAACTGAGGCGGTGATGCTAGTGTTGGGGAGAGGCTGCAAATAAGGGATGAAGCTTCGCTCGATCACCCGCTGCTTACTTCTAGTCGTGTGTCCCGGTTCCTAACAGGCCATGGACCGGTACCAACCCATGGCCTGGGGATTGGGGATCCCTGCTGTAATGCACCAGTGAAGCCAGGGCAACCACAGCAAAGCGGACAGAGCTTCCGTTTGTGCTAGGCGCCGTGCCGAGAGATGGATGCGCCACGATGACTACAGAAGATCCTTGCCCTCACGGAGCTCCGGTTTCAGGGGAGTGAGCGGACACGAAAACAGTTCACTTCTACACGATGTGCTGTGTGCTGCGAGAGAAGTGTTCTATGGGAGCACGAAAAGGAGGAAGAGGAGGAAAGCTCTACCTGGAGACGAGGAAAAATGGTCAGAGATGACACCCAGGTTGGGTGTTGACCTTAAAGTACCCAGCTAAGCAGAAAAAAATCATGTTTTTTAAAGCAACATCGGCACTATCACTCTCCAAAGGTGTGAGATTTAATACATTTTGTACACTTTTCACATGTAGAAATTCCATGAGGATGTTCTTTGTTTTTAAAAGCAAGACCGAATCAATTTTATTGTATTGTTATTGTGTGACAGAGAATACCTGGGCATGGTTGCTTATTGAGTTTGTTCTAATGGCTGGATACAGGGCTGAGCATCATGGCTAATACCATGAAATTCACTCTGGGAGGCTGGTGTTCACCACGAATCTAATCCTGGGGTAGGAATCCATTGTACTCTACGATCACTCTCATTACTGACACACAGGGGAAGCTACCGTATATACTGCTGAGTTGCATCTGTCAAGGTGAGTGTACTCAATCCCTCTGGCCTGGCTTCAGCAGAGGCCTAGGGTTAGCTGGGGACCCGACCTGCACAAAACAGTCTGCTGTTTCCAAGCCCTAACTCTGGTGTGAGTCACTTTCAGTAACAGCAGATTTGACAGCAGCTGGAACTAGAGGTGGAAGAAAAGAAGAAGTGTGTATCTGTAAACTCGTGGCCATCGCTTACGAGCAGTTACTTTTCCTCGAGTCATCATTCCTTTTGAAGTACGTAATGACATCCTCAGATTTACTGATGAGGTTCAGAGGTTAAGTAACGCACCCAGGGACACATGGCTAATGAGAAGAACATCCACGGTTCAAGCCTAGGTCTGTTTGACCCAAGAGACGACTATGCCATTACGAGCATTCTCTGATCCCTACCGAGGGAGACACTGTAAACTCTGCAAAAACTCAGTCCCACAAGGAAGCAGAGAAGATCAAGTAAAAAATCTCAAGGAAGCCAGAATTCTGATCAGAATTCTGAAATGAGATCTATTGGTGATGAGTCCGGCATTTTCCAAGGCACTGCTTGGCAAAACCAAAGCACCGACTTTAAGAATACTTGGTCATGCATTGTTAGGATAATAAGCTCCCCAGCACTCCTAGGGCTTCCTAGCCAAACGAGGTAAATGACAAAACATATCAAGAAAACAATACGAAGGTCTGCTACAGCCTCCAGTAACCCGGTCAAAGAGAAAGGGGCACTGCTGTGCATGAAACAATATATTATGTATCTTCTCTCCTTCATTTTTTTCCCTTTCTCCTCCATTAAGGCCAAGGAGCAGCTTAGGTTCTTGATTTAGCACACATATCCTTTGATGGAATGAATCCTCATTACTGTCAAACAGGAAGGAAGACATTACAAATGCACTCAACAGTCTGGGTGCAAAGGAATTTCTTTCTTTAGTCCTTTAGGTGTTCCTTGATTTTCCCATCAAATGTCCAACTTTGTAAAGAGAAATCTGTTTTTATTCCACAAACAAGAGATACGAACCAGGATCTATGTATATTACTACTGAGCTACACAATCTTCACTGTCATAAGCCGTTCATTCGTTCCCTCTTTATTAAACACTTTATGCATATGACATTGTGTTTGTCTAGAACTGTTCCAAGCACAAAGGAAGCATGAGACCACGTAGGTTTCTTTGTGGTATGGAAGAGTGTTTTATTACGTTCAGCTATATTTGAAGACTAAACTAAGGAGGAGAGAAGATGGGAATTTGCAAGGCAAAACCTCTAATACTCCTAAAGATATTAAAGACAGGAACAGGGGAGTGTTAAGTCAGCTCCATGGATTCCCCAGACATCTGCAGAATACACTACCCTGATGAGCCAAAACTCCCACTTAAAAAACTGTTTATTATCGATATATTAGAGCATTTTATAAATTTCCCAAGTGTCAGATCACCCCTGAGTTAGCACTGACTCTTAAAAAACACAAGCATTTAAAGATTTATCATCGATTCAATTAAACATGTATCAAAATGGCATTCTCTCTGATGACCTGTACTGAAACTCACATTTCCTCTTTCTTACACAGATAAGTTAGTCTTACAAATTGACAGAGATAGTCTCTATCAAAATATCGAATTAAATGACACCTCTAATCAAGAATCTAAGGACAGGCTCAATTCCAACACGGTAGTATTCCTGAATTCGCAAAGACATGAGAAAGCAATAAGCATAACAGACTCACCCCAAAACTGAAACCATAAGAATTGTTCTAATGAGAGAGAGTTGGTAATGTCTTAGATGCCTTTCTCTAGAACTTCACTGGTATCGATTCAAAGGGCATGTAAAATATTTCGTAGAAACGTAGGTTACTTAAGGGACAGTAACTGACTTAAAGTTCTTTTTTTTTTTAAATGAACTAAGACACAAAGCAATCTGATTTATCTCTTGTTGGTACCTCTTCAGGAACTTCTGGTTCTGTTAGGGAAACCAGCTGCAACAGCTTTAAGCCAGTAGCATTACCCAACAAGGATGTAAAGTTCAGCCCTTATAGTGATATAGAAACGTGATAACAGCTTCCCAAAATGACACTTTGTCGTATTTTCAGGACTGCAATTATCTGGAATCATAGTTTTTATTCTAAAAAGGAAAAAGAAGAAAAAGCAGTTCCTATAACAAACCTAGGGTGTCTATGCCACTCTGTTCGTCTTATTTTTAAGCACGCAAACTTATGTTTAGCAGGCAGCGAAGGCAAGAGCAGGCAGCTATGGTATATTTTAAGGAAAAACGGATGAGTATAAAGAAATCCACCATTTACCAGGTTGTATATATCTCTGCGTAAGTCACTTAACTTCTTTGAACTTCAGTTTCTTTATATGTGAAATGTATATTTAAAATATCACAGTGCTCAGAACATTCTAGGTATACGGTAAATGTTAGCAGAATGTGACTTGAAGTAGAATTAAATCACCACACATGATTCCTGTCACTTCTCATGTTCATCACTCAAGTGATTCCCAGAAGAGGGACACCTCGGGCATTGTCCCCACCACATCATGGAAATCCTCGGGGGCAAAGTTCTACCATCAAGAAGC
>NW_006439568.1:8524495-8527857 GCF_000325575.1 Pteropus alecto | reverse complement strand
AGAGAAAGGAGGGAGGGAAGGCAAGAAGTGTGGAGAATAGAAATTATCCTACAGTTAGTTTCCACTGACTTTAAGTAAGAAATAAAAGCAAGCTCCTCTAGGTGGTGGTTACGAAGGGTGTGTTCACTTTGAGAAAATTGGCTAAGTTGTAACTTATGATTTGTGGACTTTTTCTGTATGTGTATAATAATTCCATATAAATGCTTACTGTCAATGTCTTTCGAAAAGAACTACAAGAACATTCTATCTCTAGAACTGGGCAAAGGAGAATTTAAATCAAAAGGGCCCATTCTATACCACTCGATCAAAGTGTACTAACGACTCCGGTGAAAAGAAGCCAGAATTCAAGTGCGAGGGACCTAGATTCAAATCTAGTTCTGCTGGCTCTCAAGTTAATATTCCTGAACCTTGGTTTTATCTTCTGTATAATGGAGCTAACAGGGAGTTTCTTTTAAAAGGCATGTAGGTATGAGTGGGTAGTAATTTCTTTCCTTATTCCTCCTCTACTCTGAAAAATCTTCCAAGTCAGGATCCATTCCAAGCCCAGTCATCTTAATATAATGTCTGACACATGGTATGTAGATTAATATAGCTTTGCTCAAGGAAAGAAGGTGACTGATGACCAGCTTCTTAACTTCTAGGGACTTATAACCTAGAACAGAGTGAGAAGACCATGAAAACAACTCTACCCACTCATACCTACAAGGCCCTCTACTAGCTGCTGGCTCTACTTTCTCCCAATCACAAATAATCTACCCCAAAAGGCTGGCGTCCTCGCATTCCTCTAAAAACACTACACTTCCTGCTGGCTGCCTCTGCTTACATAAAAGCTTTCGCCTTTGCCAATGTTTACTATCTGAGATTCTCTGATTCTCCTGCTCTTGGCTTGCATCCGCTTCTTAATTCTTACAGTGGTTGTTTGACCATTCCCCACCATTCGATGTCTTACCTAATACTTCAATTTAACTTTAATTTAGCACATGGTGAACACTCAACAAATATTCAATTTTGATTAACTTAATTTTTGGAACATTGATTTAGAATGTATCTAAATACTGCTCAATCAGTCTAATGAAAGAGGAATATATAAACCAGTAATGGCCAAACACACATGACAATACTGATGTCCGTGGCAGACTCAAGCAAGAGATTTCTTTCCTAGTGAATTAAGGAGTCCTAAGAATCCTTCTCAACACAGCCGTCCAGGAAGCTACTACCAATAAATCTGAGAGTTGCCATCAGTTGAAATCTATTAGTTACCTCCAGGAATAATTATCTTCCCAATGACAGCTCTCTAAAACCTCAGAACCTCAGAGCACTTTTCCAAACTCTGCCCTAAACCACGCACTATTTCCTATGTAATTCCTTAGGGCACAGAACAATCATACCTGTGTATTAAACTGCTTACATACGACTTACATCTAAAAAAAAAAAAACAACAATGATGTACACCATTGGGCACCTAAAAAATTAATGAATGAAAAAATTTTACAGAGAAAATACTGTCTCTTCGGGAAAGAATAATGTGAGTTTTTAATCTATTTTAAGGAAACTGATGGTGATGTTAATCTACGGAATCAGAAGGCAGAGGTCATGTGACACAGGACTTAACTTCTCCCCACGCCCCCCCACAAATCCATCCTATAGTATTCAGGTAACATAGAACCGCTTATTCAAAATGTGGAGAATTCCAAGAAAACAAACAAGAGAAGGGAGACTGCTCATTTGAGCATGTCTCCCTCATCCCTCAGTACGCTGATGGCCCAGACCGTGCCTGACCCTGGACATTCACCCACAAACTACCCTGAATTCTCAGGAAAGGGCAGAGCACTCCTTACAGAATTCCTTCTTAATATCTTCCCCGCTGTGCACCAACTCTCAAAGGATTCTCAGATGGAACAAGACTGCCTCAGCAAAGTAAATGCTTCCACCTGGGCAAGTCCACCAATATCCAGATTCTTGCCCAAACACAAACAGGTGACAATGAATTGTCAGCATCTGAGTAGCTAAGACGAGCAGCCCACCTTAAGGGTCTAGCAATTTTTGCCATCAATAATCTCGAGCCACCATCATCCGTATTTATCGCAGACACCGAACACCCTAAAATGCTTGTTCTAGGTACCCAGCATCAGAGTTCTACGCAAATGGTTGGGAGAGCAATCTACAAAGCCTCTGTTTCAGGTTGATGCCCAGTTCTGATATTAAGCATGTTTCCTGCCCTCCTCTACTTCTGTTGTTAGTGGGAACACCATTACCTTAAAATAACATTCTGTAATTGCTTGCTACTGAGCACATTTGTGCTTTCAGTAGTGACACTTAAAAATAAAAAGCTCTATTAATTATTAATAATGAAAATGAGCTACTCTGAGTGAGGAATATCCTCTCACTTTGCTGTTTTTAGTAGCCACCAGTTGTACCGTATCACCTATGAATTAATGAAATGTGCCTACGAAGTTTATTGTCCTACCACATCTGACTTGGTAAGAATCCATCCTAGGTCTTCCTGATGAAATTCGCACTTTTAAAAAACAAATAGACTGGGAAGTATTTATCCTCTATTAGGAAGCTCTCACTTTTAAAAGAAACCTGTAAAGTTTGCTGATCAGGTTGTTAGTAAGTTCAGGTATTTATAAGCCTAAGAAATACACCAACCACGTGTGAGTGTTTTTTTGTTTTTGTTTGTTTTTGTTTTGTTTTGTTTTATTTTGTTTTTACTTGAACAGTAAGAGAGCATCAGCTATAAAACATTTGGAAGAAAGTAAATATCTATGTCACCATTTGTAACATTAAGGGACAATCTATCCACACAAATTACATTTCTCTTTGTCAAATAAGGTCTAAACTTTAAAGAAACGAATTCCTGGCTCATTTTAGCCAAACATAACATTTCCACTAATTTAGGCAATAACATTTCCATTAATTTGGTTAATCTGGTGTTACTTGGTTTAATTTGGTATCAATGAGCCTAAAAATAGTGTGTACTGAAAAAGTCTTTTTAAGCGAGTAAATGTTATCAACCATATAGAATTAGGAAGGTGATATTTCTTCCCTTAGGAGAACTAATTTCCCAAATGGAAACAATACATGAAATTTGAAACTGCTGTACATCTCTTACAAATCAGTTTCTTAAAAAATCATTTTTTAATAGGGTCAGACAATGATAAACACTTAGAACTAGTCTGGTAAAGGAAATTATGGCCTAAAGAGATATTTAAGGTCCCAAATTCACAAATAGCTAAGTTGGTGACTGAAAGGAGCATGGGCAATACCAGGGCCTCCTGGGTCCACACTGGCCCTTCTTCTCAAGGACTCATGCTCAGCCTGAGTTTTATGAACTTAAACATAAAATGAGAACAAAAACC
>NW_006439568.1:8518137-8524432 GCF_000325575.1 Pteropus alecto | reverse complement strand
TACAAACAGGTTCAAATGCCTTTACGTCTATAATTTTTAAGGCTCTAGTTCACATTTTATTGCTGACTACCTGATTTCTTTGAACTCCAGTGTTCTCTTCTGTCAAATGGACTGATACCATTACGAAGATAATATGTAGAAGTTATTTTCTGTCTTGTAAACTGAAAGGATTGTTTTACATTTCTAATTTCAGTTGAATGGCCTTTTTTTAAAATGTATTTTTTATTTTGTAATGCTTAACGTTTTTAATTTTTACTTTTCAATTAGAGTTGACATTCAATATTATTTTGTTAGTTTCAGGTGTACAGCATAGTGGTTAGACATTTAAGTAATTTATGAAGTGACCCCCTGGTTAGACTAGTACCCACCTGGCAGTATACATAATTATTACAATATTATTGACTATATTCTTCCCTATGCTGTCCTTCACAGCCCCGTGACTATTTTATAACTGCCGATTTGTACTTCTTAATCCCTTCACCTTTTTCAACCCGCCCCATGCTCCCCCTCCCATCTGGCAGTCACCAGTTTGTTCTTCATGTCTGAGTCTGTTTATTTTGTTTGTTCATTTATTTTGTTTCTTAGGTTCCACATATAAGTGAAATCACATAGTATTTGTGATTTGGCATTTCTTAATGTCATACTCTTAGTTTAGAATAGGTCACCATTATATATGTTTTGTTCATTTCTAGTCAGAAGGTTTGTCTATGGCAGCCTCTGTCAATCATGCTAAATGAGTTGGCTAAGTAAACTGCATAAAAATTTTTTTTAAACAATGAAAGCCTGCCCAGCTCTCATATAAAACAGGTCTCCATCCAGACCTTCAACGTAGCCGGGGGTGGGGCACATGCTTAAAAAAAGGAAACACGCTACCTTTGTTTCAGGCTGGTGAATCTGGAGTGCCTTCAGCATGTCCCTTCTTTTGATCTGCTGCTAAAGTCTCTTTTGCAGCCCCTAGATTGCCACTCCTATGACAATGGAGCTATCAAAAGTAATAGAAATGTTTTAAACTGTGGCATTTTATTATTCTTTAAAGACTCTTAATTCTACTCCAAAAGTTCCGGAAAGAGCCATCCTATGACACCATATATGTTTGTTTGTTTTTTGAAGTGGGGGGTGGGGGGGTGTGGGATATCAAAGAGGACATTCCAAAGGCCTAGTGGCAAAACTGACATTAATTTCAATGCCTTTGAAATGCTCATCATTGTTTGCTATCTGTCCCTTACACTATTCCAGTTAAACAGAAGAAAAAGGGAAGGGCAGCTTTAACAAAAGGGCTATTATGGTGCTTGGCACAGAGACCTCCCACACATTCCCACTGACTAGGTGACCCAGGGAAGATTTCTTCTCACATACTCCAAAGGAAAGGTGAGGACAGCTCTCCTCTTCCTGCAGCCATCACTCTCAGAAAGTGTACTCACTCAGCCAGCAGACATGTATGGAGCTACTCCTTACATGTCCTGAGTAACAGGAGGTCCATATTCTCATGGAGCTCACATTCTACTGAGGACAGCAATTCAAGGAAGACCCTGTAAAGCAAACCGACTGTATCGAGGCCAGTTTACAACTAGAAGAGATAGGCTTGTTTATTGTCTAGCCAATACTTGTCATTAAAATCAAGGATTACAGTGACAAGCTCTTAGGAAAATCAGAATGGGGTGGACAGCTATTAAAAGCAATTTTTGGATGCTTTTTAAATGGAAGAAGATAATGTTGAATGTTTACGAGGTCTAAGAACTACTATATACACAAAACACTTATTTTTACATTAAAAAAAAAAAATAGAGACAATAAGCAAGAGGTTACTTCCAAAAGTAAGGGGTGAGGGAAAGACAGTAAATCAGAGTGCAGCGACTGAAAAGTTAAGGGGGGTCGGGGAGATGGTTGGCTCCTCATATTAGAAAGGAAGGCCAAGGAAGCCCTGTCCGAAGAGGTCACCCTTAAACATTGGAGTTGAGGTCGAAATGGGCAGAAGGAAGGCAGAAGCCGTAAAGATGAGGCAGAAAGCCATGCAAGCAGAGGGTATGATGACAAACCGGCACCCTGAGGTGGCAGGTAAGAATCAGCTTGGAATGTCCGAGGAAGCAAAAAGGCCAGTGTGGCTAGAAAATAATGTGGGAGTTGGGGAGGCAGGCTGAGGCTGGGTCTCTGTCATGGTGACGGGGCTGGACTTAATTCCAAGCGTGACGGGACAAGTTTGGAGGTTTTAAGGAAGGTTCCCGCATGTCCACCAAACGAGACTGGGGCTCTGCCTTGACCTTTACAATGTGCGTGTCCCTGGCAGGTCCCCTCGTTCCTCCACCCTCGGTTTCCTTATGGACAGACAAGGGCGGTGGGAGAAAACTTCTGGAAGTCCTGCTGCTTGCTCATCCTGTACTTTGTAAAGCTTTAAGGATGGAATCACTAACCAAACCCTGAAACTTACTGCAGGTAGAAATTCCAACCACTTAATATGGCATACAGTGAAAATTTCTTTGACTGGGATACTAAATGAAAATACACAGCTACACTATGATAATATTAACTATAAAACAGATTAAGGTCTGAAAAGAAGCATTGAAATGAATTATTATTGTCAATATCATGGGTGATAAAGAAAGACTGAGGACTGTCCCAGAATGGAGGAGCCTAGGGAGAAATGACGGCCAAATGCATTGGGGGATCCCGGACTGGATCCTGGAAAGAAAGAGAATCGGTGAAAACACTGATGGAACCCAAATGAAATCTGTAGCTTAATTAATGTATTAATACACACCAATGCTAATTTCTTGGTTTGAATAATTATACTAAAGTTATGTAATATGTTAACTTTAGGGAAAGCTAGGTGAAGGGTATAAAGACACTACTGTTTTTGGAACTTTTCTTTAAGTATAAAATTATTTCAAAGTAAGTTTAAACAAAAGGCTATTTTGTAGTCATATAATTGCCGGTGATTTATATCTCTTAAATGTGTTATTTTTATTTCTTAGGTTTATAACTTTATGCTGATATACATATATATTTTAATCACAATTGGATGCTATATTCGTTTGCCATCATTCATTCGCTGTCACCATTTCTCGGATAATCTCCCTTTCTTGAAAACTGCTGGAGAAAGCTGACAAATGAATTCATCTGCAGGACATCCAGGATGGTGTCTAATATGCTTTCCCAATGATGATCATAATATGCATTCTATTTCCTCTAAGGAAGGTGTCTCCACAGTGGATTAAATGCTTTCTGCCAGGTTTGCAACAGAGGAACCATCGTTTTCACAAGCCTCTCTGAAACAGCACATGTAAAGCCTTGAGAGGTTGAGATGGACTGCTGATAAAGATAACAATCACTCCCAGAAGAAAGAGATATCCGAGCAAGAGTGTGCTCCACTAGCTGGCCACACCCTCCTGTGAGGCATGTGTCTCCTGGCAGGCCTTCCTTCCTCTCCAGAACTCCAGGGAAGATGGTCCACCTCGTGTGGGACCTGACTACAGCTTACAAATACAACAAACTCTCACCCTGAGAGCTTGAGACTGCTGTAAACACGTCCGGTTCTGCTTTCCTGCACCTTGGAACTACAGCCTGGCAATAGAGACACTGAATTACTGTGACAGCAAGAGAGAAAAGCAAAGAGGAGGGAGGAAGAAGAATCAGTGGGGAAAAGAAAAAGAAAATGAAATGAACTGAGAACTATTTACGTGAGCCTGTCTGTTACCCAATTTAATCACCCAACAACCTCACCAAGTGTCTCTCTCCTCATTTTACAAATGAGTTGACCAAGGCTTAGAAAGTTTAGCAATGTGACCAAGTGTTCTGACTCTACCTTAAAAGCTCTTTCTATAAGATCATGGCAAAATCCACAAGACCCTGGCCTAGTGAAACAATATACTTGATTAGTGCTGTGTGGATGTCTAAGAAATAGTTTTGCTGTTCGGTGCCATTGGAATGTGTAATGAAACCACAAACAGCCCTGAGGCCTAAGTCCGTGAGATGTCAGGCCACTGGGATGGGCATTGCTGGCAGAGACCAAGGCGAAGAGCTTCGACTCTTGTCAACCTGTTCAAGGCTGATTCCTGACTCCGAGACTCACTGGCTGAGGAATCCAAACTCCACTTTCCTGATCTGTACAATGGGCATGGTATTAATACTTGCCTCTGGTGCAAATGGATACATAGTCCAGTGCCTGGTACACAGTAAGTTCTTCAGAATTACAAGTTCTTTCATGATTAAATTCTCCCATTGTATAATCAAACCAACGGCAGGAGACCATCGCAGATTAGTTACGCCCCACGTAAACCTCAGACACAGGTCAAGGCTTCCTATCTCCCGCTATCCGGCGGGACAGCTGGAAACTATGTTCCACTCATCACGAGAGGAAAGCAGAGATTCTGAAATGTGATTACTCCAACCTCAATGACTCAAGAGATGAAACATACTCATCCGAATAGTCTGTTCAGACTCCCTATCCCATGTGTAACTGAGTCTAAATACCATAGGCGAAGCACTTAACAGGGGCAAAAGTCTGAAACTGACCATCAGCGAAAAGCAACAAACACTCGACAGCCCTAAGCCAATCAAGAGCCAATGCGGAAGCCTCTCAAGGAATCGGCCTTGGGGAGAAGGTAAATGGTGGGTCCACATTTTATATTTCTCAGTACTTTTTGGGGGGAGCTTGTAAAGAGCATTCTCTTTAACATCTGTTCCTCTTCGTAACTCAGCAGAGAGCCGGCTTCCAGGATACCCAGAACCTCCCTCAGCTTTTATTTCGATCTGAGCAGGCCAGAGGCAATGATGGTTTTAAGACCACATTATCACACCTTATTCTAGTTCTCGATTTGATGTCTTATACGGAGCAAGCACTTAGTAAATATTTGTGGATCTGACTAATATTGTTTTTTTTTTTTTTTTTAAATACTGATAGTCTGCCATAATACCATACTTTCTCACAGGGAGCTACAAGTGTTTAGTTATTTTAAGGACATCCCTATAGAAATGCAGAAAAGGAAAGAAAAAAAGAGAAAAAAATAAAGTTTTTTTAAACACGTTAAGAAAAAATAAAAACTACTTTAGGCAAGATGTTAGAGACACACAGACAACAGGCTCTCTGATCAACGGTGGTGCCAGTTGCAAGGCAGAGACGAAAACCAAAACTAGGAACCGCTCCCTAGAAATGGTTCTGCCCCACACAGAGCGAGTCCCGCGTGGAAAGCTGGTGGGCTGCACGCTGCCGCCACTAGAGATTACCGCGACCACTTTCAAGTCCAGACATTTCCCCTTTAAACATTTTATATTTGGAGACCTCAAGAGCAGACAGGAGAACCTGCACTTTCTACTTTGCTCCTTTCCTTACTCTTCTATTTCATTTATTTATTTCAATGGAGCAAGTAGTCACTTTGTGCTGAAAAAAAAAAATAATTTAAAAACGGCATCGATAACATAATTAAAAAGAAAAAATAATCTTTTGAGGCTAGAAAAGATCTTGAAAATAATGTATTTCAGCAGCCTCCTTTCCTGAGGAGAAAACTGGGGCTTAAGTGATGGAGCCGGGGCTGGGGTGCAGGCCTCCCACGCTTGGGCTCTGTGTCCTTTCAGCCTCCGGCACCAACGACACTCTCACAGAGCCGGGTGGCAGAGGCCAAGGTGGAGCAGCTCGGTGTCATGAGTTTTTTCTGGCCAGACTGGATCCTGACCTCGGCTAGTGAGTCACCTCTCACTATACAAGATGGCCATCACAAAGCACAGAAATAAAATGTCCCAAAGTCAAGACCTATCTTAAGAAAAATTCCTTCCCAGAATTTACGTAAACATCTGGGAACCGGGCCCTCTATTGCTAATGACACTGGCCAGGTGGTCATCAAGTGAGAGCTGTAAGATAGGTTCCAGATAATCGTAACCACAGACGGGGGTCGAGAATCAGTGTGGGGCGTAGAGCTCAGGCCGGCAGTGGGACAAGTGAGCATCAGTTAGAAGGAGTCAGGCAGTCCGAGGGAAGCCCGGTCCACGCGAGGCTCCTGGTCCCGCGGTTTGCCTGCCTCTCACCAGGAGTAAGCATCAACCCACAGGGCCAGCCTCCGTAACTATAGCTGGGCCTCGCCTCCAGTCCCGGGGGCCTCAGAGCACGACGGGAGTTCAGGGCCTCTCTCTTCCAGATGCTCGGACCACTCCAGGGACTCCGAGCAAAATCTACCCCGCCCCCACCCCCAACCGACTGAAGCCATGTGGCAGATCCTCCTGGCTATGGCTGTGAGCTGAGTACAATTTGAAATAAGGCCTGGAATATTCTGTTTTAGCTGAACATAAAAACTAAGACTATAAAGCA
>NW_006439568.1:8492522-8518092 GCF_000325575.1 Pteropus alecto | reverse complement strand
TCCATTGTCTTCCATGGATTTCTTTGATAGGAACTGATAATTTTGGCATTTCCATGTTTTTTTCCCCCCATGGAAAAGATGTTATGGAGAAGATGATACTATGTCTTGAGAATTAGTCAGAAATCAGCACATTTACCAAAGAGTTGAGACTTCTTTCTAAATTTTATTAACAATACCGATTAAGAAAAAGCTAATTCAGTGTATAATGGATAAGAAGGCATACAAATAATTCAAGGACACCCATCAAAATCAATTCCTTCTCCCTGGATGTCACCCAAATAGTAATATTATTGGTGGGAAGAAAACCAAAGGAGAGGAAGAAAAGAATTTTAATAAGCTACCACAATGTGAGCACCTCTTTTCATCAGTCGCTAGTCATTTTTATCTTCGTCCAAATACTCACTGGACATCTAAAACCCACTCCACTTCTCTAATATTTTCATTGTTGATATGCTTTTATAAAATTCTCACCCTGAATTTTTGAGGTGGATGGTTTATAACATTTAACAGAGCTAATAGGATGGCCTCCAAGACTCAGAGCTCTCCTTGCACCTGGCAGGATTAGCATATCTGTACAGTCTCACGTGCATATAACATGGACATCGCTCCTGTCTGTCCAGTAGAACAGTCTCTGTAGGCAGAGAAGACAACAGGAGATGAGGATGTGCCTGGACAAGCAATCGTCCGTTCCATCCCAGAGGAATTCGCTTGGGGGCCTTGTTGGTATGCAGGACCTACATCCCCTCATTTCTTTTCACTCACTCGCTGTCACTCACTGACTTAGTATTTAACGAGAGCTTAACATGTGCTCTGTGCCCTTCTGGAGATACACAGATGACCAAGGCTTGGTCAGCACACCATTGGAGGGATGGCAGTGAGGATCCTGCCATAGCGCATGTTAATGTGGAGAGTCCTGTGTCCTTTCCAGCTCTGCTACTTAAGCCACCAATGAGCGCTGCTGTCTGCCCAACGACTTCCTTTCTGAGCTTCAGAGCCTCCTGTGATGTAGCTTTAAACAGTATGAGATGGTAGAAGACGTGAGGCATCACTAAATGTGAAATTGGTATCTCCTATTTCTTTCTCAGCAAGGTTACTCCTTAGAATTTCTATTACACTCCAGATGACACCACAAGGAGTGGACAAACAACCCAGTTAATGTACAAGATTCTGAGAATGTATAAACTTTTGTGTTTTAAGCTAGTACGTTTAAGAGTGTCTTCTTAGTGATACGAATCATCATGTAAAAACAATATCCACAGATCAGTTGCCCTAAGTGAACCACTGAAAATTCTTGAGAACAAAACTACAGGTTTGCTAAATTCAACACAGCTTACTTCCACTGCAGAAGACACCCTTGTTCCCCGCCCTGCGCCACCCCCCCCCCACCAAATCCTTGGAGAACCAAGAATGCAACTTTATAGAGTAGTAAAATAGAACTTACCTTTACTGTTGTGCTCATTAAAGTGAAAATTAAGATGGCACCTGTCTTTTAAAGAGTAATACTTTACAGTTCAAGTCCGAATTCCATATCATGTTAAAATGACTCACTCTGTATTACTTAGAAAGTCAGCTAATAAGATACTTTATAAATGAATGTGGCTTTTACATATTTACTGTATGTTGAGAAGAGTTTTTGTGTTGAAATCTGGTTTATTTTTCTCCCATCGACACATGAGGCAAGATCGCTCCCCAGAAAGTGGACAGTGGAGATGGTGAGGGTGCTGAGAGGGAGGGGAAGGAAATGGGGAGCTGAGGCGAAAGAGTGGAAGAGGGAGAGAGAAGATGGAAGCACCGAATTTCTATTCTTTAACAGCAGCAGTGAGACTTTAAGAGCAAAATTGTTCACCGATGAGCAACGCATGCCTAAATCCTAGTCTCGAGCATTCTTCCCCTGCATTCTCTCCTCGGCATGGGAACATCGTCACTTAACGAAGAAAATACGATGGAGAATCGTCGTCATACCAGTCTCCTGGGACGTAAAAGGGACCACTGCTTTCTGATTAGTTATTGCGGTTAGCGTTGGCAGCACGCCTTCACACTTCCAAAACGCCTTTACGATCATACACTAGTCCCTCGTTCCAGATGCCTGGGGAAGTGGGTCAGCATTATTGTCTCAGGATTACTTGAGGCAGGAGGAAAGAGATGGATGGCTATTAACGTGCCTTACTCACAGCTGTCCTGGGATAACAGGGGTGGGTGGTTCAGAAGAGCCCTGGGTGTTCCCAGTTTGCTCTTCCAAAAGATTAATCCCACCAACTACGTGGACCTACAGGTCCCCATCCCCAAAACATATGAGATGTAAAATTCTCAACAAATCTGTACCTTCAAATTTGTAGAACACAGGATCACAGTAACAGGCCATCCTTTAACAGTTTACATCAAAAAGGCGATTTTTATTTTCCTTCGTCTGTTTTTAAAACGCACTTACAGTTTATAAAGTAACATTGTGGTGGGGTGCATTTCCTGACAGTAATGATCATTAAAGTCTTCAGGCAAAGCCCAGGAGCCTGCAGCTCCTCTGGCCAGCATCATTAACTAGGGAGCAGCTACTCAAGAGGCCCTGCTATTTTCATAGTACATACTAACAGGTGTTCCTTTCATCTGAAGATCCTGGAGCATCTTACAGATACTACTCATTAAGTCTCAAGAGGCCTCTCAGAGACAGACCCTATTCACCAAAGAAAAAGGGGCACCTCATTCGCCAAAGAGAAAAAAGAACAACCAGTTCATATACTTGATAGAGCAACAACAATTTTACTGGAGGATGTCATTATGAAATCTCTAATCTGCATGCTTTCTTCAAGCATCATGCCCTCATTGGCAAAATGAGAATAATAGCGCCCATTCAGCCAATTTTATGAGGTTAGAGTGAAGATCAAATGAAGGAACAGATGTAAAGATGCTGAGTAAACTCTGATGTCCACACAAATAAAAGGCATTATTTCTATTATCTAAACCAAACCTAGTTTTGAGGCAGAAAATGCCACCTCCAAGACACTGTGCCCTAGACAGGGAGCCTTTTCTCCATACATCGTGGGCATTATTTATATAAATGGAAATTCTATTGCTATGTCTGTGATCCCATTCCTATAGGGTATAGGAGATGAAGAAAGGATATAATGTTTGCATACATTCAACAATCAAAAAACTCTTTCATCTGCCTGGAAAACATTCATGATAGAAGAAATAGAACTATACACTCAAACTCCACATAGGATTATCTTCCTTTTCAGATTTTTTTTTTTTTGACCTCAGTTACAAATATTGCAGCTTTAAAAAATTTCAAAGAAATCTCTGTGAAAAACTATAAATGTTCAACTGCCCATTGTATTTGCTGTTGGAGGACATAATCCACTTTGGTTCAAGGTTTCATGTAACAGAAACCTGGCAGTTTGCTTTGAAAACATATACAGTACTTTCCCCAGAAGGTGACAATGTAATGAGAAACTATCAGAAGTCAGAACTCAAAAGAACAGAAGGCCAAGCTGCTGTGTTACTAGTTAGTTGGCAGCCAACTTCACCATCATTGAGAAACTTTTACTAAGTAACTTTCCGTGAGCATAAAAGTTATGGTGATCATCTGTCATCCTTCTGGCTTCCTAAGAACTGATCCCCTCTTTTCTATGATTGGAGAATTCTCCACTGTGAGAGTCTGGGGGCAGAGGGGCAGGTTTTGCCTCTCATTAGAGAAGCAGAAACAGCCCAGCTCCTCTCCCCTCGCCCCACTTGCCCAGGTAGGGTAGGACATGAAACCTAAGGTAGCCAATCAATTGTGGCACTGCCCAGCATTCTGGGTACCTGGGCTGCTTCTGAGCAGGATCCGGTCACGGTTCCAACCATTATTTCCAGCCTAGTCCTAACCATCCTGTCAATACTGTGAACCGTCTAATGTTCTTCAATAATTTCTTTTTTATCTGGTGAATTCAGCCAGAGTCAATTCCTGTTGTTGGCTGTAAAGAAGCTTCAGTGGACTTATTTACAAGACAAAGCAGCAACACTTTCTAATGCTAATGATGAATGGGATTTGAAATTATCAATATGTTTAACTGACATAGAAAAGCAAAAGGAAGTATAAAGATGACCTCCTCTGCCCCCTCCCCCATGAATGATCTGGAACACTTTAGAAATGCGTAATTTTAGACTCTAACTTAAATCTACTGAATCATAATCTGAATTTTAAGAAACTAACTAGATAATCTGTATCGATGATTCTAAAATTGCCGGATTGGGTAACAAGTTGTTTCTCTGTCTCTACTTTATTAGTGATATATTTATTGAATGCCCTGGGCTAGAGTTATTAGAATATACACAAGGAGCTGACCAATCTTATCTACAGTTCATGTACAATTAAAAGATTTACTTTCTATGTCATTAGCTACACTTGAGAGTAGTACTTGTATGTCTGGCAGCGGGGAGGCGGGTAGGTATTTTTGGCTGCTATAAAAGCCAACGGGAGAATGGGAGCAATGCTAAATTAGTGAAATCCCTTTAGGAATTGTGAGCAGAAGCTAAAAGGAAATGATCTGTTTGTAACTTTAGGCAATATCTTTCCAGATCTTCTGAGCACAAAGGCAGTCAGCGGTTGCCAGTAATTACTGGGCCATGTACATACTACTGACCTCACACTGGCCTCCTTGGTTACATCATGTACTTCACGAAGAATAATTATCACTAAGGGAAAAACAGGTAAAGTGGGGAATCCAGAGTAACAATGCCTTCAATACTACCGACTTAGAGGGACGAGAGGCAGAGAGGAAAGAGAAATCTGGTCCAGTACGTTGTGAAGGATATAAAACCTAAGTCAAGTTTGATAAAGATGAGGCAAAATCAACATCCCTCTTTTCCGCATGTTGGAGGCTGCCAGTTCAAAGGGAATTTTATATCACAGATAGGAATTATTAATAAAGCGTAAGAGTAAATGGCACTTGAAATGTATACAACTTTTGGTACGTAATGGGCTCACTACAAGATATTCGAAACTCTGCAGCCCATTTGCCTAGTAAACTAAAACTCCCAAGTATGTGTTCTGTTAATTTTGGCTCTAAAATGACTTTCATTATAAACATAGACATGTTTCCACGGGGAAAATATTCCAAAACATAGATTTGGAGTATTTTAGGTAGGAAGGGCTATATTAATGCCATCCCCTGCCACAGTGGGTATCTTTAGACTAAACATGGGAATGTTTTTGAAATGTTTTTATCAGTGCAATGTCACTCGCCCTCACCCGTGCCATAGTCCACGGCTGTCCCCACATGACAGGAGAAGGCTGATGTACGAGGACAGGAGCTCTGTCATATTTGTCATTCTTTCCATAGCTTTTAGTATAGTCCTTGACACACAAGTGTTGAAAGAATGAATGGATCGATGAACCAAAAAACAAAACAAACAAACAAACAAGAAAACCACAACTTACTATTACAGGGGAAACTTGGCAGCGTATTTCAGAGCTAGAGCAGAAGTCTGCAGAGAAAAGTACCTTGCTCTCAAAAAGCCTGCAGACAAATGTTAACCACGTCACAGCATGCCCTAAGCCTTTTCCAGTTATGGAAGGAACAGGATTCCAGGTCTATGAGAATACATCTGAGGTAATTTGAGCTTATCACCAAGAAATTACTTCCAACTCAAGTATCTTGCAGTCACCATTTCACACATTCTTTTAGCTTCTTCATTTTCAAGTGAAGGATCCTGAGACCAAGAAGGTCAAGCCATCTGCCTCAGGTCGAGGTCCACAGAAGAGCCTGGACCAGAGCCCAGGCTGGCTAGCTCCTAGTTCCAGCACGGTGACACCGCTACTCTAAGGTGGAGCTATGAGCCTCTTCACAAGAGCATAACCCATAACCTCAGTGCAAGCCCGGTGCAACTGCCATGGCAGACTCTTGTTCTTTATTTTACGAGAGGGTAGAACTTCTATTTTTCCAATCCTTTCCCTCTTCTTGTATTTAAAATACTTTAGGAAGATTTATTGTCCCCAAAATGGACCTCGGCGGGCCATTACTTTAGGGCCTCTCATCCTAGGAGTGAGGATCCAGGTGAGCTCCTTTTAAGATGGACCAGCTAACACTCCAGACAGAGCCTCCTCGTCACTGCCCTCACGGACAAGTTTCCCCTACCTTCCTGCAGGAGCCATTTCATCATTCAGGCTTCATCACGAACGCAGGGTATAGGCTAGGTGCAGGGATGGGGTGGTGGGGCCTGAGGAATGAATCCATAAAATGTCATTAATTGCCAAAATCACTCAGTAAATTCAGACACCCAAATGCATAAACAAGTTATGTTTATGCATTTGGGTGTCTGAGTTTACTGGCTCATCAACATAATTTGTTTCTAGGACACTGGGGTGAGGGATGGGCGAGGAGAGATCACTGAAGCCAAAGCCACAATGTAGGAGGTCAGACAGGATAAGGAAAAGTAAGAGGGCAGACGGTTCAAGTCCATTGGTTTAAAAGATCCACACCCAACAAAAATGCTTATGGGAAAGGCTTTTCCTATAAACATCTTTACTTACATTCTAGCTGGATGGATTTCTAAATTTTCCTAGAGAGTCCAAGTTATTGAACATAACTGCACCATTGATGTCTCTTGGTTTAAGACCTGCCAAAAATTCTAGAAGAAAACTAGCAACTAAAGCCTGAATGTCACAACGTATTTCATCAATCTCACCTCAGAGGGTTCACCAACACTCCAAAGTCCAGGCGTTTACATGTGCAATTTATAACTCCTTCAATGAGCCCTCTTTGGGGTTCTCTGCCATGTGGGATATGCACTGTAATAACTATCCCCTACGTAAGAAAACTATTGATTTAAAATATCACCCCGAGTACATGCAGAGTTACAAACACTGCTCGCCTGTAAATTCCACTGCTTTTCTTAGCTCTACCTATCTGGCTGTCATCTTTCATGAAGTCCCAACTAGCAATAAAAAAACTGATTTGTGCCGCACCAAAAAGGTTTAAAACAAAACAAAACATCTCACTGAGGGCTCTTTCCTTTGATGCTGCATAGGTCCAGTGCTATTTCAGAGCACTTCACCAAACAGCCCATTTTAGTTCCCACAAATGCCTTATTAAACGTTAACTCTGACTTCTTTAAACTGGATTTAAAAAATTCATTTCCCTGGGGGGAAAAGTGTGCACGCTCTCTCTCTCTCTCTCTCTCTCTCTTTCTCTCTCTCTCTCTCTCTCTCAATCTCTCTCAATCTCTCTCGTTCTCTCTCGTTCTCTCTCTCTCTCAATCTCTCTCTCTCTTTCTCATCTCTCTCTCTGAAAAATCCCAATGTCTCTTTACAACAAAAGAACACTGCATTCAGCAAACATATGACACTAGCCATCTGGCTGGGGGAAATCATAAATTAAGTAAGCTGTGAGACGTTGATACTCTCGCAAGAGAAGATGGGCAGAGGAGGCAGTGTTACTTAAAATAATCATAGTAATAATAACAAAAATAACGCATTGTGAAAGAGTACTGTACCCCCTTAATCTGCTCACAAAAATAGGAAGCCACTTCTATGTTTAGTCAGATTCATTTGAAGGGAGGGCTGGCTGCACGGGTGTGAGGCCCACGCAGAGACACCGAAGCCCTGTGATCTGCGAAGGGTCCCGAACTTGGTTTAACGCTCTGCTGTCATGAAATTCTTAATTTTTGAACAAGGAGCCTGCATTTTTATTTTGTGCTAGACCCGGTAACTTATGCGGTTGGTCTCGCTTGCAGGCTAAAACCTGCACACATTAGTCTCACGGCCCCTTTCGTATTGGCCACCGTGGTCAAATGAGAAGCCCTAGAGGCAAAATAGAGAATGTTATTTATTCAGTGTAGCCTTGAGTTGAGAAGGCAACTTTCTTCTTATTGCGCAGGCCTAATATAAATGCTGCTGCTGACCTTAACTGGGTGGGCACATCCCTTACTATGAATATCGTAGACCTTTGGAGTTGATAGATAACATCTAGGCCAACAGCCTCAATTTGCAGGTGAAGAACCGGACATTTATGTGACTCCTCAAAGAATGAACCCATTAGTTCCTGAAGACGGGATAAAATCAAGGCCACTGCTCTTGTAAGCTAATTTAAGTTGCATTTGATGAGCCCAAAAAATCAGGGCAGGAATCTACCCAGCTCATTACTGTAAATTGGCACCTATACACAGTGCCTGGCACACTACTGGCATGTAGTACAGATTTGGTTGAATGTACACATGTATGAATGAATAAATGAGCACAAAAAAGTAATAAATTATATCTCAGGCATGGTATCAAAAAAATTCTGATGTTTTATTTTACTTAAACTTCCTTGAAAAAAAAAATCAAAAACATTTTTTTAATCTCTGGAAAAAAGATATCAAAGGAATGCCTCTCTGGAAAAATATCAAACAGGGATCACAGAATAATAATGATGATGATAAGAGCAATAACATGTATTTAGAACACGATGATTGAGGGAAGCTGAGAGATCTCACTGGCAACTGGCTCAGATCTCACATCCAACAGAAATTAGCACTAACAAGTCTCCCACCTGGTAACACTTGACTACGTGCAACCTCGGGCCAGGGCCTGAGTGTCTGTTAGACGTGACTGGAGATGCATGTGCTCAGAGCCTACAGGGTCTCCTGACACATCGGTCAGTATTTCAAAAACAAAAGGATATTAAACCAATGCATTACAGAGTAGGAATCTTTTTAAAGAGAAAAGTAAAAATGAGACCATTTCTTTACGGAGCAAGTACTTTGACATAGACTAAAACGGGCATGAAAAGCCCAAGGACTTTGAGTCATGTTCCCATTAAAACAACCCAAAAGCCCAAGGCCAGATCGAAAACTGAAATAGCTGAGTCCCAGGTTGATTAAATAAGCCTCCTTTATGATGGATCATTGGAGGTAAGTCTGAATCCTGTCTGATCCTTGGCTGCGTCACCTGGGGTGCCAATGGAAGCAGAAAATTCAGAAGTCTCTGGGAGGAGAAAATGAGTTCATGCATGTACAGAGCATGGAAGAGTGCTGGGTATACAGTAAGTGCTCAGTAAGTGCTGTCTGTTCATGGGTTAAGCCCAATCAAGTAGTGTTCTGCCTATAATGCCCATGATGCTAAAGGAGATACCTCAAGGAAGGCAAAGAAACACGTTTAGTAGGGGTGCCAAACATAAGCTCAAAAACAAGATAATCTACAGGCAGGTGATCTAAACAGAGGCCATAATGGGCATCACAGTTTCTGAGAACCTCCGCATCACTCCCGTGCACTAATGTGAATGTCAGTGCCTGCTCTGTTACTCGATATCAACAACAAAGGTGACACAATAATGAACAATACATATCGTCGTCCCATCGTCACGCTCACAGACTAGCCGGAAAAGCAGTTATGAGGAGCTTGTATTTGTTGAATAAATGAACTGATGAAAAATAATGAAAAAAAAGAAAAAAGAATAAAAAAGAAAGAAATCAAGGACTTATTAGCAGGCTCAACAGATTTTTCTGGTAAGTCACCATGCTGGAGTCCGTAGAACTGCTCCTATTAGGGTCACAGGGGATGAGGTTAACGCAGAGCACCCAAGAATGGGGATTTTCTCAGCAATTTCTAACTGCAAAGCTTGCACAGCCACATTAACCGCCTCCTCATGGTACGGGTATCTATCTACTTGTAGCTCTGTGTTTGATAGGAGCATGGAAGAGCTGGCCAAATGGGTGATCTTGTCATTAATCAAGAAGTGCAAGACTACCTGTCACTCGTCATCACCCACCCCCACAAGTGGGCGGTCAACATGTTTGAGATGCTCACACCTGAGAGGAAGAGATGAAGAACAAAATGAAATGGGAGTGGGGACCACGACTGACAGCTGTCATTTCTCCCCGGGCTAAGAAAACAGATTTAAGCAACTGAATGCAAATTAATTCTTTTATCTATGTATCCCGAAGAATAGTACATTTACATAATCAATCACACGGACTTCCACTTTTGGAAAACTAGTTAACTTACATCTCTGATCACTTACATTTGGTCTACCCCCCACCCCCAAAAATTATTTCTAAAAATGAATTAGGGCTAGAGGCTGTGAGAGAAAAGAAGAGAATGTGATGGCAAAATGTCTATCGAGTTTTAAATATATATTTCTATATTTATATAAGCAACATGACAAGTTGACAGAGTCTTCAACAGCCAAGCAGACTGTATAGGGACAGGGACAGGGATCCGCTTCCTGCACACACCGTGCAGAGGAGGCATGGTGAGGAACCAGGTAGTCGGAGATATTGGGAACTGATAACTCTTTATAAATTACAAGTTCCATTGATATGTATGAGGTGTGTGGTGGTGGTGGTGGTGGTGGTGGTG
Organism: Pteropus alecto; assembly: GCF_000325575.1. Classification (NCBI taxonomy): domain Eukaryota; kingdom Metazoa; phylum Chordata; class Mammalia; order Chiroptera; family Pteropodidae; genus Pteropus; species Pteropus alecto. The sequence continues at coordinate 8,507,777 of NW_006439568.1, read as the reverse complement.
GTGTGTGTGTGTGTGTGTAAGGAAAGGAGGAAGAAAGGAGGAAGAGGGGGTGGGGGAGGAGAAAACCAAACACGTAAGGTGGTTATTAGCCAGATACTAAGATGACTGGTTTACCGAGTTTATCAGTCTTTAGGAGACCAAAAATAAAAGACATGAAGAGAATGAAGACAACTATTTTCAAAAATATGCTTCCCAAGGGACCTGACCCCAGAGATACCAGAGAGGAACAGCTGCATGCTACAAAATCGCATTCCTTTATCATACCTACTCCTTTTGAGGGCATCAGAGCAATAACTGTATTCACCCCCCAAAGTTCCTTCTTATTGGGTCTAAAGTCAGAATCCCAAAGCTTTCCATTCATCCTATCTGGGTCCTAGATTGCTGACCCTTTGAAATGCTCTGTGGCTAGTTTGTGAACCAGAATGGTGACTCTCAAATTTAAATAATCATGAACCACACTTGAAGAATTAAATGCTCATACATTATTGCATTTATTTAAATTATTTTTGAGATGTTAGTCCTTATGCACAAATACAAAACTTTCAAAACCAAATAAATTTAAATTATTTTGATCTGAAATCCTGTTGTTTGGCTAAAACCCATTGGTCCACACTGAGTGTCCCAGTAGAATAACAGGACTCTGGTTGGGTTCTGTATTTAAGGGTTTCTGGTGCCTTAACTTCCTTTTACAGAAGCAGGCTGAACAAAAAGCTATTAGGAACTTCAAAGTTACGTTTGTGGGTTCAAGATAATCAGACTTTAGCTTAACCAGCATGTAACCCGGAAGCAATCCCTTCATGCTGATTTTTACTGAGCAGTCACTTGGGTAAATCTGCAAAAGTGTTTTGTTCAGATGAAGATAAGGCTAGTTGTGAGGCTTTGAAAGTTGCTTAAATAGTAAGTATCTAGATCCAATTACAGAGTCTGGGGCGGGGGGGCGTGTGGACATGCGGTGGGGAAGAGCGACAGCATATAATTGTTAAAACTGTTTCTAAGAAATGTGCAAGGTGACATGTAAACGTGGAAGTCTCACTCGTAACATTCACGTGGTACTGACTAGTTGGCCCCGGTCCTTGAGTCTGGCATGGCCACACCTCAAAGTCCAGGATGGCTCGCTTTCCCTGCCCCTTTTTTTCTATTCAAACTACTGCGAAAATCTTCCCACATGTAGCATGCCCTGACTTCCTGGGCCTTCACTTCAACACAAGCCAATTGCAAAAAACAAACAGAAACAGTTATGAAATCCATCCACCACTTTGCTCAGTCCCATCAAGATGACCCAGAAAATCCTTCTATGACTGTCTTTAAGATTAAGATCAAAACGAAAACGAAAAATGAAATAACTTGGATTCACATGTGCAGATACCCAAAATTCAGTTTGCGAAGCCCAGAGTTGGCAGCCAGGGCACAGCAGCACAGCGAGGCTGGGTAACGTGCTCAAGGATACTCAGGAGAAATACAAAACTAACATTCCTAATGCTTGTCTCCTTGCTCACTCAACTCCAGCCACACTGGCCTTCTTGCTATTCCTTGAACATAGTACTCTCCTGCCTGCCCGAGGGCCTTTGCACTGGCTGTTCTCAGTGGTATGTTCTTCCTCAGCCTTCACAAGACTGGCAACATTCTCTACTCACTTTTCACCTCAAAAGTCTTCCCTGAGGCCTCCTGGTTCTTAGTAGATCCAGTCATTTTCCAGCATATCATAAAACAGTTTAATTCTCTGCACAGTCTTCACCACTCTGGGATATTTTAATCTAAGAATTGGTTGGTTGGTTGGTTTATTCTGTCTGCTAGACTATAAACCCCACAAAAGCTGGGCCCTTCTTGGTCTTATTTACAACTGTGTCCCATGTGCCTAGACTAGGTTTGGCCATTATAAGTAACCAATAAATACTTGTGGAATGAACAAATGAAGGAAAGAAGAAATGCATGGCACAGGGCACAGAACGATGATATAACTGCCCTCTCTATTCACCTCCGTCCGCTATCTCATTCTGAATGTGTCACATCACTCCTCTTGCTTTGTTTTCAAATGACCAAGTCCAGACTCCTGTTTACAGGCTCCGTGGGGTCCCGCCACCTAGCTCTGGTTCATCTGAAGCTAACCTCTTCCCAGGGCAGTGAACTTTCTCCTTCTGGCTCCAGCTCTGGGAACCTCTGCCTCGATCCAGCCAGCAAAACTTCCTCTCCGGTCTTGGATTCTGGACAAAGGTTATCTCTCCCATCCAGAACAGCCTGTGCCTTCTCCTTCCACACGTGTTGCTTCAGCTCCTTGTGTTGCAATCCTTTCAGTCTGAGACACACCTGTAAATTTTCAGAACCACCCCCCTCACCCCCTCCACACACACACACACACACACACACACGCAGTGCAGGATCAAGGAGAGAGCTGGCTGGGTTTTGTTTTCCTCTCTCTGTTTTCCCAGAGTGCTGAACAGTAAACATCTTAAATGAGAGAAAAGGCCTGTTACTTGCCTTCAGGAAGAGCAAGGAAGAAAAGACCCAGAGAGGCAGAGGGCACACCGCTGGCTTTATAAGAGGGAGATGTGCACAGCCCTGGGCCTCCAGAGAGCAGAACTGGGAGAGTCTGGGGAGTTGCAGGGGTGCGAGGGACGGGTCAGCAGATACCAGGAAGTGATTTCCCACTAGGCTTCCCGTGGAGGCTCTGGAGGCAGTGCCCACTGGGGAAATTCCCTCCAAAGAGTGTCACGCCCCATTTCCCTTCTTTCTCATCTCAATGACCCTCTTTGCTTTCCTCTCTTTCCAGGGCTCTTTCTTCTCTTTTCTCTACAATGAATGCAGTGACTTCTCAGGAAGCCAGCCATCTGGCCGCTTGGAAACCCCAGAACCGTTCCACGCTTCCGGTTCCCTCCACAAAGGCACAGGCGGTACCCACCTGAAGCAAGCACCGTGGTACAAGACAGCAGTAGGCACCTGTCTATTTTTCATTTTTCTTCTTAAAGCACAAGACCTTTTCCTCCATAAAATTGGTATGTTTTAACTCATTATTAAACAGACTAAGAGCAGAAGTTGGGAGTCTCGAAGCTACTCCAGCCCTTTCCCCCAGATATGCACCATTCCTAGAGAGTGTTTGGGTTTCAGCAGAACACAGCTTAAGAGAGCATCATTCAAGAGAAAGCATGTGAGCCTCACTATCAAAACGGATCTGGGTTTGAAGATCCGCTGTTGCTTACTTAACTCTCTTTGCCTCAATTTCTTCATCTCTAAAATGAAGACTTGTAATCTTCCTGCAACTGTGGTGACAATTAAATGGGAGTGGGGTTAAAGAGACATGCCACCCCTAGTGGTTCTCAAAAAACGACACAGCAGTATTAGGGGCAAGGGGCCAACTCTGCCATTGCCATGGTTAGGCTTCCTGTTTCTACTCACCTAGTCTTCCATCCCTCAAACCCAAATCTTTTTTTCTGCACAAAATCCCATTTAGTCACCTACCACTCTTAGAATCTCATGGCATCCAAACTCTGTTTTCTTGAATATTCCAATGCAAATATGTATTTCTATAAGTCATAGCTTTATTTTATACTTTAAAATTTTCGGACCTCTGTAATAGTCTCTTAACACAGACAATCACAGGTACAGAGAAAACCTGGCCTGTCAAAGCGCTAGGTTGTAAACTTTAAGGGTAGGTGCAAGATTTCATGAGGACCAATGTCCACAGGACAACACTACGTTCAAAGTTCCCTGTTTTTGGTTTACATAAGAAGAATACCAGGCAGAGGGAGGTGAATGAATTCGCTTTTATAAAATCTTGCCTCAGTCAGCGGAATGTCTAAGGAAAGAGCAGGGTTGTTTCTTCTTCAGTTCGGCTTATCAATACAGAAAACCTGAGTATTTGCTCAGGTACATGGTGGTCGGACTTGGCAACATAATTGTGCACAGAAAACAAAATGGGTGTTTGGCTGGTGCAGGGAGAGGATTACGTCCATATCTAGATTCACCTCACAAACAAAACCCTTCAGGACTGAAATTTCCCTGCCTGGCTTCTGGCTGGGTGAGAGCGAGAGCCTGTTCTCAGTCAAGGCTTCCCATGGGGTGTGGGTCTAGAATCCCTCAGTCCCACCGTCACAGATGCCACATGACTCCACCTGGGATTTCTTACATCAACTAACCCTGCGCGAGTCAAGAAGTATGTGGGCAGCTACCCCTTTCACTTCTCAAACATCACTAAAAACAACCAAGTCTAGAGAAAACCAAGGGACTCACAAAGATGTCGATCTAGAATCGTGACATATGGAACTCCTGATTTATAAATAAGACGTAACAAGCAGCAGCACCATTGTAGGACTGTCTACCCTCTCAATTCTCTTAACACGAGATAATAAGTATTCTTTGTTTAAGCTACCAGGGGTTGGACAGTCTCTGCCGGCCCAGAGTGTTCTGATACTCACTCAAGCCAGCGCCGGCCACGCGGATCAATAAGCAGCGCCCTCACCGTAGCTATTATTACGCTTCCTCCATCTCTTCATCCACTCCCTTCCTCCATTACGACTTCCTCCACCCAACATCCCCTGAAAACACCCCATTTAGCTAATTCAAAAACCTTTTTAAAATTTATGCTTGTTTGGCACTTTTCCCCAGAGCACTGTGTGTATTTAATATGATTAACAGCTTTAGTCATTAAACAGTGCTTTCTTTAAGAGGATTGCACGAGATTACCCTTAGGGTCCTGGGCTGAAATCATTGCAGAGACCACTAGTACGCAGAGGCAGGTAATGTAAGTGGATCACATGGAACGGCGTCACTCTGTACTTAATATAATCGATGACACAACTCATAAAAACATTCTTCCTAAACTAATCAAATCATTAAAATGTCAGCTTCCACGCAGACACTGCCTGGTGCTCAGGTCCCTGGCCCAGATTCAATTCAAACGGAATCTTGCTGAATCGTCCTGATTTATGAAGTCTGTGTTTCTTCACACTGCCCCCTTCCCATTGCTCAACTCTGCCTGCCTGAATAGAGTCGTCCCAGCAAGCAAATAAACTGGCTGGAGGCCGGAAGCCATAACACAAAGCACGCTCTTGTCAAGGGTTTCCTCATTAGCTGTTCACTCACATAAAGGCTATACGGTTTTCCCCTGTATTCGCTGGGATCACAGCATTTTCCCCATTTGTTTAAAATCTGAGGCCAGGAGGAGAAATAACTCTTATGCAGCATGTGCCCTAGGAAGCTTTGGAGAGGAAAGAGAGAGGAGGTAGAGAGGGGGAAAGGGGGAGTGTAAGTGTGTGTGTGTGTGTGTGTGCACGTGCACACACACACACACACACACACTGGCTTGTGGTCTATAGTTTATTAACAGAGCCTGATTATGACAATTGCTTCCTGTGGCTCAGTAATCAGTCTGGTATTCCTCAAGGCACTCTATTCGAGCACTGCTTCCTCTGGCCCTAGATTGCCTGAATTTTCTCTGGAACAATACTGATCAGAATAAACAGCTGGTTTTGTGGTCCTTCTCGTCTGGAATTATAGTACCGGAAACCTCAACAGGAACCAGCCCCCTCGCCCCACACCAATCCACACTCAATGGTTCACATCTGAACGCTCCCTCTGCGGACATCCAAAATAATTTCTAGGCTAGGATGCTGTGAAATCTGGTAGCCCTTGCCCACATAGGCTAAATTTAAATTAATTAAAATGAAATAAAATTAAAAATTCAGTGTCTTAGTCAAACTAGCCACATTTCGAGTGCTCAATTACCTCATGTGACCTATGGCTGGCTCCGTGGACAACACAAATTAAAAAGCATGCCAATCTCTGAAAACCTCCTATCTATTAAAAAAGGGATCCACACAATATTTTCAAGTTGCTATAACAATAATTTGGACCCAAGGCCCATTAGCATTCTCTAACATAAATGAATGTGAACGCATGAACACAAAACATTCAAGGTCTACAGACCAAAGAAATTTAAGAAATATTTATAAGGATATAGTTATTATTTATATTTATGTAAGATTCAGGAAATATTTACAGCTTCAGTTCTCACAGAAACCCATCAAGCATTCTACAATACATCCCAAATCCATACTACCTGCTAATTCTCAAATAAATCATCCCTTCACTATTTTTTTTTTCAGGCTCTTTCTCCCCATGGGAAGCCTCTCTGGCCTAAGAAAATTCAGGGCCTCAGTCAGGCTCCACTGATTCTCTGGGCCCCTCCATCAGAATTTGTCCATCAGTAAAAACATCCATAATAATAGCTCACATCTACCCATTGTACCAGGCTAAATACTTGACACGGATAATCTTATTTCATCCTCACAAACCACCCTGCGAGGTGGGTGCGATTGTTATTTCCACTTGACGGATGAGAAAAGTGAAGCCAAGAAAATTAAATTAGTTGCTCAAAGTCCCAGAACTAATAATAAATCACAAACCTGGGATTTGACCTCACGGCCCTTTGACTTCAGTGACTAAATTCTTAACGAGTGCCCTATGCACACTTCCTTTCCTTTGGTGTATATCCCATTATTCCTTTGATTATTGCCAGGTATGTCCATATCTGTCTTAATTTCCGTCTCCTTCCCTGGATTATAAATTTCTTGAATGCAAAGACTACATCTTACACATTTTCCCCCTACCCAACAGACAATACATAGAAAATAAGGGAAAAAAAGATTGTTGAGTAAGTGAACGAATGGACGAATGTTTCCATTTGACTAATGAATACGACTGCAACTTTCAGAATCGAGTTCTAGACCCAACAATGAAGTGGTAGCCCTTTACAATTACAAAGATGCCTCCACTGTCCTCTGAACCATTTTCACAGTTGTAGCTGTATGCGATGACATTCAATGACACAAGCCAGGTTTCCCAACTGAGTGGCAGCCAGAATGTCATCCAAGAAGTGGTGCTTGTTTCAACTCATCTCCCTGGGGGCCCAGCCCGTGTAGGCGGCAGATGACAGCAGGCTACCTGCCTGTACTGATTGCTGATAAAGTAACGTGACATTCAGGGGACAGGTGAAAGAAAGTGCTAGCCCAGAAAGCAAACCCGGATAGGGTTGTAAAATCTCAATGGCCATGGAATTCTGGGGAGAAAAGAACAGCAAGCTGAGCTAGAATTCCTGGAAGAGACGCCCCTACATTAGGAAGGCTTGAAGGACTATTCCCTTGGGGACAACGCACTAGGAGGCCTGGAAGAATGTTTCGGCTCATTTCAGTTCAAATAACCTTTACTGAAACAGCTACATAGGGACAGCCCTAGCTAGGGTCTGGGGAGTAGCTATTTAAAAGTGAATTAAAGCACGCTGTGCCTTCAGGACGAAACAGGTTAGTCTTGCAGGAAGCCAGACCTTAAACCAATCCACGGTGCCACAAGTGGATCTCCATAAGGCCCATAATGAGTCATAAAGAAAAAGCAGATGATAGATAACATCATTAATTCAGAACGAGGATTTCTGGGCTGGGGAAAACTTTACATGGATAGAATCTGTCTGGGTCTTGAAGGATCAGTAGGAGTTTGATTTTCAGGCACAGTGGAAGTTTCTGGTGACCTGACCAGCTTCCTGGGTCCACGAAGGCAGCCCTACACTGTGAGTACTGGCTGCTAATATTCACTGTCTGCAGAGAACTGCCCTAGTAGCTAGAGCTGTAGTGTCACCTCTAGAGGAAATGCCTGGTTAGTGACCTCTCCCACCCAGAGGGCAGCCTGCTGCCAACGACTGATTTAAGTGGGGATCGAAGTGCTGGCCTTCCAGCTTCAGGGTGGGTCAGCTCTGTGAGGCTATTCATGCTGCAGAGCTCCCCAAGCTGAGCTTTAACTACAGCTGAATAAACATCTTGGCTCCGCTTCTTGTCCTGCCCTATCCTGACTCCCTCATGCCTTTACCGGTTTCCATAAAGAATATCTCTCAATAAACCACTTGCACAAGAATCCTCAACTCAGGCTCTGCCTCTAGGGAACCCCGACTACAAGAATGGGCAAGAGGGAGAGCAGCAACCAAGGCAGAGAGACCGTCAAGTGCAAGGGATGCAGGCATGGGTGTGGACATCTGATGAATACGGGTGGTCTATCCAATGCCAAGGCAAGATGCTTCGATTTACATTATGTAGGCAATGCAAAGCAAGTGGACGATTTTAGAGGAGGAAAGGAAAATCAGTTTCTATCTTGAAAAATGTGAAAGCTGGGACTTGGCCACTATGACCTATGGAGCGGAGAAAAGATGCTGGTCTAGGCTCATCATTTCAAAGGCTGGGGTCTGAGCAACCTCCAGCAAGGCTGGATCTGGGGTCGGCAGTGAGTGGAGGTGGGACCGGGAGAGAGTTCGATGCCAAAGGGGCAGCTGCAGAAACAGCCACACGCCTTGCGATTTAGGCGCGACAGCAGCAAACCACGGCCCTCGCCATACACAGTGCATAAAGGGCTGATCATAAATGAACCTTTTTCTGGCCAAACCCCATATAGGCCTCCGAAGAGGGCTGGCACAGAAGGGCTCTGTTCTTATACATTGCACACCCTCGAACTAAATCCTCCGTTATTCCAGAATGGGTTCCTCAGAAAGCTTCAAACACAAAACTCACTGTCCCTTTTCTTCAATCGACCACTCATTTTATAATGAAAACACAGGGTAGAAACCACAACTTTAAGCCTCACGCCATCGAACTTACGGCACGTGTGAGAAATGGCAAAGTGGCCGAGCCGTCCTTACCCCTCCCCCGCTGCGTCACACTATACCGTCAATGCCACCACTGTCCTTACCCACTAGCTCTGCTTGCCATTTACTCTAGCAGGCACTGTTCACATCCTACAATCCGAATTCTACACATTCAGTTTCTACACAAAACTGTAATCTAATCTAAACCGATACTATTATAATCCGGTCTCCAGATGAGGCAACTTGAGGCTCATAGAAAGTAAATAAACTACTCAAGGGGCCAGGACGCAAACTCAGGGCAAATTGGTTCCAAAGCCCAAGATCTTTCTGCTGCCTCACGCTGCCTCCTGAGCCTCACTAATACTCGCCAGTGATGATGAAGATCGTTTTCGATGTCCAAGCTTATTAACTTTAACACGGAGGACACATTGATCTATCAAGCCCCAATTCCTCACCGCTTTAAACTCAGCTCAAGGTTCACTTCTGTTATGTCTTTACCCCAAATGCATCACACCTTTCTCTGTACCTTTGTGCACAGACCATAATCACCACCTGCATACCTGAGCATTCATTTATTGACCATAACTCTTCTGGGTCTCTCCCCTATGAGATGATAATGGCCCAGGGTAGACCTGGCCTATGTCTTTTATCCTAAGGCCTGGCACAATGGATAGTATGAGCGAATGATAAGAAAACGCCTACACTCAAAAAATTCACCAAGTTCTGCTGATGTACTAAAATTTACATTTCATAAAAAGTCGGATGGCCTTAGCAGTCAAGTGCTCCTGGGAAAATGTGGGCTTCCATGGCTCACTGGATCATGAGTTCACTGGATTAAATACTCGCCAGTGATTATGAAGATCCTTTTCGATCTATAGTCAATATACACAATCTAACTTTCCAGCATCTCTCTTAAATATGTATTTGTGAAAATATTCATGTAGAAACCTTAAACACTTTATCCGGAAAGCCTAACTACTTTCTTTTTTTCCATAGTATTTTCTAAGGAAGCATTTATCCAGGCAATTTTAAAATATGGTTTCGTTTAGATCCTTAATGTAAACACGATATTTGCCCTGAACTGTCCAGATTTAAACTATGAACACCCCGACACTGTAACTGCTTTGCAGATCTAGCTCTCTCTTACTCTATCTTCTGTAAAAAGAAGATGCAGAAAATTCCTTATTGCTCCTTAAATAGTCTAATAACAAAGCAATAACTGACTGTCTTCTCTCAAGTACCTTAGTTGAGTGCATATAATGACTATACTGAAATACTAGAAGCACCCCCTCTTTATGGTAATGAATCCCTAAAGAGCCCCCAAAGTGCAGCTTCCTACCCGTGAACAACCAAGGTATCTGCTATACTTGAGTTTCTTTTTCTCCTGCTTATGGCAGATCATACTGCACCCAGGATATTCTCATTCCTGGAAGATCATCTTCTTGTCATTAGAAAATTCTGCCAGGATTTATGACCAACAGTGAGATAATAGATTGAATATGTAAGGCATTCTTATAAAATAAGAAAAATGGAGCTACCATAATAGAAAATTAAGCAAAGGACATCAGCAGGCACTTCACAAAAGAAATGCACATAGTCAATAAATATATGAAAAGATCTGCAACCTCACTAATATACACAAACATACAAGTTAAACCAGGATAATTTTTTTAGTGTAACAAATTGGCAAGAATTTTTTTTTCCCTGAAGACACCAACCTCCTCCCCTAGATGCTGGACTTCCCCATGAGATTCCAGAGCTGCAGAATATTTGACAAGGCTCAATGTGTCAGATTTCTCTGCTATGCTTGAGGAAAACTGTAATCTAATCTAAACCGGTATAGATGGGGTTTAGAGGGTGTCCACGTTAAATCTGCACTTGTGTGTCAGGTGCACTTGACTTATCTATCTCAATTTCTCCTTTGGCATTAAAACCCAGGTAATGATTTTTTTCCTTTACATCAATGTGCTAAGCGATAAGCAATAAAGGGGAATGCAAAGCGCTTAGTGCACAGGGAAGCCCTACATAAATGCTGGGTGGTGCTTAATCCTAGCAGCCTCCGGGGCCTGTTCCTAAAGCTGGTCACACAGAAGGAAGGTGCAGACAGGCCAGGGCCTGCCGACACATAGTCAGAAAGCTGAATCACCCACAGAAGCCAGCATGTAACTAGGGATCGTAGGGAAAACAGACGAAAAACTCTGTCAACAAACGGAGTCTATCCTTGGCATGAAGACCAGGAGCAGGCTTGTAGCTTACTTCAGCAAACAGCAGGCATTGATCCAGGGGTGGGTGGGAGGCCTACGGTGTCTTAATCATTAACTTCTTGTGTTCCCATGTGGACTTCATCACTGGCACTGTCCTGAGGGATTTTCCACCATCTTCTTTGGGGAAAATGAAACTTAAACTCACGTTGGGGAATAAAAAGTCAACATTAACTTTTGGCTCCTTGAGAATGCTTCCTCCTTCCTTCTTCTATAATTGCTTCATCAGCATTTCAGAGGAAACCATAGATGACTCTGAGGCCAGTTTTACATTAATGGGACGTATTTTTGAGAAGTGTATGGGCTACCTGAGCCAAGAACTGTTATAAAGGAACCGCCTAAGTTTTAAGCAGAGATCTGTTCTGTCTTGTTAAAAGGGACCACAATGAGTTATTAATTCCACTTAGGATTTGAGGGAGAGGGAAAGGCAGACATGATTGCATACAGATGTGCTTAATCCACATAAGCTAGGAAATAAGCACCCCTGGGGGTGAGTATACTTGCATCTCAGTTATAGAGGGATAAAATGTTATAAATTTCAGTGGCCTAAAGATCCAGCAGTTAGTTCAGGGTTCAAACATAAATTATACTTGACATTTATCCAAAGTCACCCTGTTCGTTCATTCGTTCTCTTTCCTTATTGCTTGCTTTCTTGCTTTCTTTCTTACTTTATTTCTTTCCTTCCTTCTTTCAATTTGTTTTGAGATAATGTTTATTTGAAAAATACACAACTGCATGTTTTAATTTTCAGGGATCTGCTACTATGAATTAAACTCGATCACCTCTATATAAAAGGGAACATTTCTCTCTTAAGCACTAGCACAGCAAACTGTCTTGAGAAAGCACAAATCATCATTAAGTTTGGAAACCTTCAGGAAGTTGATGACACTTTCACCGCAAACAACCCCATGAGGTTCATTTTAAAATGCTCCACAAAACAGACACTATTAGGCAACTAGACTGAGAAAGTCAAAAGTTGATAAATTTGACAATGGAGATTAGTGTCTTGATCATTAACTTAAATCACATTCTTACCAGCTAGTGCGAAGCATTGCCCGAAGAACAACCGATGAAATAGAAAGCACATGACGGCCCTCATTCTTAAGGAGCTCAAAGTCGACTGGGGGATATAAGATGAACTAGCAAAAGCAGGGACACAACCCCTGTTGGAAGCATAAAAACAGAATGTAATTATGTCTGAGTAATTAGCCTAACGTAGCACTAGGAAGACAGAAATTATCTTAGTTTCACTTCAGAGGTCAGCCAAAGTCCCCATTCCTCCTTTCAGGAGCCTCTCATTCGAAAAGGACTTTTCCTATCTGCCATCAGTAGAACAAACACTTGGAGGCTATTCTTCTGTCCCCAGTGATGATTGAGGGACTACCTATATTCCCAACCTCCCTCACTCTGGAATCAATCAACCAGTACTCTGAGACCTTAGGGAGGCATGTGTTTTATTTATATCCCAGCTGTTTCCAAGAAAATGTAAGGTAGCTTGTAATAAATATTAATATGCCCAGGGTGATTAAAAAAGAAAAAAGGAGATACCTAAATATGTATACACGGTAAGAGAAGACAGAGAAGGATGCTCTGAACGACTGACAAAACGGGTCGGTTTTGCTCGAGAGCATCAAATTTGGTGGAAAGCATTCTGGCAGCTACAGTGGGGTGGGGAAAAGAAGTCGTTCTCACTCTCCTCACCTCAAAAAAAAAAAAAAAAGCCGTAACGGTTTATGAGAAGTTAATCTTAAATGACAGAGAACAGAGTCAACAGATACCCACATCGCTCAAGCTGCAGCGTTTGAGTTCTGACATTTGAGGGTCATGGGCTCCAGTGAGAACCTAATGGAAGTCCTAGACCCTTTCCCCATAAGAGCGCACGATCATACAATAGAGCATTAATGATGCTCTAAATTCTATGTGCATTTCTTTTTGAATAGACTCAGGGTTCTAGGGACCTAGGCTGAATACTCGCTCCGGGAATTCTCTGCAAAATTTAAGTTCACAGAAGACATCTTCCATATTGACTCTTCACTGGATGCAGAAAGGCCACTTGCTGAAGCCAGAGATCTTAGAGCAACCCTCGGAACATGGTTTCCCACGTACAGCCAACAACGGCTTGTAACCGTAAATCAGAACTGTTCCGCTTGAAAGGAGCCTAAATAAAACCCTAGAAATTTGTCTCCATCTTGGTTTCCCCCCACCACCTTTTTTTCTTTTCTTTTTTTTTTTTTTACCTTGGGACCTGCTTGCACTTGTATGCTGAGATATTTTCCCTGTTTATCTACTTATGTTTTTCAGTTGTTGGTTTTGAATTCTTGGCTTTCACATATTCCGCATCTTAAATTCTCCTAATTTGCTGTGTAATTAAAACACCCATGCACATTTGTTCTCAATTAATAGAGACAAATTATTCCCCAGTGGAAGACAGCTCCATTCCAACTTGGAACTGAAAGGGTGGAGAGGCCTGAATTTTAAATGTTGTCTAATGATGCTAATAGTCCTTGTTGAGTGTGTTTAAGACATAGGTTAATGTATCCTTGTAAAACAAATATCCCAAACTCATATTCTCACCCTCAGAATCAGATGATTCTGTAAATTCTCAATCAGTTTTCTAATTATTCTCTTAAATATGTTAGCAATTTGTTTATAAGACCATCCTCAGAAGAAAGAAAAATTTCAGCTGGATAAAAAGAAAAGGCAGTTGGAACTAGCTGAATAACATGTAGGATGAATAACAAATGTCCATTGAAGTCAATGGATCCATCATAAGCCTACACACTTGCAGCTTTAGAAATATTTGAGAGCATCAGAAAAATCACAGAGGACTGGATAGTTGACATCTTTATAGTTTTCATGTAAATCTAATGTCAGTATCTTTTTAAAAAATGTGTGTGTGTGAGAGAGAGAGAGAGAGACAGTATCAAGATAGAAGAATCTAAACTTTTGGAAGTTATTCTCTCAGGCTTGCTTATGAGTCATTTGTGAAAAAAATTACAAAATAAATGGATTGAGAATAGGTCTCAACTATTTTGTACATAAATAATATGATAGAAAGTGTCCAAAAATATAAAAAAGGAAGTAAGTTTATGCTAAGGATTTCAACCTAGGAAGAAAAAGATCTTTTACAAATTAAGACTTTGGTGGGTGGAGGAGGGTTTAGAAGAGGAAAGAGAGAGTAGGTAACAGTCGTTTTTGAGGATCTGTTAATCTGAGAAACTGTGCTAAGAGCTATACTTTAAAAAGTTCTTTTAAGCCCAACATCAAACCCACATGGGAAATGAAAATATGTCCATGTGTAGACAAGGTAACCGGGGCTCCGAGAAGGGAGTCTAGATGGCATCTGAATATCCTTCTACAATTCCTACCCAGGAAATCCCTAGGCTTGCCATAAGATCTACAACATGTGCTTGGACAGGCCACAGACCTTCCAGCTCGAAGGTTAATTCACAGAGCTGATTCTAAGCCACTGGTTCTAAGGGCCAAATGGGGATTTACACTGAGTACTTTGTTCAGCATTCAACACACTTCAATTACATCAGATAATGCCTTCTGTTCCCATTTTTTTTTTTTCCTCGTAAAGGGGTATGAGTCCAATTCCTGTTTATTTAAGCTCCTGCCACAATGAACCTTTACTTTGTCAAAATACCACAACAGAACAGCTAATGAAAGTGGCCAGAATAGGAAGAAAAGCTGTTTTGTGCCAGTATCATTGTTAAGTCTAAATTGGCCTTTTGGGGCTTACATCAGCTTAACCTGATAGAACCAGGAAGAGCACATGGGAGTTAAGGAATGGGATGAAAAGACAGGCATAGGAAGAGGATAAAGATCAGTATACTGGAGCATTAAATGGATGGACTATGAAATGTCCAAACCCACCTTGCTCGTTTTAATGGAAACCAGCCCAGAGCTTCAACTAGACTGAGCGCACTAACTAAATAGACCCTTGTCATATGTTTAGTAGGAGAATTTTACTGGCTTGCTACATGGTACTCATGGAGAGACAAAAATGAAAAAAAATAAAACAAACAAAGAAACCACATGGGTTTCTTTACTTTTAAACAAAGGGGAAACTACATTTTGAGGACACCTCTTGGAGTTCTGGACCTTCATTAAGATAAGGGCAATTTAAATCAACATCAGAATTAATAGTATGAATAAACATAAAAGGATCTTTCCCAGTTATAAGCTGTAATCTCATTTGAGATCCTGTCCTTATAGAAAACTTTCCCGAGGGTTAATCAGCCCTCCTGAAAGTGGAAAGCAGGACAAGAGGTAGCATTTAGAGCATCATTAATGACCAACCATTTTAAGGGAAGAACGGAAATTCCTCAGCAACCTCAGTCAGTAGAAATGGAAATTTTTCTAAAATGATTT
>NW_006439568.1:8491305-8492422 GCF_000325575.1 Pteropus alecto | reverse complement strand
TCTACAAAGCCTATTTATGACGTTTAGTTAGTGTCTCTAGGCAAACCGATAGCGGTCCAGGGCCTCCTGTCCATTAGCTTTTCTCAAAAGAAATTTCATCCTTCATAATTCAGTATCCACAAGTATCTGTTGTTACGTGTGAATGTGAGTGGTTCTTTTGTTCTTTTGTTCAGTCATTCATAGGCACTCGATCCTTGGAAGGTGGGGAAGAACAGAGCCAACCAAGACTCTGCCTTCATGAGGAATACCTGCTGCCTATGGAAAAGGACAAACAGGAAACAAAAACCAAGGGAATTATGACTGTACTGAGGTATGTGCAAACGGCTACAGGCAAAACATTCTCCCGCCTACTCCTGATTTGTTTAAATTATGCCCTTCACTGACTCTGCCGACAGCATGCTGAGCAGATGACCTGGTCTACGTCAGAGGTCTGCAAACTACAGCCCATGGCCAAATCTCGTCTACTGCCTGTTTTGGTATGGCCTGCCAGCTAGGAATGATTTTCACATTTTTAAATGGTTGGGGGGGAAAAATAATCAGAAAAGAACATATGAAATTCAAATTTCACTGTTCATAGTTTTATTGGAACACAGCCACACTCCTTCATTGAAGTATTATTTATGGCTATTTTCATGCTACAATGGCAGAATTGAATGGTTATGACAGAGATCATATGGCTCACAAAACCAAAGACATTTTCTATGTGGCTTATTAAAGAAGAAGGTTTGCTGACCCCTTGCCTAGATGGTTTAGACCTTATTTAAGAGTAAATTAAATCGATATCTAATAGAAATTATTAGTATGGAACACATAAAAACATGGCTCATTAGTGGCTTCTGACAGATTATTTGGTGATCACCCTAGGACAATTACCCATCATGTCAGTTTTAGAGAATCCGCCCCTTTTTTATACACGTCACCACATTCCGTCCTCATAAAGTAGCACATGCACTTATTGTATAGGTAATAAAGTATGAGACAGTATAGTGTTACTTGAATACAAAACTCGTGTCATGCTACCTTTAAAACACAATGGGGTCGCTGGTTCAGCACCTACCCAGCAAACATGTACAGAGTATTTCATTCTGGGAACTCTGCTAAAGAGCGGCCAGGAAAG
>NW_006439568.1:8457148-8491268 GCF_000325575.1 Pteropus alecto | reverse complement strand
AAAACAAAATCAAGTCTCAAAATGTGTGGGTGTGAAGACTTTTCATAATAAAGCCGCATATCCCTGCCCACCCCCCTTTCAATTCTGCATTAGCTTAAATGAGGTAAACCATGGGAGACCATACAATGGATTTGTGTGCACCAAAGAGGTTCATCAATTTTACAGTAACGTAAAGGTTATACATCGACTGACATATTACAAGCTTGTACCTAGTAAATGACTGAAAAATACAGTTAGAAAACCAAATATGTAATAGCTTTTAATTCTGACAAGAACATTTATATATATATATTTTTTAATTAGTTTCTCTTTCTTCTTTTCACCCACTTTCCCCACTGTGCCCCAAATAACAATTCCCTCTATTGTTTTTCAAGCCTTCCAGACATTTGTAGACTATTATCTTATTTTGAGCTCTAACCCAGCTGGCCCCTCAGCTGTCACTTAGCCAAGCTATACAAATATATGTATTGCTGCTTTAATCTTTCCTCATAAAACCATTCAGCTAGCATAACTGTGCCCGAGTCCCTAGATTATGGGAAAAACAGTTATTCTGCTCCCGCGATTCAGGGAATGGGTTTTTCCAGTACTGTAAACCCCAACGAAGCTCACGGCTTATTCAGTGCTCTGAGTTCTCTCTCATTGGCTCTGCTCTCTCTCCTCCACCTAGCTCATACCTACCTGGTGGGCTACACTTCTGTTGACAGTGCCATCCTGAAAGCCTCAAATCTTTATGCCTCAAAGTCCCAAATGACCAGACTTAAATTATCAAGACCGAATGATGCCTTTGCTTCCGGTTCAGACTACAGTTGGGCAGTCATGTAGTTAGGTCATTCCCCCAACTGTTTAATCACCTCTCCCATTTTTTAATTTAACACTTATGAGACCAATGAATTATAATGTCTTCAACACTGTAATAATAACAGCTACTGCTTATTGAATGTTTCTTATGTGCCTGCACTGTCTTAGGCATTTTATATGTATTAATTCATTTGATTCTCACGATCATCCTGTAAGTGCTATTTTTTTTATCCACCTTTTACAAGTGATAATACTGAGGCCACGTACACACTTTGGTTATCACTCCAATATCCATTTCTGGCTTTGATCCTCCTTTCTAGAAGAATTTCCACTGTGTGTCTGCTTTCCAACCAGGGCCGTGTGCTTGAGGGGAGGTAGCCTTAGCCTCGGCTCCGATTCCTCCTTAGAGGAACGGGGTTAGTTAATGGAGGTGAGGGTCTTCTGCTCATCAGTGAATGAAGCTGAGAAATCTGCTAGTGGATTCCTGGAAAGGTGTCCTTGTTCCCGGGAGAGGACACAAGGAAGGGACCGCCTCTAGAAGCTGCCATGCCCTGGTGTGAGGAGAAGAGTCAGCTTATGACCACAAACAGTGTGCTGAGATGGCCAGGTGGCCAGGTGGACTGTACCTGGAAGCCCACGGAGGTGCTGAGCTGTGGAATGAAACAACTCCGACGCTCCCCTACCTCGACATTCCTCGTCGGCAGGTTGACAGATGTCCTTGCTAAAGGATACAAACCATGACCAGAAGGAGGGCTCAAACCCAGGCCTGACCCTGGAGCCTTACTCTAAACCCCACTGGTGCCCAACAGGAATTCTAACCCAAAACTCCACCACCGTTCCGCATACTCTCTGCATCTGTGACTTAATGTAAAACCAATGTACTACCAACAGCTTACTGTCACCCTACCTGTTCTCCTCTACAAAACAATGACCCGACCCAGGTGTACCCCTGGTTCTCTCATTACAACAAACAACACTTAAAAAAAAATGGAATCTTAAAATAACAACGAAGCAGCAAATTTAAAAGCGGCATTAAAATGACTAGACTATCTGCTGTTTACAGATAATCTGAGCCTCCTGGATCTAAGTGTGGTAATTAATAAATAATGACACGACAGAAAAAGATCTCCAAGTGGTAAGCATAGATTTTTCAGAACAGCAAAATGAAAAGTAAAAATAGTATTTCCTTACTACTGCTGGAAGAATCCAACGACCATCCTCTGAGAAGGCACAAACGATTCCAAAGAAGTATTTTTAAATAGAGAAAAGGGCTTCCTTCCCTTTGCCACCTTAAGATTCTAAAGCGTGAGGCAATGGGCATTCTAAGCTAGGTTGCCCTGCCGACGGGCGTACGTTCGCCACGATGGAAGAGCAGAGAGAAGCAGGTGGGTGCGGGGGTAGAAACACCCGGAAGAGCCGGTTCACGATACCCGCCTCCACCTGGAAGGCACCACCAGCTGGGAACTGGAACGTGCTCAGGCAGATTCAATCCTACGACCATTTCTACCCTGTTAAATGAAGCGGCAAGTGTGAAACACACCCTTTCACTTTTCTCGGGCTATGACAACAGGCATAAATTCCTTTTTAACGTGAACCATTTGACAGTTCCAGAGAAGTGATTCTCCTTGCTTTGTGTCTCGGCGACAACACCGTGTTAACAGTCACGAAGACTCACATGCAAACCAAGGGGAAGCATCTTGAAAAGCGCAGAGAAACCGTAGCAAATAGGAAAGGCAGCACATCTCACCTGCGGCGGTTTCAAGAGTATTCTGCATCACCTCGTTATTGCCGATGTTTTCCAAAGATGAAAGCAGAGGGTATTGGTAAAATCCATCACTTCTGAAGAAGTTACAAACTATTTGACCAGCAAAACAGTGCCAGTAGATTAAACTGGCTAGAGAGAAGCCAGGGCCTCTAATAAACAGCCAATAGCTCCTTGAATGCTAATGAGTGGGTGCCGTCCCTGCCCAGACAGAAAAGCCATTCATCAGCCTTACTTAAATGGTGACAGACCCGAAAGAGGACATGAGAAAGCCTTCGCACCAGGTGCCTGGCCTGGCCCTGAAGAAGTCATTTCTACTCACCGGGCTTCAGTTTCTTCCCTGAGACGATCAGGGATCCAATACACTCCCACCGACCCATTACTCTGGTGTGGACCATCATCGAAGTGATGGAAAGGAACATCTCAACTTTTATTGGACGGGTAAAGGGAGCAAGTTCTTGACAGTTGCCCTACAACATTCTAAATGGAGCTGTGTCTCACTACACGATGGTGCCTGCGGAGTCCTAACCTTATCTGAAAACGACTGCAGGTTGACTGAGGCAGTTACGCGTGCGTGTGTGTGTGTGTGTGCGTGTGTACGTGCGTGTGCGTGTCTATGTGTGTGGTGAGAAGGTTACAAAATGCAAACTCCTTAAGGTCCCCTCACGTAAGTCTTTAAAACAGCTAAACCCTGTCCACCTTATACACTCAGAGCAAACCTGAGACATTTTAATAGTGCACCATAGACTTTCAAGAAATGTGACAATATCTGTACTTTTTTGTTTGTTTGTTTGTTTGTTTTTATGGACAGTGTGGACTGGAGGGAGTGAAAAAAAAAAAAACCAGTTCATTCTTTTCCTTTTCTCTCGCCCAGTCACCAAAGAAGATAAATATGCTCATTTCCAGCTCAAAGCTGAAAGCATATCTGTGCAGTTCAAGATATTTAACTACCTTTCTGTTGAAATAGGGTGCATTAGAATATCACCATTAGATATTGAAATGATCTTATCTTAAGTAACTGTAACAATCAACTCATTCTAAAAACAGGAAGGCTAGTAAATGCAGACCTCAGAGGTTATTTTGGAAAGGGAGGGAGGGAACAGACTTAATTTTGTTTGTTTGTTTGTTTTTAGCAAAATCAACCACCACCTAAAGACTCCCTGTTAACAAGTCATCTTAAATAGGTGCACTTTATTTTTAATGGCTGACAAAGTTAAGGCAGAGGGAGATGGCACACAGCTTTTCTCAAGCACAGAGCTCTTTGTGAGCAATATTCCAAACTCACAAGAAAGCATCTGAGTGTTGAGAGGACACAGGAAAACCAGAGTTAAGGAAAATTAAGAAACAGTACTGGAGTGTGTGGACAGGGCTCAGGAAATAAAATATATAGTTATGTTGTCACAGCTCCATAGATGACCTTAAACCTTCTAAAAAATCTTAACTGCCAGGAAAAAACCAAACTTACATCAAGTATGTCTCACAGTTGAATTAAACGTAGATCACCAGCCCCGCTCCCTCAACAGCTTGGGAATGGAGAAACACTGATACTGAATTCACATAAAAACCAAAACAAAACTCAGCCATCTGAATCAAATCTAGACTAAAAGCTGATCTTTCCTTCTATTTAAATCACGAATTCTAATATAATTATTAGGCTGCTTACTTGCTTTCCAAAATAAAACAATAATAACAAAAAACTAAACGAAAAATTCCATACCGGAGGAACACAATAATCTTCAAGTCACTTGGGTAGCAAATATTAAGCATGTAACTATGCACCCACAGACATTGGTTTTAATCCCTGCATGTAGAATTGGACCTTTTTTGAATTCATTCGGTCGAAAATAAGTAATTTAATGAAATTTAAATTATTCAGTTAAAAAAGAGATCCAACGGTCTCTTTTCTTCCCCCTACAAACAGCATTTCCCTCCACGAGTCTCGCTCTTACTATCTACGGCTTCTCTATGAAACATTCTCATTTTATTCTACACGAAGTCGCTTCTCTGAAGCCACTGAGAACCAGCAACAGGATGCGTTTATCTGCAGTTTGATTCCTCACTACTGTCTTATATCAAATCATCTAAGTTCTAACTTACATCGACTGTGGCTGTCAGCTAAAGGGCCCCACGGATGAACTCTGAGGTCTAACGTTGGACGCCGCCTCCAACCAGCATCACTCTGCACCTGGGCAATCACAACAGCTTGTTCCCGAGGAAGGAATGAGAGTGGCTAGTGCATTCACTGGGGAAAGCTGGCCGCAGGACAGGACATGTTCCTGTAGGAGACAGAGAACTCTCATGCCTAGCACACAAGGCCGCCCTGCCCAGACGGCCGCCTCCCTCCCCGGCCTGCCTTTGCCCATCACCGCCTTGTGCTTGGAGCCTCCGTCACTCCACTCTGCTTCAGGTTCCCCCCGCAACAAAGAGTTTTGTCCTTCTGAGCCTTTGCTAGCTGGTACTGTTCGCCTCAAGCTGTAACCATGGTGGAGGGGTGGAGGGTCGGGGGATGGGGCGGGAGGCACTACCTGGGGAGGGGAAAACGTAACTGAGGCAGTTATCTGCACCATCCTCATCATCTTCACCACTGCCATCATTATCACCTGCTTGATGCAGGTGCGGGATAAACACCTTCCGTTATCTTCACCTCCCAGGCACCCTCTGCGATTAAACAGTTATTAGTCTCATTTCACAGGTGAGAACACTAGGAGTCATAGAGACTAAGGGAAAGAATAAGAGTGAACCCACAATCTGATTGCAGAGCCCAAGCACATACCGAATGCACTGTACTATTTCTTTATAATAGTTATCCAACCACACCGAATCAGGCACTGGACTAGCATTAGTGATTAGGAACCCACACTAAAGGAAGCTGGATGGCAATGTTCACATCCCCCCTCTACCTTAGAAGCAAAATTTTGCCATTTACTTTCTCTATAACCATGGTTAAGTTACTGAACATCTCAAAGTTTCAAAGTGGCATCACAAGGTTGTCATGACCATTAAATATAACATTAGCTTTAGCACAGTGAGTTCACATAATACCTAATAAAACAAAATATAAATTATGGATTTATCTGCAAATTAAATAAATTTGCATTTATCATGGTAAAACTTAAAACTACTTTTCTACATTGTAAATGCACCCCCTGCAACATCGAACCTCCCCCCACTGTACCTTCATTTTCTTCCAAAACTTATAAAACTCTCCAAACCTAATGTTCTTTCCCAGTTTGTATTTATCTAAACAAAACACATTATTTACTACCACTATCACCTCATCTTAGAGGTACTTGACTGAGATTAGAAAAGGAAATCAGATATATAAATGAAGCTTACAAAAGACAGTTTCATTTCTTTTGTACGTAATTATAAGTACCATGAATAATAAATGGAGAAAAATGTGACAGCAGGTGTGTAAAACTAAAATAGTTTAATTACAATTTCGTTTTGACTGAATCGACCGCCTAAGGCGGCCATCTTGGCGAAGTGATAATGAGCATCCTGGATACTGTGCCGACAAAGGATGTTTAAGCAGTGAAATTAGACATTTAATTTTGAATACTGCTACTTATGAGACGCCTGGGGCAAATTATGCCAGTGTTAGTGCACTAAAGGGCTACAAGGAATCCTTTGTTTTTCAAATAATAACAAGGAAGAATTCCACACTGGTGAAATATGCCTGAAATATTCTATGTTACGCCCTTACCCTGGTGATTCTAGCAGCAAGAAAAGAAAAACATAAAGGTGGGATACTCTTTGTCCTATGTTCCCAAACTTTTTTTTTTAAGGAGGAAATTCTCATTATCATTTAATTTAGTACCGAGGGGACTCTAAATTTGACCAAATTTCAGGGCATTTACTTGTCCAAAGCATTTCTTAATTTTGAAGCAGATGTCAAGGAAAAAAACATATAGAATTGAGGAGGAAAAAAATCCCAGCATACAGGCCTGAGGAAGAATAGTTATCTTTGACATTGTCTTGAATATGATTTCACAGCCAAGATTTCCGATGAATTTAAGCAAATCCAACATATAGAAATCTGAATGTACCAAAAGAATCATTATGAGGTGAGTTGACATTTTATAAGTCTATGTCTACGAATTTCTAAAAGTTTTCAAAATGGGTTCTTCAAATTGGATGCTATTTGCAAACATGCAACTTACCTGCACTTATTTCAAGAACTCACATAAAAAGTCAGTTGTATACTGTTAAGGACAAACAGTCTCACAGAAAACAAGCACTGGCCTTGCACCTGAAAGACAGATCTTTCTCAGGAGAGCATCCAAGAGAAACGGTAGGTCCCTACAGCAAGATGCACCTAGAACAGAAAGAACCTTGATGCGACAAGCTGAGCTGCTGCCGCCTTAAAGGTGTCTAAGCTCATCTTTCTCGTGTGGTTGCCTTGCACAGATCCATAGATCTCATAGTTGAAAGAGGTCTCAGAGGTCTCCCAGTTCTGAGGAAACTATGAATTACACACTCAGTATCCTCCTTAAGTTAGTGATGTTTTGGTGAGACCTAAGATAGTAATGAGAAATGCGGTGGGGAAGATAAAAACTAGCAAGGCAATCAATTCCTTCTTTCCATTGCCTCAAATCTTGTCCATTGATCTCATGCCACCTCAAAGTGATCATTTGTCAGTTTTGGTCACTAGTTTTTCCCTTTCAGTTACCAGGTAATCTCAGTCAGGGGATCAGCTTCCTGAATTGAAAGAACTGCCACCTTCTGGTACAAGAATGTACTGCAGGCTTCACAGTGGTTATAGTAAACTATTATCCTTTTGGAATACTCTTCTTTCTAGGAATCTGTGCTATGAAAAACAGAAACTGCCTATGTTGCTTCTGTAAATATGACAAACCAAATTTAGCCACTGCTAACTACTTTATTCCCAAGAGTGTGATGTATATGGCTATTTTCCCCAAATATAAATTGCTGTCATCACATGCAACCCATCTCTCCCTGCCACTGGAGAGTCAGGTTCATTTGATAAAAGTCTCAATAATTTTGACTAAATGGTTGTGCTGATTAAAGCTTGTGAAAGTTATAAAATATGAAATATTAATTTTAAGTGCAAACCATTGTACATTCTCAAACAACCTGCTTTGGGGAATTACAGTGCTTTTTATCATTTGTTTATTCATATACCTTGACTATTTCCTCTCTATCCCTTTAATATACATTATCTTTGAAGAGAGCAATGTAAAACAAAGATAAGCTTCAGTCTAGACAACCCTCCCAGCTGATCCGAAATCTAGAATTAGTAGAATTCCAATGAAGTGCTTATAATTCTTGTCTGCTAAGTTTTTATACATATCTCCTGAGGTCAGCTATCACACTGGCTTCTAGAGTACTGTGTATGAAAGAGAAAGAAAAAATAACTGCCATAATCACAAACTGATGGAGGAGGTAGATAGAACTTTCGGCACCAGGAAAGTGAGGAATTGTCCAGTGGGGGCAACAAAGAGGGAGTCAAAAGCTGATTCTATGAAATGCCAGTTATTGAGACTGGAGACTGAGTTACACAGACTTTTGGTTTGAACACAGCAAACACTGCCTTCGGTGTTTGTTCAGCAAATTCATCTTGTCCTTCCCCCCTTGTCCCATCGAGGTGCATATATAGTGTGGTCGGGGTCAGGATGGGGGAGCAGTGGTTAATTTGCCAAAATATGATTTGTAGAGTATTTTGCCTTCTGGTTTAATTCTTCTTTCCAAATACAATTACAGGAGGCAAAGGGTTATTTAAAGAATCTGTACAACCTCTATGGGAGAGGAGTGTGAGTTTCAGACAAACAGAAATCTTGGTTTCACTCACCATTACATTCCAGGTGCCCAGAAGATTATCTCCCAGCATGTAATGGGAATTCAATAAGTATTTGTTGAATAAAGGAAAAGGGAGAGTCAGAAATAATTTCACCAGAATTTACTCTCAATATCCTTCATGTTGGCCTTAAGATACAGTGTTTCACAGTTAAATAGACCATGGAAAGATACAACCAGCAAATCCTCTGGAACTTGAGGATAAAGGTGAAACACAGACTAAAGGATGTGTTGTTTTTTCTTCAGTCTTTAGTACAGAATGATCTCATAGTCGATTACAAATGCCTGATGTCCCGGGCATCTGTTGGCAGCATCAGAACATTAAAGATCACACAGGCTGATGGCTACTGTTCAATGAACGACCTGGAGCCAAATTAGCACTGCCAATTCTAGGACTCTCTCTCAGCAGCAGAGTACTAAACACCTCCATTTAGTTCTTCAATGGATACATGAAAAACAAGGGCAAATTAACTCCAAAGACCACCAAAAATGATGCTAGTATTTGAGTTCAGAAGCCTCCCGTAAAATAGTTTCAAGTTCTTCCAGATAAATAATATGCGATTCAGACGACCATCTCCAAACCTTGGGACTTAAAGGATAGTTTTCCAATACATATGGAATAAGAATCTTTTTCTTCCTCTTTCCTTCCAGTTATTTTTTGATTACGTTATAATCTGTAAAAGCACTAGCACACTACCATCTATGGAACAGGCTCAAAAAATATTAATCAGTGAATCTTTTGAACCTTTTCTCTAGTATCCAAAAAGAAATTACTTTTTTAGAATTAGAAAAAATAGGGCTTTCTGTAACTAGTTAATTTTTAACCCTAAGTATGTGTTAACTATTTACGCAGATAGTTCAGATATGTGGAGTAACTAGAAACTTCTCCCACTATGAACAAAAGGGCAACGTCCAAATTTCCTATTGGAGGAATAACCAAGAAAAAGTGTTTCTTCTTCATCAAGGGTGAGGCTGTGGCAGGAAAATCTTCACAGAAATTACCTATTTTGCGAGCCAGATCATCGTGAACAGGTATATTTTATAATTTAATTCTCTTCAAAGAATCCAATGAGTGACACAGAAAATTCTCCACATCGACACAGTTGGAAACTTCATATCATCCTCATCATTGTAGTTTCCACAAAGCAGTATCCGACTTCAACATAGAACGTATATTACTATGACTGCTCAGATTTCCAAAGTCTAAAACTTCCCCCCCCTTGCTATCCAGAATATTTTTAACCAGCCATAGCCCCAGTTAATGTAATAATAACAACATCTAATATTAATTTATCACTACTATACAATAAAACAAGCGTTTTATATACATAATCTCATTTAATCTTTACAACAAGGTCTGTTAAAAAAAGGACTTTCAGTAACTACTTAATTTTTCTAATAAAGAAACTGAGGGTCAGAGGGGTTAAGCAACATGGAAGTCACACAGCTAGAAAGTATGGGTTTCAACTCTGCGATTTGCTTGATTTCTAAAATCAGGCTTTTGACTACTCTCATGTACTGAGGCTAGCATGTCTTTTCTTACATGAGACATTTATTCTTTCTTTTATTTAATCAAGTCTGCAATTAATCCACTGCTATCTAAATGCAAAGAAAATCACTCTCCATTTAATCAAGGGAAAGACAAAAAACAAGACTGAGGATAATATCCACTGATAATTTTGAAGATAAAATTTATTTTCCTTTTCCCTATCTCTTTTTCATTTTTCAATCTAATACAGTTCACTTTGTCCCTTAAATAAAGTGTTCTACTGCTATTGGGAAACCAATTTCCTTCAAGACTTTATTGCAATATTATCAGGAAACTGGCTACTTAAACAGCAGGTAATCTTTTATTTCATGCATAATTACCATGCACTATATTTTGATTTGATCCTAATGGCCTTAAGTACATTTTAAACAAACCCTCAACCTGCCCAAATGAAAAACATTTTGCCTCCTCTGCTGCACTTGTGTGGCGATGATAATTAACACATCTTGGGAAATTCGAGCTACATCTGATTAAATCATAACACACCATAAAGGTCTTTACAAATAATCCTTTGAAGAATCCAGCTGAGAAAATCATGAAAAGAAGAATTATGAGAAAGGAAGCTCATTATTGTTTTGTGTCTGGCACTTAAAGGTGACCCTGCCAAGGTGAGTGTTTTGAATTCAGATAACTTTCCCAGAATGCACCTGAACAGAGGGAGGGCGGCTGTCTAGATGACCAACCCTTCACTCACAAATTCCACATGTCTGTTCAGTTACCAGTTCCTATTATTGCACCTTTGTTTGAGCCAACGGCCAAGAAATGCTGCCCTTTCCTCAGACCAAAAACTTAAGCGGCGACAGTCATTAAATTTTAAAAAATAATCCTTTCAGAAGAGGAGATATTTTCAGACTTCCATGCTTAAAATTTTAACTTGGGAGAATATATTTAAAATGGAAACGTCATAAAATATGTACATAAAACTAAACAAGCCAAATTTCAAAGAAAAAAAAATCTTACCCAGAAATTAAGTGTAGCTATTTCCTCCAAAGGTCAAAAGTCAAATGAGATGAGCACTAGACAATTCAGCACCATCGCCCTCCGATAATGGAACTATGGCTGTTGTTATGTCTTGATAATAATAACAGTAACAGTAAAGGCCTCTGCACTGTCATTTATTGAGAGCTTACTCATGCATTCTGCTACTTCGTCTTCACCACATCACTGAGAGTTAGTACTATTAACTCATAAAAGAGGATACTATGGTGGAATGGTGTTAAGCAACTTACCCAAGATCGCACAAAGGACAATTAAGGATCATGGCTGGGGTTCGAACTCAAGCCCACCCCATCCCAAAGTACACGCTCTTAACCACTACCCATTCTGCCTTATTAAAGCAATACATATTTGCTAAAAAACTACCTACTGTACATGGCCATGTTCAGGAATCTGAATGGAGTGTAACTAATATTGAGCACAGAGGTACTCAATAATATTGTCCTGAAACAGAAAAGAAATTTATATCTTTTTCATGCCACAAACTATTTATTTAGCAAAAATGCCATGATCCTATGCCATGATGGTATAAAAAGAATGAAAATGCAAAAAGCAGACCTAGTCCAAAGGAGTTTACTCTCTTTATTAGGAAGATAAACTTTTTCAAATGAAACAATTAGGAATGAAACAAAGCAGCTACGAGTATTGGAAAGTCCCAGGGCAGGGTCCGGCCTTCTATGAGAAGCCCCATGATTTGGAATCTAAAGTGAAAACATGAACGCACAGGATTTTGTCTCTTCCCCATCAATCCCACGAACTAAAAATGTCAGCCACAGAGTGAGACCCTCCATGTGACATACAGTGAAATGCCTCATGTTAAAATATGCACATGGATCCCAGAGAAGCCACAATGAAACTTCAGCTTCATCTTTACGGAATTCTTACAATGCACAGTTTAAGAAATCACCTCCAAATACTGAAAAGCTCATGCAAATCTTACACAAGTTATATGCGTCTGCCAGTCCCCTCATCTCATTTTTTTCTGTGTGACAGATATGAGCTGTATGCCTGTGTGTGCATGTGCATGTGTGTGCGTGTGTGTGTGTGTGTGTGTGAAGGAGCCTGTGTGTGAGATGGAAATCTTTTTAGCTAGCGTATTGAATCTTTCCACCTCCTCTAGAGAAGTCTGAAGAAATGCACTGTTTTTTTCAACATTCAAATGAGTGTGAATCAGAAGCCTCATTCTCGCAGGACTCATCTTTTATGTTGAGTGTAGGGTCACTGACAGGATTGAAATGGATCCAAGTTTCCTTGATTAGCAGATTTTTAAAAGGCTGGAAGCAGTGTGCTATACTGTGGAGAAAGGAGAATTGGTTCTAGTCTTCGCTGTACCACAAATAAGCCATGAGAATTTTAACACGTTAGTTAAACTCCCTA
The DNA here is from genome assembly GCF_000325575.1 of Pteropus alecto. Taxonomy (NCBI): domain Eukaryota; kingdom Metazoa; phylum Chordata; class Mammalia; order Chiroptera; family Pteropodidae; genus Pteropus; species Pteropus alecto. The sequence continues at coordinate 8,478,969 of NW_006439568.1, read as the reverse complement.
AACCACAATTTCTTTTTGTGTGAAAAGAGGAGATAAAACCAGAATTTACAAACTCGCAGCTTGCAGACTCGTTGGTTTAGCCATCCCTTTCCCCAAGACCTTTTTGATTCTGGCGCTCTGTAAAGAAGTTGTACTGCATGGCTCTCAAGCTTTAGTGCACAGGAGAGTCTCCCAGGGCGCTTATACTGGGATCCACCCCTAGAACTTGTGATCTAGTTGGTCTAAGGAGGGCTCAGGAAACCACATTTTCAGCAAGGTTCCTCAATCAATTTTAAGGTACATACGAGATTCATGGACCACACTTTGAAAAACAATGGTTTAGGTGAAATTCTTGCCAGTGTGGGTACTCACGTCATGATTTAGCAATTACAAACTTGACTGAGATGAATCCCAAAGTCCTTGCAAATCTAATCTAAGTGAACTGAGAACGCATATGAGAGAGAGTGCGCACGGTGGAGTACACACAACTTTGCACATAGCGGAGTATTTAAAACTTAAAGAACGAGGGTTCCAATTCCGCCACTTTCTGTTACTTCTAGGTGGTGTGATCCTGGGGTATCTCAGTTTTTCCATCTGGAAAAATAAAGGCAGTAAGGATTATCTCCTAAGAGTCTAGGAAGGATGGGGAAACTTGAGAGATTACTTAGTGTGGTTCTTGGTGCAGAGAAGGTCCTCAAACCCTAAGTCCTCTTCTGGCCCCATTCCCTACAGAGGCACTGCAGGGGGCTGCCTTTGGAGAAGCACCCCCAGCTTAGGTGTCTACTAGGTTTGCCTCTCAAGTTCTCACGTGTGCAGGCTTGCCCTTTGCTCCCTTAAACAGCAAAACGGTCCACATTTGTCTTGTTTAGAAAGGGGGTGATCTGCAACCACCTGCACTTATCTCAAACCAGATTATTTCACTCTCTATGGAAAATCAGAGGAAAATGTATCTCTTACACCCCTCCCACGGCACTACTCCATCTCCCCTGCCCGCAAAGCTTGAGTAAGTGAAGCAAATTTCGAAGTAAAACTTAGATGATAAACTTCGGCCAACCCATAAAACACAGCAGGAGCTAAAAGTCACAAAATAGTTAACTGATATATGTCCCCTGATCAAAATGAGGACATGGCACTTACTTCTCAGAGTTAAGGGGACCACAGAAACCTGAAAAAAGAAGGGTAGTTTTGAGGATAATTTAGAAAAACAGTCATTTAACAGTCAAAAGACATTCCTCTGAGTTTTACATATTAATGAAGATTAAACCAAAAGTTTATAAACTCTTCATGATTATTAATGATTTAACTGCAAGGAAGTAAAGCCATTCAAGTTAATATTGGCGATAAAGAGCTAAAGAACGCTCAGCATCCCTCCTTCCCCTCCCAAAAACACTACTGAATGAATGAATGGGGGTGTACAGTCCAGATGCCTAATAATCATCTGAGTTTGACTCTTTTTGCAAATGCCACCCCTGATCCTGCTATCCTTGATTGTTTCCAAAAGGACATTCTTGAGGTCTGTGCCAGCGTGTTCAGGATCACCAAGAGGACCATTTATAACATGACAACTTGAACAACATAAAAATGAAATCAAGTTTGGCACTCATAGAGGCTCCTGGATTTCCAGAGAGTAGCTGAAGAATCCATTGAGTGGTGTGCAAAAGTTGATAACATCTGCCCATTTATTTTGCAGAGCGATAAAACACTATAGAGGAATATTTACTGTTTTGTACTTGAAAAGCAAATTTGTGGCAAGGGAGCTCGACACAAATAAAATTAATAGGTAATAGGTGGACCCAGGAAAGGTCAATTGCTGGAGGAGGATATAGGAAACCACTTTCACTCAGACGGTAGAAGGGGGTGAAGTGGTGTCAAGTGCCTTTTTCACATCGGTGGGGGGTGGGGATACTCTCACACAACACACACACACACACGCACACCACACGTTACGGCGGGAAATGCAGAGTCGAATAGAAATTAACTTTCTTTCAGAAGTTTCCACAGATTCCACCAGAAGCCAAAGAAAGATTCTGAAAACCAAGAACTATGTGGTGCTACTAGAGGCGCCGTAAAATATTTTATTTTTATGAGAAATTAAGCACTGGTGCTTCTGCACTGAAGTGTGAAATTTCTCGGGACACTCCTCCTTGACCCAATGGGGTATCCTCATGAAACTAGGAACTCATGGCCACCATGATACAACATAAAATGACGAAAGAGTGGCAAGCGCCAGTAAGTCCTGCCCCTGCCGTATTAAACCCTCTCGGCTCGGGGGAACAGGTGGACCCATAGTATGGTTTTAACCAAACTGTGTGAGAATCTGTAATGTGTGTAGATAAATCAATGAAAACTTTGTCAACTATACGGATTTCTACCCCAAACCTGTTGGTGGCTATTTGCAAGTTAACGGTTGCCATGCTAGTTTAATAGGGGGCCTTAATGAAAGTCTATGAAAACATCTGGAAGAAAGGTACTAGCAAAAACGGGAACCTGGTGACTCACAAGTATGTGGTATATGTGTTTGTTTCAGCCGAGTTAGAGAGAGCAACTCGTACGGACCCCTGGAACAGCGGAAGCGAGCTAAGTGACCCAGTGGGTCTCCAAGTGATCTTCGAGACCAGTGCAGACCAGCCCCAACTGCTTCGGCCCTCGCTACATGAGTCTTTACATAAAGTGAAAAGTTCACCATTTTTCTCACTCCCCTCTCATCTCACTGGGTCAAAAACTATTCCCATCTTCAAAAATAACTAGCATTCATTAAAACAATACATGAGAAATAACAGATAATATCTGCATTGATGGCAGGAAGGCCTTTGGTTTACTTTTATTTACCTGCCATAGGAGTCGATGACCTAAAGAACAGATCGACTCAAAATGTACAACTAGAGAAGCAAGCATTTAACTGACCCGGAGCTGGACCAGCTTCTTCATTCCCTAGACTCTGCCTCCAGCCTTCCCAAGCCCTGTTCCCTGCTCTGCGACCCTCCCCCACCCTTCCCATCTGCTCCAGGGCTTCACGGATCTGCCTTTCCGTTAGCTCAAATCGGGCTGACACCACAGGCTGATGGCAGTGCCTGGATGTGGCTTCTGCTTCTTGACCTAGTCTCCCAGATGACTCTCATGTCCACGATCTACGAGCCAGTCTAGCCAAATCCAGGGCTAGTTATCATGTCACCAGAGGAGCGTTCTTCCTCAAAAAGCACTTTGGGCTTGGTATAGGGCATATCCATTGTTTCTGGCCATCTCCAACCCTACCCCTTGCCATATAAAATTATCCAACTTTGACATGAAATCTCTAAAATAGAAACTTGGTTGAAAGCCGAGTCTTCGGGAAACGCAACCTCAGCCTTAGGGGGGTTGGTTACAGACTTATTCCAGTGATAAGTACCTTCTGCACACAACTGGTCTTTGAGAATTGATTTTGGAGTTCTGGGGCACACACCAGCTTTGGAATGTGCTCTAGAGTGGTAGGTCTTAAACCTTCTGAAGACAGATTGTGTTTCTTCAGAGTGAGCCAAAAGTGTTCGGGGAAACAAATCTGGTGAGTATCCAGCTGGAGAATACCATTTGGGTCAAAGCTATAAAGTATCAAGAGTGATTTTTGGTATGGTTTGAAAATTAGTTCTCAAAGTCATTCCAAAAGAGGCATTCTAGAAATGTATATAGAAATAGCACCATCAATGGAATAAAAAATCTTTTATCCCCTAAACTGACTACTAGATGCATAATACTATTTCATCCCTCCATTCCTTTAATTATGCTATTTCATCCCTTTACCTGGACTACAAGCACCTCACCTCCACCCATCTCCCAAAATACGTAAAATTTTCTCTTCCTTCAAAACTCACTGCCCCAGGAAGCACTCTCTGAATTCCCAGTCTGATTCAGATGCCCCTCATCCATGCTCCCACACCCTCACCCTCCCCACCTTCTCTCCTTCCCACTTGCTGGCCCTCCCCTTTCAGACACAGGGCAATGTTTAAAGGACTTTACAAACACCAATTTGTTTTTCTTCCCCCACCCCCACTTCCAAACTACCAGCTCCTTGCAAATAATAGCTATATTTTTATGGTACTTGACAGAGTGATGGTTTCGAATAGTGCTTCATAAATGCTTGTTGCTCAAATAAATCTGTTTGAAAAATTAACCTCTTTAGTTTTTAGGTTTACCTCATACAATCGGGCAGACTTTTCCTTTGTAGTTCAGTGTCAACATAGGAGTAATTTGGTAAGAAAGACTGGCAGTGTTGGCCTGGACTCACGTGTTATTATTTTTCAAAAATAATCTGAATGCTGGAAGAGCAAGCATGCAGACTTATTCCAGTGATAAGTACAAAATATAGAAAAAAGTCACATGAGTTTAATGGAGTGGGCTAGGGCTTAAAAACAAACAAAAACCTGAATAAGTATTCAAAATGACATTGGTAACTTGGAGAAATAATTTCTCTAAGAGTAACAAGCAAAAAAGTATTCAGACCAATATTCTCAACTCATGGGAAAATGCACCCCAAAAAGCTTACTGTGAAGCATAATTCTCAATATCAAATTCAATTTCTCCTGTTAAAAACCTCATATGAATAGCCTACTACCCAGAAATTCCATTTGTGGCTACACCTCCAAAAGAAATATGTTTGTTTCTATCCAACGATATATATATTTATAGAAGCTTTATTCATAAATAGCTCCGAACTAGAAACAACCAGAATGTCCATCCACAGCAGTAATAGGTAAACACACTGTGGCAATATTAATACAATGGAATACTGCTCAGGAAGAACAAAGGATGAACCACAGATACATGCAATCTCACGGATGAATCTCAGACAGTGCTGAGTTACAGGAGTCAGACTCAAAAGAATACGCACAGTATGGTCTCATTTGTATGAAATCTAAATACAGGCGAAAGAAAGAACTGACAGAGAATTCATAAGGGGCATAACAGGATGCTTGAAATATTCTGAGCCTTAAACCTAGTGGTAATTATGTGGGTGTACACATGCACAAAAATTGTACACTTAGGATTTGGTACTTTGTGTAAGTTTATACTTCAATGAAAGTTTAAATAAGTATAAATTGGTTTAACAAACTCAAACGAGAGATTTAATCCTAAAATAACACAGTAAGAACAGAAGGGTTGGCAGTGAAGAGGAAGTTGGTAAGTGATCCTGGTGGAACTGGGGAGGAGGGACAGGGACCCTCTTGGATGAGCTAAGTAGTGACAGTAAAAAAGATGATGTCATTGGTAATCCAGGACTGAACCCTGACAAAGAGTGGCCCCGGGTATTAAGATTCTAGCATTTGCATCACTACAGACAATGAACAAAATCTTTTGGAACTGATCGCTCGGGGAGCCCATTGTTACATAGTACCTTAGGGTTAATAAGGATTCATAATCCTGAGATTTTTCATGTAGATTTTCTCACATACAAGCGCCTCTTCGGCAGGGACACCATGTGGTACAGCAAAGTAGTAAAAGAAAGTGATAGTAGGAAAAGAAACTGCCTGATACTGGAGGAAGTTAAAATGCATTAAGAAAATGATGCGGGGCTCACAGAAGACCACAGGTCATTTAAAATCTGTAAACCTGACACAAGGAACACATATGAAAGGAGCAAGGAACACCAATGGCAGAAGGGGGAGAATAATCCTTGCATGAAATGAGGCACTGTTTAGTCCTTGAGCTGGGTTTTTGGGTTCTCTCAGTTGGCATCTGACCCTGGTCATATGAAGACTCAGAAGAGAGGGCATGAGATCTACATAAACATTTCTGTACTCATTGTCCAAGACGGGCAGCATGGTAGGTACATAATAAAGTTTACAAATCTAAGGACCTAAAACTGAAGTTACCTCCTAGGTTTTCTTTCTCCATCAAAAGTGAGAGCTCTGCATTTAACAAAAGAGGAAAGGAGAAAACAGGCAGAGCCGACAGAGGATTAATTTCAAGGGAAAGAATTCTTGACCATAATAACTGACAGTGAAGTTGTCTCACCTCAGTGTCAAGGATCTTTAAAGGAGTATCTGTTTGGATGACGGCAGTGGACTGCACACCCTCTCAGTGTCCACTCTGTCCAGGATGTGGAGGAGCCTCTTTGCTGGTGAAAGGTGCAGATGTTACACAACACACGGAGATATGATTGTTCTCTTGCTTCACGGGCAGCACTGCCAGATTAGGAAACAGCTGTGCAAGGCGCCCAGTGAAATGTGAATGCCTGGCAACCCTTCGCTCGCTTCTTTCTGAACCACCGCATCTGGCTCTAACTAAAACCACATCATTATGCTCCTATTTTTCACATATACTTATCCTAAGTGATTACAAAATAACTACTGAGTAATGAGTTAATAACTTTTTCCCATCCCCTGCCTCTCTTCAGCCAGTACATCACTCCTTTGGAATGTTAAGGCAAACGCGAGGACACACCAAAGAATCTAGGGGTCACGTTCAACTACACAAAACTACTTATCTGAAATTTTCTCCCTAAAAAAACAAAAAACCAAAAACCACAGTTGATGTAAACTAATGGGGGGAAAACTCTAACTGGGTTATGCTTCTGTATGAGGATGCAGTGGGGTGAGTGGGGAGAGATTTTTTTCCTCCGCTAGATGAGATCTATAGAAATAATACACTACACATTCCCAGGACAGTCCAGAATGGTTTATCTTTCTTCAAATGTATTGCAACTGCATGACTCTCACTTTTAGTTTTGACCTACTGGCACTTGTTGAAAAGTAGTGATTACCACTGAGAGGGAGAGGGAGAGGGAGAGAGAGAGGGAGAAATTGAGACAGACAGACAGACAGGGAGGTTCTGGAAAGGCTTGGTTTGGTTTAGGGTATATCTGACATTCCCATGACTAGTCTACAAATAACGCTACCAAGCACAGGTGGTAACAGAGTCCACATGATTGACAAAGCCACTCCATGTTTGATTTTCCCTCTCATTTGATTTTTACTCTAACCTGTGATGGAAGTAGGGCAGGTGCAGTTATTACCACATGACACATGAAGAAAAAGGGACCAGAGCTGGAGAGTTACTTATGCTAGGTTCTGCTGCGTGAACCCTGTTGTAATGATTCCAAGAGACATGCTTCTTCCACCATCTCATGCTACAGCCCCCCAGACCCAGGCCCAAGGAGGAAGAAGCTACTACTATGTTGGGTTAAAAAATCAATGAGATTGTTTAGTTTCCATGATCCCATCTGCCATTTATTTCTATCTTCATTACTGATTATAAAGGCATATTTTTATGATAATTCTTTTTTTCTGGGGGGTGGGGCAGTCATGGTAACACAGACAGCCAAAGTTCTGAAACTGAGTCTGATGCCCAAAAAATATATATATAAAAGAGAGAGAGAGAGAGAGAAGAAGAAAAACATATTCTAGATGACGGAAAATACCAGAGTACCATGGTAGGCAGATACTGAAAAAACGGGTAACAAACACATGACAAAGATGGCTCCCGACACATAATTAATAATAAATGCATAATTTCCACAACAAAATGTTCCATGTTTCCCTAATCTCTACCTTTGAGTGGATAAGGTGACTTTTCGTCTTTCCAAAGCTCTGTAATAGAACAGTGTCATGGGGAAACATACATGCAAAACTACATTTATTTGGAGGACTATACTTTTAGTGAGTGACATACAGAAAGCTAGAAAATAAATTCCCACTTAGCTAAAATGTTTCATTTTATGTCTGCTTCCCAATATTTCTCCCCAGAGCCCTATGGGTTAATGTAGGTATTTTCAATGATACATTGAGACTGAAGTCTTTAATGTGAAGCTTGTAGACACCATGGACAAGGTGGCAAAGCTATAATGAAGAGACCCCCATGGTATAAATGACTGTGGTTTGTTGACTAAGATGACTTGGGATGTGTTATTAATTCATAGTGGGTCAACACTCAATATCAAGCCCCAGAGGCTTCGAGCTTTGCACAGAATTCTAAATCACTGGATCTAGCAATGACTGATCAAAGTAACTATCTCACAAGCTCATTCTCATTTTTCCTGAGATGATATAGAGGAATAGGGTAAGACAAAGGAGAAGATGAGGAAAAATGACTGGGCACCATGCTGGTTCTTCCTCCTCACCTCTCCCCATTTCCCACTCCTAAGAGGCAATCCCTCACCAAGTCCTGCTTTGTCTCTCACCCAAGTACTGCTCCAATCCTTCCCCATCTGCAACCTCTGCTGTCAAATTGAGTCACCATCATTGCTCTGCTGTTCTGCAGAAATAGCTACCAAACTGGCCTTCCTGCCTCGTTCCTTCCCCTCAACAGTCCATTCTCCATAAAAGCAAGCAGGGAGATTTTTTAAATGCATAAGAGAGCATGGCAATCCCCTCCTATATAACCTTTGATGGCTCCCCTGCACCACCACCCAAAACCTCCTTGAAGACCATGAACGAGGAAGCCCGGCTTACCTCTCCATCCCTATGTGGTGACACTCTCTTGGTGATCACCGTCCCAGCCGCACAGGCTTCCCTGGAGTTCTTTGACTGTACCAAGCTCCTTCCTGACGCAGGCTTTGCCCCTGTCAGAAATATTCTTCCCCTAACTCTTCCAAGGCTGGTTCATTCTGAATTCCTATCTCTGCTTAAATGTTCCCTCCTCAAAGAGATCTCTGTTTGCCATACCTTAGTGTCATTGTGCCCCTGCCCCCCATGGCCTGCCCTTGGCACCGTTTGTATCACTATATGCTGTGAATTTCTTACATACCATAGCAAAATTTCCAACGATAAGGAAATTGTACAATTGGACAATTATATTTAGATCCCAATTTAAAATCACTGGTATTTTCTCTTTCCCCAAGAGAACACAAATTCCACAAAAGCAGAGATAGTGGCATTTTGTTCACTAGCATTCCACTGAGGACCTCACCCAGCTCCCGGGACATGGTGAACGCCCCCACCGCCACCCCCCAAATTTTAGACCATACTAAGCCTGATACAGAACACCTTTTTCACTTTGGGTAAGACCTTCAGCGACCGGAATTCTTTAACCAACATGCACAACTAACCCCACTGCTAAGACCTTCATTACAAACTGAACACACTGCCTTCTCAGGCAGTTTCCTCCATTATTCACCATTGGGCCCTCTGCCAACTTAATATATGGAAATCCCACTAGGAAAGTTTGCTAAAGAACCACGATTCTCATTACGTTTTTCCTGTCATCTGGGTTCTAACCCAGTGGTCTGTGTTTTCACCCAGATGGTCTTTCATTAGGAAGGTTTGTTTGTTCGGGCGGGTTTTTTCCAGGGTGAGTTCTTAAGTGGAAACTTCGCTCCGGTTTTTCGACAATGTTTTCACAGCAGCTGGAGGACAGAGGCTGCTGTCCTTCCTCTTATAAACAAAAAGGCCAAACCACAGTTCCCAGCCGGCAGGACACGCACACACTCCTGCTGGGAGGGCAGCCCCATGTGGCGGGTGCACGGTGGTGGCGGCGGCGGCCGAGGGAGCAGTTGTGTGCTTTCCTATTACTGCTGCCTGTCATTCATGCAAAAGCCAGCACAAGAATGCATCAGTGGCTTGCTTTCAAAAGCCCCTTTTCATCAGTTCATTGACTGCACTTAGGCAGCTTCTTGTGTCAAGATGCTTCACTCAAGTCTCAGGAAAGAGACTTCATTTATACAAACCTGCTTTAAAATGTGCCTCTATAGAAAAATGTCTATGGATATCATAATAGGCATCAAAGGCTATCTCTTTATATAAAGCCAGAAACACTGGGAATTTTAAATGTGCTATGTACTCATTTTTTTTTTTTTCTTTTAACACTATCAATTCCAATTCTACTAATTCAGAAACTACTGTATTCAGGCTGAAACTAATCTCTGTACTGTCTATGAAGAAAGGTTTGCTAAGTAAATTATAATGCATGAATAAGGTTGTTCCAAGAATAGACAAAACACTTGGCAGAAACTATTTTAGGTCTCCTCTTCTACTCTGCAGCGACCCATTAATTTATAAACAATTAATCTACTAATTATAAAAACACATTATTCGTTTAACCAGGACCCAAAAGAGCAAGGCAGTCGACGATGAGCTTGATTCCAGTGGTTGTGTATGATGCTGGCTACTTGATACTAGCAAGTACTTTCCTTCAGAAAGCAAGCTGCATGACATTTTGTAAAGTTTAGATGTTTTTTTCAGATTTAATTTGAATGAGATTACTCGCTGTATTTAGTTTTCTACTGTTGCCGTAATAAATTACCATAAACATAGTGGCTTAAAATAACACCAATTTATTAGCACATAGTTCTGTCAATCAGGCTCCATTCTCATCTGGACGCTGGGCTGATCTAAGCACAAATGGCTGGGGCAGAATTCAGTTCCTTGTGGTTATGGGACTGAGGTACCCCATTTCTTTGCCAGCTATCAGTCAGAGGCCACTCTTAGCCACTACCGGCCAACAGCATTTCTTGCCACATCTCCCACACCGCCCACCCCCAAGACTCAAAGCCAGCAAGAGAGAAGCCCCCCCAGATCAAATGCCTCTCATGGACTGCATCTTGAAGAAGTGTCCAATTCCTTTGTAAGGGCTCATATGATTAGGCCAGACCCCCTCAAGATAATTTTCCCATCTTAAGGTCAAAATATTTGGGACCTTGATTGCATTTTCGATCATCTTTTCACAGCAGCACCAATATTAATGTGTGATTGGATAACGAGCATTAGAGGTATACAGACCAGAGTGTGGAAATCTTGGGGACCATTTAGAGTTCTGCCTACCACCAGTTATTCAAAATGAATGATGCTTTTCACAAGATGGAAAACAAATTTAACATTGCTCCCCAGCCAGCACCCTTCTCGTGCTCCTGACTTAAATGTTCTTGACACTTCATCAAGGCCAATAAAATAGTTTCATTTTAAGACGACCCTCCCTCCCTGCCCATCAAACAAGGTTTGCAGTCTCCTTGAAGACAGCTAACAAGGCCTGTGTTTCTTTTCTATTCTCCACATGAGTAACACCAGTCAGGGCAGGGAAGCCTGAGTAATGAATATCAGCCTTAAATGCAACAATAAAAGTCAGAAAACCCTTAATGTCAACATGCAAACTCAATAGTACTAGCCCCAATGCCTGTTCAGAATATCTACCAGCAGTTACAACACTCTCCCTTCCCCTCAAAAAAAAAAACAGGCAGTCCTACTAGTAACAAATCAACATTATAGGCATTAAAAAAAATTTTAACATCATTTTAATAGGACCTTTTAGGGGAATCTAAAGATTTAATGTATGTGTATGTTTCCTGCAAAGGGCTACACAATAGATGTGTTATTGTTTACAGAACTAATGATAATATTTAAGCAGAGGTATTTTTTACAGTTGTGATTACACATCCTGCCTGGTCCCTCATCCTCTGAACTTATCTGTCTTGTCTTAATCCGTTTATGGTATCTCTGCCTTCTCTGGCTCCGCATCCTATTGTCATTTTCAAAGCATGTGTAATTGGGAAATGAAAAACTCAAAAACCCACTATTCCCCATGCAATAAATACTAACTAGGCCCCTACTATGTGCCATGTTCTGGGTGCTAAGAATAGCTTAATCAATAAAATAGAGACCTACCCTACTTTTATGTAGACCACATTCTAATAGGAAAGACAAACAATAGCCAAGTGGCAATTAGGAAAAATAAGGCGGGGGAGTGGGCGGGGGGCGTGGCAGTGAGGGCTGCTGATGCTCTTTCAGATGTGACAATCAAGGACAGCCTCTCCAATGACTTTGAGCAAAACGGAAGGCATGAAAAAGGATGTAGTGTCTTGCGGAAAGCTGGCCCAGGCAGATGCCCCAAGGCCTCAGTATCAGAAGGGTGAAAGGAGCAGGAAGACTTACCTAGTGGCTAAAACAGAGTGAGCTGAGGAAGCAGCGTGGTGAGGAAGGTGGCCTGAGTGACAGGAGCCACATCGTGTGGATAAGAAGCCACTGACAGGTTTCGAGAAGATGAATGCCACTATCTGGCCTAACACATTCTGCTGGGTCGGGGAGGAAGGCCAGAGTCTCCGTGGAGTCTCTGAAAGGGGTACGCAGCTGATGAAAAGTTGGCTGGGTGATTCTCTTTTGTAATAATAATTTTAAAAAGGTTGAACTTCTTCCACAATCTCAAAAATTATCAAGAAGCCAAAAAGTCTGGAAGGAACCAGGCCCAGAGAAGCTACCAGAGAAGAACTCAGTTGAGAACACTATCAATGGGAAGGATCTCAAAGCTCTGACTCTCCACGTGCAATCATGAGGGAAGGTCTGCAAGTTGGTTAAGGGAAAGATCTGCCCACTTGCCTGGCGCCCCAAAAATTAGGGAGAAACTCTGTAACAACTTGTTGGACCTTCTGAACACTGAACCACTGAATAAAGTTAGAATAAAAGAAACCCAGGCATATCATATCAAATCTTTGGGGGACACTGGGGTCTGACAATTTTGGAATATTAACCAAGCCTGTGCTCACTCATTCTGACAGCTCTCAAAGGCACAAGCCACATATTCGTTCTGCACGACTTCCCTTTTGCTTTGCACATAGTTGTCCTTTCATTCCATGAAACCTCCCCCTCCCCGATAATATCAGGGAGAAAGCCTCTAGCAGGCACTGATCATGCCTGTTAAGGCCTTGTAATTCAGGCCCTCAATCACGGAAACTTCCAGCACTCAGGAATGAAGTGGGCCCAGTACCATATCTGCAGAGCTCGCTAGTCAGGGAGATGGTAGAATGGAGCCCCTGGGAATAGGAAGAGTTCCCGGTATGGAGAATCAGCCAAGAGAAAGGTGCATCCCAACTGCATCTGCATGTTCAGGATGCTCTCAGGATAAAGACAGCCTGTGTGCCTTCAAGAAACTGAAGAAATAAAGAAATAAAGTCTGTTCACTGGAGCGACTTTTTGTAACTTTATAAACTGTATACAGATGAAGTGATGGGGGTGTAGCCACACTGAAGGCATTTGTTTTAAGTCAAAATTTATGCCATCATGAGATCGCATCATAATTGTAGGTTCCTTGGCTAATTTACCATTTCTATGACTTAAAGAAATCTAAAATGTGAGAGTTGACTCACAACTCACTCTTCTATGATATTGGCCTAAGTTATGGCTTCGGGTGTTCTCCTGCCTAGTCTTCCTTTGCTCGAACAATATAAACTGATTTTGCATCCTTATTTCAGTGATTCTGGGCTGCAGATTTCTTCTTTTACAGAAACCGACTGTACTCTTGGTTTTTATTTTTTACTTTTTGTTTTTTTTAAGGAAAGTGGTAGCTCCTGAGTGTTAGGCGATTTCTTTAATAGAGGTACTAAACATTTTATCACAGAATGTAACCATAAGTATTCTGAGTAAAAATAAAAAGGAACTGATTAACAGTTGAGATTCAATCTCACACTCTCTACAGGAATAAAAGAGGTATCTAGTTATTGCTTTCTGTGATGCCTACAAAGGATCCTACGGTTATCCTACAATTACATGTGCACGTGCGTGTGCACACACTCACACACTTTGCTCAAAGACTCCTCCTCTTTTTGCTCTTGATATAAAGCCTAGAAACTAGCCTTTCTCTTCCCACTACACTCCACTTTTCCACATGTCTTCTTTCCTGGGTGCTTCCTCTTCTACATCTTTGGCACCATAACTACACAACGCAATGACTGTTATGTCCTCTTGATTTTCCACAGCATTCACAAGGACCCTGGCCACCTCAGGGCAAGCACGTGAATCTCTTCACTTAGGTTTGTCCCTTTGCTAACAACTCTAGCTAGAAACTGTATTTGTTTCTATTTTAAAAGTCGGCCTTTCTAATGGGACAAACTAATTTCCTTAAAGCATGGAGCTGGGAATTCAGTTCCCCAGGAAATAAGTACATTCCCTTAAGCATATTAGTATATGTACTTGATTTCCACACCTTAAACTACCCTTGGTGGTCACCACGCTGCCCTTCACCCTTTATCATTCAGTGTGCAAGGAATTTGACTTTTTCTCCTATTTAAACACTTTATAATGCTCCAAGCCAAATACAAAATATCTTATGTATACAAAGGAAAAAAATTAGAAAAAGCAACACCTATAACTACAGTCATTTTAGAATCTACTACTATGGACGAAATGTTTGCCCCCCTCAAAAAAATTCTCATCTTGAAATCTGATCCCTGGTGTAATGGTATTGGGAGGTGGGGCTTTGGGAGATGATTAGGTCCTGAGGGTGAAGCCCTCATGAATGGGATCAGTGTCCTTAACAACAGGCCCCAGAGAGCTCCCTAGACCCACCCACCATGTGAGGACACAGAGAGAAGGTGGCCCTCTATGAACCAGGAAACAGACCCTCCCCAGATGCTGAGCCTCGCCAACGCCGTGAACCAGCCTCCAGACCCATAAGAAGTAAATGTTCGTCGACGCCGCTTTTGTCATAGCAGCCCGAATGGACTGAGACGTCCACACACTCTGACTGTCTGTCTTAGCGACCCCTGAATCTCCAGGACATTGGGACACTTGTGAAAAATTGCCGAATAAAAGAGAATTTCAAGCTTTTATAGTACCAAACGTACAAAGAGTCAACTACAAATCACAGTTCCTAGGGGCCATTTTCCAAGAAATAATTTTTTTAGTTATGTTTTTCTTCAGAGTTTATGGATCAAAATAAAATATTCACAGTGCTTCGTATGAAGACAGCGACAGAGTCACCCCAACCTGAGACTTCTCTGTTCCCTCACATATTTATCTTATTTTTCTTTTTTTCCATTAATAAAAGCTCAAATTGCTCTTAAAAACTAAGCAGCAAGAAGTGTTAAACTTTATTCTTTTGGCAAGAAATAAAACTTTCTGGTGTCCCTCTCTCACTTCAAGAATGCCTTTCTTTACCTCTCCTTTTGTATAAGGAATAACTTCAGGACGAAAAATAAGTCCAGACATAGTAAAAGCAGAGTTTCTACATGGCCATCTCTCTCCGGTATGGATACGTCAATACTTGATACTTCAGTAGAGAAGAAACTCAAATTAATGAAGAGATACAATGAAGAGTTCTTGAGAAAGTTGTACATTGATCATAGGTTCATTTTCTGAAAACTTGCCAGAAAGCTTCATGAGTTCTTATGATAAACAGCTTGTAAAATGCATACCGATGACATGGAAACACTTGGCAAGTGGTTAGTGGGCTAACTAGTCTTAAATCCTGAGGTTGTCATAAACAAACAAAAAACTCATGAATGTTTAGTGTGAAAGACCGTTACACTTTAACATTACTTTTTAATAAAAATTGGGCTTTGGATTTTTAATGTGATCACAACTCTCGTGCAGTTAGAGCCAAAAAAAACTGCTGTCAGAAACACAATCATGAGCCATCTGGGGTCGCGAGTAGCACTTTCTTGAAGGTTTCAGAACCTGAGATGCACAGAGAAAATGTTAGTAGGAACCTCTCCTCACCCATCACAGAAAGAATGTTCTCTAACGAACTTAAGGTCTCTACCTCCTGGAAATCTCCACCTTCCGGTACGTGTGAGGTCGTTTCTTTAGCAAATTCCTCCCCAGAGTTGGAAGCAATGGGACCTGAAGTAAGAAGGTGCTATGAATGGAATGATTGATTTTTATCTTCAAACTTGCTTGGGCCAGTCCTATTTTGATGACCAACTTTTTGCAGACATTAACATGGAATCACTAAGAACAACAACAAAAAAAAACACACACTTTCGTCTACCTCCAGACATTGGGAAAACCCCAGATTTTCTGTCTCTTTGCACAGCCTCCAATAAGCAGATTGAAAGTGGCATTCAGCCTGCACAGGTGCTGGACTATTGGCAGAAAATGTTCCAGGTGCAGGTACAGGTTAGTGTGAACATCCCCTGACCCATGGTATAGCACAGCAGGTAAAGGTTTACGAGAGAAGCAGGGCCACCCATCCGGGTCTGACTGACCAAAGTAAACAAAGAACATTCCTTAAAATCACCTACACAGGGTGGACACTTCAGTCAAAATCGGAGCCCAGTCCCAGGCTATAATGTAAGTTAAAACTTATTAAAAAATACTCCATGTTTAACTAGTTACTATTTATGTAAAGGAGTCACCCTGTACCGAGTTCACACTAAAAAGGTTCATCCATGTGCTATCACTACGTAAGGGAGACTGAAGAGAACAGCTGAAGGGAAGGGCTGGGGATCTGGGATCAAGTCTGACTCCTTGAATCAGTATTCGAGCAAATTGTTGAAACCCTCTTTGCCTCAGTTCTCCCAAGGATAAGGCAGTATATTATTAGGACCAATCTCACATTGTTATTCAGTGTAAAACACTGAGCAGTGTCACATAATAAACCTTCAACAAATATTAGCTGTCGTTATTACTCCAAAATGAAAATTAATTTTTTAAAGAGAGTCTCAAATTTTCCATTGCCCAAGGCTCACGTTGGGAGCTCATCAAAAACTGCAGGTTCCCGGGCCTGGCCCCAGTGATTCTGACTCGGGAGGTCCAGGGTAAGGCCGGGAGTCTGCAGTTCTGACAATTAATTCAGGCAGTTCTGCTACAAAGAGTGCTCAGGCCACACTTTGAGCACCACTGCTTTAAGGGGTGAGCACAGCATCAAGGAAGATGATGGTCGCTGCTAGGAACTGAAAGAAGACAGGATTGGCCAGACAGAGAGAGAGCAACAGTGCAATGCAGGCCTGTGGCTGCCCACCCTCTTCCCACCCCTGGCTACCCCGCTTCCGGCCCGCAGCTTCAGGAGCAGGCCCCACAGAGGTGGCTGCAGGAACAGCACCTGCCTCCTCCCTTGCTGCAGGCCAGGCAATGAAAGCAGCTGCTGCCTCCGGATGCCAAACGACAAGCCAGTCCCTATGGACAGAGGAGCCCGGATTCTTGCAGACCACCTCAGAGTTGGACAAGTGGCCACACGTAGATAGGAAAAGGGCTTTCCCCTGAAAACCGGGGAGGCACTTGTTCTCATATGACTACATAAATGACGACTAAAGAATATGTGCATTTTTAACAACCCTGTGAAGTAAGTTTATTATTATCTCCATTTTTTCCCAGAGGGGTTAAAAAATAAAGGTTTTCAAGAGCAGTTAAATAACATACTGAAGCTACAGCAGAGGCAAGAGCTCGCAAGCTCTGCTGGACCCACCTTCCATATGCAGAAGACCCCATCTCCCCCGGCCCTCGCCTGGCTCTGAGCTGAACGACTGGTCTGGAGCACATCAAAAGCCTCCTAAAGCTCTGCTGCTTCTGCTCCCCCGCCCCGCCCCCCCCCAGCCTTAGTTACTTATGTTTATTTTTGCTTCCATATTTGTTGTCCATCTACCCCCACTAGACCTGTCCTGTTCATTCCTGTGGTCCCAGGCTTCCAGACAGAGCTGGAAGGAAGTACTCATTCAAATAGTTCTTTTTAACTGACCATCGCCAAAGTCCACTCCGTTTGTTAACCAGTCCCCCCATCTTGGAGAGGCCCTGCTGAGTGTCATTTACAAACCAAGTCCCTCACACAGCCACTCAAAAGAGGCAAGTCCAGAACAGGGAGTCAGCTTTCAGCATCCACATCGTCAGTGTGGATGAGATGTTATCGACTTGCGTTTGCTGTCAGTGCCTAAGAACAGGTGCCATGCCCTGCCAGAAGGTGCCCGACGTTGTGCCACCTACACAGCTCATGTGACACCAGTGATGTTACCAATCAACATGTTTGCTCACGCCAAAAATGGGAAAAAATCAAAATGGAAGCTAGGTTGGGTCTCCTTCTCTTTCTGTAGAAGAAGTTATATTTTCCTGCCCTCCAAGACAAAACAATTATGAAAAGGAGAGAGATTCTGTTTCAAGACAAGAAACAACTGGCTTCATGTGAAACAAATCCTAGAGAGCTGAGACCACCCAACAGATGGGTACAGCATCCATCACACCAGATTCAACAAAAAGAGGGAGAGGAAGGAAAGCAAACTCCTCAGCTGAGGAGATAGCGTGACACATTCTGGCCTCCTAGAAAGTGAGTGTGTACACATGTTCACCTAAACACACGTTGTCCCTGGCAGCAAAAGGCCCATTCACACCTGTCCCACAGCTTCTTCCAGAGCACAGAGCAGTGAGCGCGAAGCAGGTCTGCTACAGCCCGGGTGGCGGAGGATGGAGCCCCCATCGCTGGCCTCGCTGTCCGCGGCCTGATTTCCTGGCGGTCCTGGGCATCCTCACGGGCTCCATCACCTTACTTTCCTCAGGCGGAACCTCTCCTTTCCTCATCTCTTATTTTGTGGGGAGACACGACTCTTGAGTAACTGCCTAGTTTGTGTCTTACCAGATACCATGAACTGCATGGAGAAAGAAACTCAGGAAATCACTTCAGAGGCCCTTTTTTATCCAACCTGCAAAATAAAGGTGGCTCCACAGGTGATGACAGAGATAATACCCACCACTCCAGCACAGGGTCCGCCCTAGGCCAGGTGCTCGACTCTCACTGTAATCTTCATACCAACCACATGTGAACGGTACCTGCTCTCCAGATGGGAAAACTGAGGCATCGAGAAGTTAAACAGCCCTCCCAAGGGCCATATACAGGATGGAGGAAAGTTTCAAGCTCAGTCCTTCCAGGTCTCAAGGTCTTCCATAGATCACTAAATCTCCAGACTGAGAAAGAGATGGGCAGGGCCTGCCACGGAGAAGGAACTGAGCCAGAAGACCACCACCGGGGTCAAGAGCCTGCCTGGCCCTGCCACGGGACACCCACTATTCCCATCACAAGGCAGCTGTCAGCTCTAGCTTGCCTGGTATTCTTGCTCAGAAAGAAAGGTTTGTGGCTGGCACAAAACTTTTGGCAAAGACAAGTGTCTCTCACCTATAAAATGTGTCGGTGGCTGCCCACAGGGGCCCCTCCCTTCTCCAGAGCTTCATCTCCTCACTTTCGCTTCTGTGAACAGTGGCTAAGGTAAATATGGCTGAGGTCTCTGAGGAAGAAAAGTCTTATATAAGTGCAAAAAAGAATTATGGCCCCAACTTCAGAAGCCTCCCTCCCAAATACATTATAAACTCTTCCTTAAGCTATTGTAAATATTAAGGTTTGCATTAAACATTCAAGAGAGCTGCTCTGGGTACATAATTAGGGAGAGCAAATATTTGTTCAAATAAGCCTCCCTGGAACCTCCTCTTTTCAACTAGTTAAAAAAAAAATTTTTTTTTTTTTTTAAGCAGATGGATATAGACTACAAAGGCTTGGCCCATTCTTCCCCTAGCCCTGAGTAGGCCACTCTTCAGAGACCCATGAATCTTCTTAACAAAGAGGCTTCCAGGCCTCAAACATCAGCCCTGCATTTTCTCCCCAGGCCTTCCCAGCTTCCCCTCCCTGCAGAGGCTCTGTCCACAGTCTTTACTGGCACCTACTTTGTAGATCCTTTGTCTCCTGACAAGATAATCAGTACAAGCCAGAGAGCCACTCAGCAGAGGAAGTGGAGATGGCTGGACTCCATGTGGTGGGGCTGCACTACGAGTCAGCCTGGGGGAGCTCGGGAAAAGAAAGCTGTAGACCCCAGTGTCAATGAGTCTCTTCTTCCTGCAATTCTTCCTTATCCCACAGTGCTGATAACGGTAAGCAGAAAACCCCACTTCTTACTACTTTACTGTCATCTTGTAAAGCTCAATATTTCAGCTTCACAGACAGCATCTTGCTGATTTCACTTCCATTGTGTGGCAAAAACTCTTCCTTCTCTTCCTTCCAACCAGATCAAAAATCAAATTACATTTATTTGTTGGGAGACAGATGTTTTCTGCAGATAACTTGCTGAAGAACTTTGAGACTGAAGAGAGAAAAGAGGAAGAGGAGGAGGAGAAAATATTCCTCTTTCTATTGTATTTTTTTTCTTTTCCTTTCCCTTCCTTTACTAACTCACTCGATTAAGTGAACAGAGTGCTGTGATCTGCTCTATTTATCTCCTACTGGCTGCTCGAGTTATTTAAAAAAAAAAACAAACTTGGAAAAATAAGTACGAATGCATTCATATGCACATCTATATGAGGATCAAAAGAAAAAAGAGAAAGAATGAACGATTACAGATGCAGGAAACACCCAGCATTTTGCCAACCACAAGAACGAAACTTGACCTCTCGGAAAGTCAACAGCAAAGGCACAATAGTAGAAGAGGTACAAAGCCTCATCATCTCCTATGGGAGAGCAAGCTACATTCAGGCCTTTGGTGGAGGTGCCTGTCGGGTGTTACGGCCCTGGGCTAAAGGTGCTAAAGCTGTAGCAGGAACACATCTGTGTCTCTGGACGTGCAGGCTGCGCAATGTAGCCAGCCCAGCCCAGACGTCTATGCACTATAGAGTTGACAATGCAAACACAGTGAAGGAATGATTGGACTCAAAGCACAAATGCAGATTTTAAACTCTACAGAAATCCAGAATAGGGATAGATTCACTGCCTACAAGATACCTTAAGTTTATCATTTATGGTGGCAGAAAGTGTCATTGCTTAAACCTGTATTTCCCAAAGCATGTTCCATAGAATAACACCAGAAAGACAAAAGGGGTCTGTTTAGATCAAATATATTTGGCACTGATGCTGCATCTGGAGACTCACATCCATGTCAGCAAATTTAAGTCTGAAAAAAGTTCAGAAAGGAAATCTGTATAATGGCAGTTAACATGGCCCGGTTATCTGGTAGAGAACACAATAGGAAAAATAAGTATCGTGGCTGCCCTAGTAGCCTTTTTTAAGTCTGTTCCTCACCACCCCTGTCCCAGCCCTTAGTTTGCCAATGTCACCCCAGCCGTTCCTTCTTCCCATAGACTGCTCCTAGAAGAAAAATTACCGAGTTAAGATACTGCTAAAAAATTAGAGGGTTCGCAAAGCTCTTAAGCTCATCTCAGCAAATACCATGTCCAAAAATAGATCCTCTGACTGTTGCCCAAAAGGGTAGTCATCAGCCCCAAGTGGCTACTTAAATTAAATAAAATTTAAAAACTGAGCTCCTTGGTTGCACTAGCCACATTTTAAGTACTCAGTATCCACACATGGCCAATGGTGGCCATGCACTTTTAGAACATCTCATCCTTGCAGAAAATTTTATCAGAGAATGCTGCTCTAGAAAAACAAACAAATCATAGGTTTCAAAGTAAAGGAGCAGATTTTGAAAACCGTCATCAAAAAGACTCTAGATCAGACTTCTGAAGTCCTGCATTTATAAAAGAGATGACTGAACCAAATCCAGCCTTATCCCTGGAGCAGCGAGCTGTTTCAGTCAATCTAGATCCTTGGAGCTAGCAAGTCTCATTTGCTAGGAAAAATGCTCCCTTTACAGTATCGTGTACATCTGGCAGTGACAGAGATACTTCTAACTCAGTCAACAGTCAGATGCAATCAGATACAGCCAGAGCATTTTCCTACTGGTTTAATAAGAACACCCAGCAGACGGTCTGAATCCTAAATCTGAACATCACTGAACGTCAGCTGTTTGGACATTCGTGTTCAATTAAGTAGATTTTGCACACAGCACTAATAAATAGTCAAAGATCCAGAAAAATGCTCTACAGAATAGGAGATAGGGAAGGATGGTCCGAGACCAGTGTCCAGAGTAACAGAGGCCAACTCAGAGAAAGCGCCTTTGTGCAGCCCCGTGTTCTCACCATCGCTTCTGCCCTTCCACCCTCCTACGTATTTCACCCTCGATTTTGAGATCTAAAAAATAGATGGAGCTTTTATTCTGGTCAATCAGCACAGTTAATGGATTTCCACATCCCAGCACTTTCTGACATCAGGCTCTAACCCACTCTAGCCATCTCCCCAGAAGGGGCCCATCGATATTTGTTTTCAGTGCCGCGCATGTGTTCAGGCATCTTTGTTCCTCTCTCGGAGCCAGATCTTTTTTAGAAAAGCCAGCATGGTATGAAGATTCTCTAATCAAATCCATGTTTCCT
>NW_006439568.1:8412227-8457098 GCF_000325575.1 Pteropus alecto | reverse complement strand
TCTGTAATTCATCAATGATATCCCCTTGGGCTATGGATTTTTCTGGATTGGTGACCTGCTGGGTATGCGGCTGGTTCTCAATATGCATGGTATGGCTAGGGACACACACTCAAAAGGAAGAATGTGGTTGGCAAGGTAACTTTACAGTTTTCTTTCTGGAATGAGGACTGTAGAGTTGAGGCAGCCTCAGGAAAAGCTTAGCTTTGAGACTTTCCTCCTGTGGAATATGCTCAACCTTTTGCCCAAATGACTTGTCTCTCTCTGGCAAACTCCTTTAGTCAGCCTAGTCTGACTTTAAGATCCAGTTTCCATGATGCTTCTTCAAAGAGACACCTACGTGTCTGAGCTAATCTCTACGTTCCATGTTTCTCATGGCACAGCTCACACGGCCTTGGCAGTGCCTTTGCATGTCTTTCCTTCATTACTCTCAACCGCCTTCCCCTACAGAATCTGATAGCAGGTACAGAGTAGGCACTCGGTGTCTGCTGAGTGAATAAATGAATGAATGAACTGGTGACCTGGAACAACTGTGGCAGTTTGATTTCTCAGAAATGACGACAGCAGTATTTCCAGTCCCAATGCTCTCCCAGAACCTGCCACTTATCATCATCAAGAAATGGAGCCTGTTGGCACTCATCTTCAACCTGAATGAGACATTGTAACTACCCTGATGAATAAAACGCAGTGGAAGCCATATCGCCTACTCTAATGCCAGGTCCCTCAAGAAACTTGCCCTTGGAAGCCAGCCAACACATGAGGAGGAAGAGCAGGACACGTGGGGAGGTCACACAGAGGTGTTCCAATGGAGAGAGCCTCAACTAAATTCTCAACTAGCGGCTAGTGGCAACCATATTGGACAGTGCAAATCTATACCTAGCTATGAGAACAAGCCTTCGGATTAAATTAAAAATTCAGTTCACTAACTGTATTAGCCATATTTCAGTCGCTCGGTTGCCATGTGTGGTTAGTGGCACCCATATTGGAGAGTGCAGATAGAGCATATTTTCATCATCACAGAAAGTTCTACTAGACAGCACTGTTTCAGATGATTCTAGCCCCAACCTTTGAGCTCTTCAGCTGAGGTCTCATACATCACATAGCAAAGACAAGTCATCTCTGCTCTGCCTTGTCTTAATGCTTGACCCGCTGAATCCGTCAACATAATAAACGGCTGTTTATGACGATAAATTTTGGAGTAATTTGTAATGCAGTCATAGTAACTGGAAAAACATTCTTTCATATTAGAATTTCTGAGACCCTTTGCAAAACCACATTATTCCTACATTCCTTAAAGCAGGATTGGAAATGAGAAGAGAAAAGCAACGGGCAAAAGGCAGTCATTGTTGAAATGGCTTATTGTGACACAACTGAATACTCAATCTCTGTCACTGACCCGCAGCCCATTCTGGGCAGAGCAGTTGACATTTTATAGGAGAAGCAGCTAAAATTCCTACCCGTATCTTTTCTGCGTGCAGGCCAGCAGAACACCACTTTCGCTTTGGAACACTTCTCTGTGGTCTTATCCTGCTCACACACACACAGAGCTCAGATGCTAAAATGCCACAGGTTTATTCTCTGTTACACCCACACCTCCTTTCACAGTGACAGTCCTTAAACAGGGGCTCCCACCTGTAGGAAATGGCGCTCCTCTCATAATCCTCCATTGCGATGTGCTGATCCTGGAAGTTACGCGCTGGTCCTTCCCTGTGTGTGTCCTGGTCATTTTGTTTGTTTGTTTTTCAAATCACCATAGCACACTAGGAAGAGACAACTCCTAATTTTCAATATGACCAACTGGGACACACTTGAGATTTTATTATCTGTCTCTCTGTCTGTCTGTCTGTCTCTGTCTCTCTCTGTCTCTCCTCCCCACCCCCCACTTAGGTTCAGGAATGATTTGCAGTTGTTTACAATAAGTGAATAGATACAATAAAGCCAAACTCATTAATATAGAACAAGGTGGACTAACTTTTTCTATAAAGCTTGCCTGGGGCATAGTTTGCCAACCTTTGATATAGACTAAAAAATAAGTACTTAATGCCATTAACTCAAATAGAAATTGTTTCGGGAAAGATCAAGAAAACTACAAACTTAATCTGGCTAAACTGACGTGCACATTTTCCATCATTCAGGAGAGGCATGGAATAAACAGCTCACTCTGGCCTTTGTCTGAAAGCACTGGCTCTGATTAGCTCACTCTGATTATTTTTTATAAGTTAATAAGCACCATTTCTGTTCTACTAATAGCCCAATGCACACAAAGTTACAAGACCTTTTCCCTTCATGTGTCAAGGATGTAAAAAGGGAAACCATTTTCTTGGATGGTTATCGGATTAATCAACCATCCTCTTTTTTTTTTTTTTTTAACTGAAGACAAAGGAAACAGATCACACAATCAAAGGAGGTTAGGAAAGAACTGTGACAGGTGATCTTGAGGCCAAGCCAATGAGCTTACTTTTATAAATGACAAAACGAGGAGCATATAGTTTTTATCCAAAGGCAAATACACTGGTCAATCTGTGAATATAGCCATCCCAGCCTGATGCTGTTTCCATGACATCCTAGTGGCCTGTGTGATCAAATAGGATGCAAAGTTACAAAGCATCAAACAGGAAGCACTGTGTATCCAATAGTTCTACACTCTTCCAGTTCTTTCCCATAGGAAAGCTTGTGCCCTCCACAAATGACTCTGTTCTCAAGACCCTAACCTTAAAAAAAAATTTTTTTTTCATTAACAGTTCTCCTCCTTCCCCCTAAGGAACTCCACGAAACATAAACTCTCATCAGTGAGCATTCCCAAGTTGCAAAGAATCTCAGCTTCCACCTTGGTTTTCCTCGCCACGCTTTTCACAGGCCATTTTGCACACTGCCAAGGTGGAGCTCTTCCAGGCTCTTCAAATGACAGTCCTGAGATGCCCTCCCTGGTAAAGAGCACTCTTTATTGTTACTGAGTTTAGCCCCGACAAATATCTCTTAACAAGAGATGATAAGCTATTCTCTTAACGAGCTAATACGTATCCGTTGGCCAGGATGGGTGCTTTTCGCTCCCTTTCCATCTCTCATCCCCTCGCCCTGAACCTCTAAGGTTTAATACAAAACTCTGTTTCGTCCGGGCTCACCTCCGCCTGACAAAGCGGTCCCACGGCCCCCAGCCCCAGTGAAGTCATCCTGACTGTGCAGCCCTTCCCTGTAGTATCCCCTGTGACTGGCAGTTTTATGTTTTTGCACAGCACTTTCTTGGAGAGAGGGAACCCACTGCCATTCATGCATATGGGTAAATTCTGCATTTTTAGGAAGGAGTTTGTTTCTGTTGGTAAAAACATGCTGATATTGCAGACAAGAAAGCATAAATATGAAAGTGCTCTGACGCAGATACAAGAGAGCTGAATATGGATGAAGGCTTCTAGGCTCTTGTTACCAAAGGCTAACTGGTGAAACCTCAAGCAAATCCGAATGAGCCCATTTTCGGGAAACTGAAGACGGATTTTAGGCACAGAAGTCAGCACTGTCTTCCAATTCCAGCTCCCTACTTCCTAACCGGGTGGGCTTGCCCAAATTAGCTAACCTTTCTTCACTCGTAAAAGAGAGACAACATCACTAACACCCCAGGGATCCAAGACGAGAAAACACATGTTTTGTTTAACATGATGCCTGAGAGAGAGATTGGGCTCTTCGTAAATGCTAATTCATTTTCTCCTCATCCTTTCCGAAATTCTGGAATGAGAGGCTGGCACCTAGAAACCCAGCTAGATTTTAAAGGAGAATGTAAAAAGCCAATGGTAACTAAACAGTACTATCATTCATAAAGTTGATGGTTCTAATTTAGCACTTCGGAGAATTATTTATAAATAATGGAATACCTTACTTCAGGACTGAAAACAGATTCTGCACAAAACACTTCCCACAACCTGAAACAATGAAAATTTAATCAAATAATGCTCAACTAACAAGTCAATATTTGAGTCCGATTATAAAGGAGGATGATTCTGGTTAAACTAATATGAGATGCTGCACAATTTAACTCCTACACTTAGATCGTATAGCGATCAGAGCTGCAGAAAGCACGAGAAGTTACAAAGATCTGCCACCAGCCCAACCCCACTTCTTCACTCAGACACAGACTATTTTATCATCTTTGTAGATTCATTACATGTGATTATAAACAACAACAAAAAAGTGTGATTAAACAATAAAATCCATAAAATGTGCTTTAGTTTTGGATATTCTTTGGAAGAAATATTTTTTTTTAACTTCCTTAAGAATTTTTATTTATCACGGTCAAAACAAAAACCCTCAGAGTTGAGCTTCAGAACACAACATAAAACTAAAAAAAAAATTGTCACTACATTTCTTTTTTAATTGATTGATAGACTGATTGATTTTAGAGTTTAATTTTTTTCCCCCCTGAATAATGCATCTCTGGGATTCCTTATTTATGTAAGCGCATGCAAAGTGTGCTTCTATTTCATCAAAGCTTTCAAAAATCTCTCCCTCATTCCATGCTAAATTATACTTTCACAAGAAAGAAAATTACAAATAGGTTTGTGTGTATAAAGATAAACAGATCCATCAGCTGAAGAAAATATGAATCAGTACATCTCACCCAAGCAAAACCCTGCAGTGAACTTAGGTGTAGCCACAGAGATTTCAAAATGAACAATCCTATCCGCCTTGAGGAAGCTGAGTCGGAAAACGCGTAACATCCTGTCTCAAAGCCTTTCTACCAGAACCAAACAAGCCAAAATTCTGACAGGCACAGGGGATGCCTAGAGCTGCAAGCCTTGGTTCCTCCATATGCACACCTATGTGAGTAAACAGAAAAAGCCTGAGGTGCTCTCTTGTCTTCCTGGCTCAGAGGCAAAGTCTTAGCCACTGTAGCCAGGCACTGTTTAACTAGTGACTGGTCAACCACATGCCCCAGCAAGCAATGAACATGCCCCGACTCTGCAGCTGTCCTTTGGCACTACATGCATCGAGGCTCTTATAGGTCCTTGGGAAGCAAGCGATCTGAATAAAGCTAAGCAGAGGCCAAGTGCCATTCCCACCGCCTTCTTACAATTCCTTAGTCAATGTAACTAGACAAAGAGCACTTGGCAAATCATCATATCATGGATGTTGGAGTTAGATTATTATCTTCATGAACAGGAGGGAGGGAGAGAGGGATGATGGAGGGAGAAGGAGAGATTGAGATTCTATATTCTACATACACAAAGAATGTGATCTGATCCATATATAGCAAAATATCCTAGTCTACATAATTAAAATTGGGAGTCCAGCATATATCCTAAAGAAGGGGATCTAAAAGGATGAGTTAAGGAAGGAAAAAATCATTCCCCACTATCCTGTATATTTTTTCATTCGATAATAAAAATGCATTTCATTCATAAAATACCTGAAATAAAACGCACAAGGAGACTATTCCTGGGAGGTCCTTGCCAGGTGAGTAACATACCAGCAGTTCAGCGTTATTAATCCTTTGGCAGTAGTAGATCATCTCATACGCTGTTTTCCTAAATTCCTAAATTCCCTACTGTACATCACCCCAATATGGAAAAAAAAAAAAAACTTGTAGCTCCTATACAGTGGTTTATTTTTAGGTAACAAACATGTTCTCCACCAACACAAAATATATGTTAATATATGATAAAATAGACAAAAATAAAAAGAACAAAATCAAAAGGTAATAATATTTAAAAAGAAATTTTATCTCATTTCTTAATAGTAAGTAAAATTTAGCGAAAGCTAAATGATAGAACATGCTTCATTATCTTTATACTCATGTTATACTTCATAAGCCAATGATTCAAAGGTCAGGTTTCAAATTCAGGGTTTCGCCCTCTACTACCACACTGGGAATTAATGAGGGTTACGGCTGCATAAGGAAGCTACCAAAGGCATGCAAAGCTACACAGAAGTACGTCGAGGGCCACACTTAAATAACCACGACCAACACTACAGACGTCACCCACCAACTTCAGAAAAAGAAACTTCTACTGAAATTCACTAACATTGCTACTTTCCTAATGTTTATCAGCTGTTCTTACAAACTTATCAGAAGAAATTGGATTTTTGTTAACAATTAAATTTTAGAAAGGAAAGTATTGAAATTCTTAGACAAAGTAAAATAGTCATTTTCTAATGTTGTTTTAAAGTGAGAATATAGGAAAGTTTTTTGGATGGCTGGGGAGACAGACATTACTTTTAGCAACAAAATTCAGCAATGAAAATATTTCCGGATAAACTATTTTCAAAATCATTTTTCCTTAACATAAATTCCATTCAAAAACATGTCATTTTAATACACTGTTAATTGTCATCTTTACATTGAAGAGATTTAAATTACAATCTGTATATTTTCTATCGTTTCAAATAGCCGCTAAAAAATGAGATTTTTTTTTTTCTAATTCCCAGGCACCATTAGACCTTTTTGCACAATGTTTAGGGGAATCTGGACTCTTTAAGTCAAAAGTCAAAAGGAAGAAGAAATGAAAAAGCGAAACATTAGTTCCCTTGAAAGCCAGCTCAGAGATTTTGTAAATTGTTTCTATAATCTCAAACCCCCCCACACACACACGCACACAAACTATCATAGATTTTTCAAAAATTTCATTGCCAGCAAATTTTATATGCCCCATAATCAGGCATAAATGTTCCAGACAAAACACAGTTGACCCTGGAACAGCACAGATTTGAACTGCACAGATCCATTTACATGTGATATTTTTCCCCCAATAAATACTGTAAATGTATTTAATCTTCTTCATGATTTTCTTAATAACATCTTCTTTCTCTCACTTGTTTTATTGGAAGAATACAGTATAAAATACATATAAGATACAAAATGTGTCAATCAACTGTTATCAGTAAGGCTTCTGATCAAACTTAGTAGTTAGGTTTTCAGGAGTCGAGTGTAATGAGTGGATTTCTGACTGCGGGGTCAGTGCCTCCAACCCCCACGTCGTCCAAGGGTCAACTGCATGTATTTACTTCTCTCTGGTTTCAACTTAAACATTGCTCAACAGAGAACATACCAAACAACCAACTACTAACTTTTTAAAGAAAAGTCCCACAGGAAAATAGAATTTATTTGAAATTGACCTCCAGCATAGCTAAATAAATACAGTGCATTTTCATATTTATTTACTTCAAACAAGGCATATTTTCACATACTTATCTATACTTTTGCTTTTAGCAAAAAGAATAGAAACACAAAATTACTACCACATTCTAACATGTTAACAAAATTTACAGTATATTGTGAATCAAAACTCGCCACCCCCCACCCCACCATCCCCGAAACCCTTCATGGCCCTTTAGCGAACAGTTTGAAGAGGTGCTGTGAAGCTCACATAGGCTAAAGGTCCCTCATAGATGAGAAACAGAATACACAACCTTCCGAATAGCAGAGGTAGGGAGTGGGGGAACAGACAGACAGACAGAGAGATAGGGAGGGAGGGAGAGAGGGATGGAGAGAGAGAGAGGAATGGAGAGGGGGAGATGGAGGGAGTGGAAGAGAGAGATAGAGACAGACAGACAGACAGAGACAGAGAGAGACAGACAGAGAGGGAGGAAGGGAGGGAGGAAGGTAAAGAGAGATGGAAAAATCCACAACAATCCTAAAGAGATCAAACCACATATTTTATTGAACTTTAAAACTTTTTGTCTTCCTCAAATGGAATGTACGTTCTGTGAAGGGCGGTCACGAGCACATGAGTACACATCTGTGTAGGTGCACACATGTATGCGTGAGTGTGTCTGTTTTACTGTTGTATCTCCAGGACCTGGCATGGTAGAAGCTAAATAAGTATTTATTGAAGAAATGTAAATGCAGGCAAGAAAAGAAAGGTGGGCAGAAATATAGAGAAAAACAAAACCATTTTTGGCCGGGGAGGAAGGAGTACTGACACTCTGAATATTTCAGCCATTAAAGGGAAGAAAGAGAACATGGGGTACAGTATGGATGTTCAACGCAACTCAGTCCATTGCTCAATCTTTCTATCACTTTTGCAACCACTCACAATCGCTGTTCTTGAACTTGTATCTGGGTTTCAGTTCCTCAGTATTCTAAAGCTCCGCCATCACTGTGAATGTCTCTTATATCACAAACTCAGGAAATTCCTTTTGATTTAATCTCACACAAGTCACCCCTGCCTGGATGCAATTACTCACATTCTCCAAGTAACATGCAATCTGCATTATCCATTAGTCTCCAGATACACTGTTGATTTTAGGCAACAATATTGCCTAAGGAGTTAGGGTAAAATATTTTGATTTACAGGATCTGAGACCAGAATTTTTCATTCGCAATAATACTGAGAGCTGCTGCCACTTACTCAGTACCTACTAAGCACCGCACTCTGCAGAGCATTTACCAAATGTTATCTATTCATTCCTCACACAGATCCTGAAAGATGATATTATCATCTCACATTCACATGGGAATGGAAGATAAGCCCTGAAATAAACCTGATTTGCAAGAGATCCTAGATCTGGGGAGTGGCCGAGTCAGAACTCAAGGTCAAAGCCCGTGTTTCTCCCCAAAGTCACCTGTCTTCTGACAGTCAGAGGTATATGTGCAATTGGCTGTCCCAACCTCATAGACTAGTAAGTGCTTAATAATGCTTCTCGTGATGGAAGAGTACCCTCTACTTGTTTGCAGCTAGACATATACTGAGGATTGATCTAATGTCTTCAGGTTAAGGCGTAGGAAAGGGAGCCTCAGAGGGTGCCCACTTATAGTGTCTGTGTCCACCAGTTTCTTGGCTCTAGATCCTACGCTCAGTCTGCTACACGGGACCAATTCAGGAATCAGCATCTCAACAATAACAAAAACAGCAGCAAATACCTATGCACAATTCAGTATATGCCAGGCTCTGTCCTAAGGATTTTTCACATGTAACTGATTGAAGTTCACAACTGTATGGCATCTGAATTTTGTATTCTCTTGGTTTTACAGAGGAGAAAAGTGAAGCAACAAGTGGTCAAATATATTAATAATTTAAGGTCGCACGCACTGGTAAGTGACAGAGCCAGGATTTAGACTGGCAGGCTGGTTCTGAGTAAAGGATCTTCACTACTATATACCTATCGTCTCTTGAGTTAATGGGCCCTCTCTGCACTTTCCCATCTAAATTCAGTGTAAGTGAAGATTGTAGGCTGTCTGCAAACTCTTCAACCGACAAAGGACCATCCAGAAAAATAGCACACCTTAAGTTTCTTCATTTGTGGCAAAGAACCTGCACCTTACCATTTTAGTGGCTAACACATAGCACTAATTAATATGCTCCAAATGTCACTATACAATGGCTGACAACAGGTCTCCATCAAGAACCCATCTCTAAGCAATGTCATGCAAAACAACACCCTCTTCACTCTATAGGTAAGAACACGCTTAAAATAATGTGAACATGTACTAATGGGGGTACAGGCTTTATTCAGGCGCTTAAATCCTTTCAGATGTACACAGCTAGGTTCCCCCACCCAAGTTTATAGGGCTCTGAGAGGCAACTTGTTGTCCCTCTTAACATCTCCCCTACTTCTTAGCCATGCTCTACAGTTTCCGGCCCGGTTAGTGCCCTGCAAAGAATGAGGCTCCTGCACGTTGCTGTCTGAGTGACCCCAGGAACTTTCCACCAGTTCTGAAACAACATCAACAATGAGGGCCCCTCCACCTTTCCTGCTTCTATTCGAAATCAAATATGTTAGAATCATTAACATCTCGGCTGTAAAGAACCTTGGAATTCACACAGGTCTCCGTTGTTTCTGAGAACGACTAAAGGCTATGGTGTCCAGATGCAGAAAACCTGGCGCCAGATGCCAGCTCTGCCCTGTTGGTTGGTCATCTTCCTTTTCTGGAGCTGTATCGAGTTTTGGTTTGCTCAACTGTAAAATGGATATAATACTTTACCCATCTCTACTAATGCTGCGAGGATCAAATAAAATAATGGGAGACAACTGTGGTTAAGTCGATAAAATATCAGAATAAAGTCAGACGATCTGAGTTCAAGTTTCATGCTATCCTAACCCACTTCAATGTACAACCTGGGCTGATGTCATTTAACTTCCCCAAGTCTCATTTCAATCATCCACAAAAAATGACACATCATTTTCAGAGTTGCTTTGGGGAGAAGAGAGACTGGAACCCACTTCTCAAGCCAAGTCGATGCCATTCAGACAACAGCTGGCTGCGACTCTTGTGGTCTGAGGCGAACCAGAGAGGACGTGCCCCAAAGAAGGGGCATCCCCAATGTGGCTCTGGAAGACGGGGCCAAGTACAAACGCAAGAGGAGCGGGTCAGGCCTCTCAAATCTTCTACCTAAGCACTGAATCCAGGTTTTTAGGTGAAATCTCCCATGTTTTGGAGTTGGCAATTAATTCAATTTTTTTAAGTGTTTGATGGCTATGTGAAAACACGTCTGCAGATAGGTTACGTGAGAGTTGCTGCATCCTCTGAGAATTACGATGAATAGCTAGAACAGTCCTGAGCAACCTCAGAGGATCTTGGATATATCTTTGATACCCTGGATTAAAACTACCCCCACCCAAGAAAAATGCCCCACGTAAATCAATTCACATAAAAGTTTGCCGACAGTTTCATGGAGCTGCACAAACCCTTGAAAGCCCATCCATGCTCCACAGCTCAGGATATTTTTTCCAGGATTCTGAACCTTGCCAAAAAAAATCTCAAGCACGAAATCCAGACAAAAGGACTCACCGGTCTTATTCTTAACAATAAGGCCTCAAATAAATAAAGAATAAAATAATTACAGAGAAGCATTCATTTTAGAAAACGCTAGTAAGAGAGTCTCCGATTTTAAGATTTACATTTTAAAATATAACAAGTTCATCACTGAGCCCTAAAATAAACCTGGTAAAATGTGTTTTTGAAATCTGATCAAATAAGTTGAACTTAATTTGCTCAGGTCCCTTTTCTAACAGATGCAAAGGGACCACAGACACAGAATGAGAAACTGGGCTTCTGAATCAGCTGGTCCTCCTGTCAGAGCTGGATCCTTCACTCACCAACTGGTTCTCATGAGCCTCAGTTTCCCACCCTTGAACAATGCTAATAACATCTGTCATGCAAAGGTTGGTGAAATTAAATCACGTATGAAAAGTATCTGGGTCAATGAATATTTGTGGCAGTTGTCATTTTGTTGTTTTAACTACAAAGTGAGTTTGTTCATTTATATTTTGCTTATAAAAGTGAGTGCTACAGAGATTTTTTTATTATTATTATTATTTTACATTTATTAAAGCAGTCATGAATAGATAATATATTCACATGGTTCAAAAATATCAAAGCATAGTGAAAAAAAAGTTCCTTTCAACACGCATCTCTCCAGTCTGGCCCTTTCCCACAATAGATAATCACTGCCATTTGTCCCTTGGATATCATAAAAAATATATCATCTTCCCTCCAGAAAAACCCATAGCATATTATCCTCTATATACAGACTTACTTGTTTTCATTTACTATATCATACAGGTTTTTACATATTAATACATAAAGATATTCAATACCATTTTTCTATGGCTACATAATAGTCCATGGTAGGAATGAAGCATTATATATGTAACCAGATGTATACTTAATAGGTTACTTCCAATCTTCTGTTATTAAAAACCAAAAGGTAGTAAAAAAATAAAAATTGGTCAAGGAACTTAACTCCTTCCTGTTCCTGAAACTGGGTAAGTGTCAGCAAGTGTTAGGTGTGATTATTATTAATTACATAGGTTATCTCATTCCCATGTATCTACAAAAGAAAATGGGAGAGGAATGTTAACAGCAAAAGTCCTAGAAGATTGAGGAAATAAATCCACCAGTGAAATGAAGTGGCCGTGAGCTTTACCTGGGTGGGGAGAGAGACTAAGATGCCCAGAGGCCACAGCACAACAGCAACTTTAGAAGTTTAGAAGTTCCTTCTGGTGAAAGTGGCCCCTTGGCCCCTGAGCCACTTCAGGAAAATAACCACACCTCCCAGATTCTAATACTCTTCTGTTGTTCTAAATAAGCCTCCAAAATGTCCTAGAAATGCCAACTTCTTGGCAGCCACACGACATTTCCCAGATTACCTCTCAATCCTGGAAGGAACATCAAAAACTTGGCCAAGGTCACATGTCCCTATTTTCATTACTGGATAATGAGGCCATCGTAGTTCATGGCTCTGTTCCACAGAGGGCAGTTTGAGAAAAGGCCTTGGAGACGGGAGTGGGTCAAAGCAAGTAACGACCAGATCCTGGCCAGTGCAGGGCAGGCTCCACAGCGGCAGGGAGTGCTGCGGACGCCAACACGGGGTCCACGTCCGGCTGCACCAAAAGTGCATCTGGTGCAAAATGAAGAGGGGAAGAGGCTCTTTTAGGAGGTGGCCAAAAGTTACGGATGAGCTTAAGAGCTAAGGAGGCAAATCCGTGAGCACGAGAAGCGGTAAGATACGTCACTTAACGTCAGAGCGATCTCTGCAGTTCATCGGTCTCTGCATTTGCCTATCGGCAGATGGGTCTTAGGACTTACAGAGTTGGCAGGATCTCTGTGTATTTTCAGACTCGTAGGCTGACTCTCCCCTCCCCCTCAACCTCTACTCACTTCTCCCCAAATCTCAGCAAAAGAACAAGGGAAAAACAGAAAAACTTTGACCACCCCCTGGGAAGATTTCCACCTACAGTTGTTTGCAAAGAAAACCAACATAAATTTTAGCTGAATGTGTTACACTGACCTCCTGAAATCCATCTCACTTATTTAGAAGGAGAAGCTTTAAAGCTGTCATACTGATATTAGCATTCCGGATCATCAGGAGCCTATTTACAGAGCACATCAGTTTGTGGGGAGCCTTCCATTACCTTGAGCTGAAGGCATCAATTCCCACGGGCAACGGAGAGGCCCCCAAGTGTTATTGCGGGCTCTGTGGAAGCTCATGAAAGTTTTAAGAATTCTCTCAGCTCACTTCTCACTTTTTCTCCCTCTATCCTGTCTCAGGCTTCAGTTTCTCCCATTGCTGCTGGAAGCCACTTCCGAGGCCGACTCTCATGGTGCCCAGGTTTACGGTGACACGGTGACACGTTAATGAAAGCTTTCTGTGGGGTATTTCGATTCTGTCGAGTGACACTGGGAGGACAACGGTAGAGTCAGGGAGGAGAAGAGGGGAAAGGAACGCGAGAGCCGTAAGACGCACGAAAGGAAAAGTATTCTCAGTGGCAGAAGACGTATCTGGCCAGCTGTGGAAGTCTGTCAGCTCTAGCAAAGCAGCATCAGCTCAGACGGGTCCTCACTGGCCACCACAGCTAAATATCTTCTCATATCCCTTCTCCTTGCCTGGTTTTTCTTCAAGATGATACCTGGCATTAAAAATACCCTCCATCTGCTTATTTGGCTACTAACCATCTCGCTGCCTAGAATGGAAACTACAGATGGGCATGAATTGTGCCCGTCCCACTAACGCTCTATCCCCAATGATTTGAAGAGTGCCTGGAACACGGCAGGCACTCATTAAATATTTCTGTTAGAAACATTAATGAATGAGTGGCAGGAATTAGGCAATAGTTTGTTTGGTTTTTCTTTCCTTTAAACAATTGTCTATAAAATGAGATTTCTACAAATCAGAATTCACTTCCCACTGCTCCATCATGACGTGAAGGTGGCGGGGGGGAGTAGGAACTGAACAAACACCGCATCTGAGTCGCTGTGCCTGGTATGTTACGTATAATAACTCACTTAATTTTTAGGACTCTCTGAGATCAGCATTATCAATGCGATTTCAGATTAGGAACACTGAGGTTCTGAGGAGCTAAAACAACTAACTGCAAATCACATATGTGGAAAGTGATCATTTCTTGTCTGACTCTGAAATTCCCTGCACTTGCTTCCCACTGCCCCCCCTTTTTTGACTCGTAAGGCTTTCGTCCGAGCTTCTGAGGATCAGATCTCCCTCCGCCATGCCTCTGTGACACACAGCTAATATTCACTTACTGATGAATTCGCAACTGCATCTTTGATCTCACTATCTCAAGGAACCCTTTTAAATCACTTAGAAACGGGAAGAGTCTGTTTTTATAATGGTTCTAGAAGGGGGGACATTTGTCGCAGTCAGAGTGCCAGAGAGGGTGTGTGAACATCAGACGCGGCGGGCGCTGGCCGGGCAGGAAAGATGCTCACACAGGGGCAGTGGCGGGAGACAGCCGCCTGCGGAAAGACGTACTCTTGGTCTCCATCTTTCCACGGCAAAAACCACCACCACGGACATGTTTCTTTTCTCTAAAGTGTTCCGTCATTTACTGATAAAGAAAAACTCATAGATGTAGGTTTTCAAAAGCTCTCACCAAAAGCAGGGAGCCTTTCAGTGCATGCCAGATGCTGGTTTTAAGTCTAAAGCCATTCTGTAATCATCATGTGTTAAGAAGGCTTGCTGGAAGCTTCCGCTATACACAGAAGACGTAAGACGGTGCTTTCCCGGGACCAAGGTCTAATTCCTGATGAAGTTACTGGGGCCTCCCAGTTTGCCAGAGGTATCAAAGGGCACTCTGGCGTGACCCCGTTCCTGGGAAACTACTGCTATGCCTTCGAGTAGGGGGAATAAGCCAATGGAGCCTGCGTGCACAGTCCTGATTCCTCACTGGAGCAGAGTTCACAAAATCCTTCAGGGCAGCGTGCCTCCCAAGGCCGGAGTGCAGACTGCTACAAGGCCACCTGACGAGGCGTTCTGCAGTACAGGGACTGTGCCCAGCTAGAAGGCTTTAGCGCTGGTGGCAGCACAGGGCAGTTAAGGACAGGGCTTTGGGACAGAGACACGTGGCCGAATTCCAGCTCTTCGTGTCACTCCTGTTAGACCTGGGGCTGCGTCTGTCACTCCTCTACCTGCTTCCACATCTCTAAAATGGGGGTGGATAATAATTACTACCTCACAGGCAGCCTATAAAAATGACGTGTATAAATTGCCTGGCACACAATGGGGACGCAAACTAACATGAACCAAAATGTAATTATTGTTTTTCGCACAAAAATTTCACTCGAAGAGCTTTTTTTTTTTTTAAACTCACCTTCATTGCGCGGACTCTGATCATACACAAAATGTAAGCCTTTCCCTAAATTTGTGGTAGTGGAGTGGTAGCCTGATTCTTTCCACCGTCACTAAGAAGGTTCCTGACTCTGCCTCTTGCTTTCGTCTCTAAAATTAAGCAAATGAAAATATCCATGCGGTGGGTGAAGAAAGCGTGAGCTATCGTCTATGTGTTCGCTGATTTAAGACCTTATCATTACCTGGGCTATCCCCACCTAGGAAGAGAGGATGAGGGTGGGTAAGCCACTCACTCCAGCCCAGAGAAGGGAGGGGAGGACACTGGACAGTGAGACAGAATGTGGCGCTTAGAAAGGAGGAAGGAATGGACTTGGAGTCAGAAGTCAGGCAGGTACGATCCTGAGACCCACTAGCCATACGCAGGGATGTCAGGTTTAGCAAATAAAAACACACGATGCCAGTTAAATGTGAATGTTCTGGGATGGAGCCCTTTTTCATAAACTACCCGAGTGATTCTTCGGTGCACTGAAATTTGGACACCGTCACCCAAACACGTCAACCCCGAGCCCAGGAGTTACACTGGCAGATTCACTTTTCCCGAAGTTAACGTCCTCAAGGAAAATAAACGGGCCCTGAATATTCTGCGAGGGAGGGGGAGGGCAGAATCCAGAGTGAAACAGGAATGGGAGTTTCACAAGCTTTTATGTGAGGAACAGATCAGCTCATCTAGCACTCTGTTTTGGAGCATTTGTGTCAAATTGACATTCCAATTTCAAGACCGTACATAAAACCCCATTCAATTATTTAGCACAGTACAGATTTTACATAACTCTTGAAGTTACTGACTCAATTCATTTTCCTTCGAACTACAAGACAGATTAATCTAAAATGAATTAAGACAGGCAACCAAGAAGTAATGTTTCCATGGCCAGTAAACAGTCTTTAAACTGCGGGATCAGTAAGCGGCTTATGATATTCAAGAGCCCTGGAAGCTGCATCTGCTCGACAATCGTCAGCTCTCAAGCCCAGGGTCTAGGAATCGCGTTGGTCCACAGAGACCAGGACTCAAAAGAAGGGGTAATGTTTAACCCAAGCATTTGCTTTTACCGATAAGTATCACTTCTTCCCCCAAAAAGAGAGATGACGAAGACTACTCAGGTGCTGACATTTCAAGTTACACCAAAATGTGCAAATGACTGCACATTTATGCAATATAACACTTCCAAGAATTTGATGTTATTTCTAAAATACCCTAAATTATGCTTTATTGCTTAGAGTCTAGCAGAGAATAAAAACAAACAAACAAACAAAACAACTATGAGATATGCTAGGAAGTATGACATGAAGGAGGCTGCGTGCCAAAGGAGGCTCAAAGATGTTGGAGAAAGGAACATCACAGAGGACTTCCCGGAGAAGGTGACCTAGAACCAAGAAGGAAGGACAACGAGATGTTATGGTTTGACGTGTGTCCCCCACAAAAGATATGTTGCAGTTCTAACCTCAGTAACTTCAGAATGTGATCTCATTTGGATATAAGGCTGTTGAAGATATAACCCATGAAGATAAGGTCACGCTGGAGTAGGCTGGGCCCTCAATCCAACATGGCTGGAGTCCTCATGAGAAGAGGAAACAGACGCAGAAAGGAGAAGCCATGTAAAGAGAAAAATGCAGACACAGAAGGAGGACAGCCGCGTGAAGGTGGAGGCCGAGACTGCAGTTACGCAGCCACACACCAAGGAACACCCGGGGCTACCGAAGGCTCAAAGAGGCACCAAAAGAAGCCTAGAGGCCCTGCCAACATGGCCCTGACAGCACTATCACTGGGGACTTGTAGCCTCCGGATCTGTGGGAAAAC
The DNA here is from genome assembly GCF_000325575.1 of Pteropus alecto. Taxonomy (NCBI): domain Eukaryota; kingdom Metazoa; phylum Chordata; class Mammalia; order Chiroptera; family Pteropodidae; genus Pteropus; species Pteropus alecto. Next base: position 8,440,232 of record NW_006439568.1, on the reverse strand, counting down.
ACATTTCTGTTGTTGAAAGCCACCCAGTTTACGGTCGTTTACAATGCCAGCCCTAGGAAACTGATACAACAGGAGCGAGGCAAAGGAGGTGAGATCCTGGCCTGAGTAAGCAACAGACGAAGACCTGGACATCGGGAGAAGACAGCCTTGGTTCCAAGGAACCATTCCGGAATTCAGGCCAGTGAGGAGGGGCAAGGGCAGGGAGCGGCTGGAGGAGTCGGGCCCCGCAGCAGTAAAGGCTGTCTTCAGCTCTGTCACATCACCCAGAGGCTCACCTCTAAGGAGGTGAGGAACAAGAAGCATGAAAATGCTCCCAGCAAAAATTAATCTACAACTAAAAAAAAAAAAAAAACACCGCAATGGAAGAATGCTCTCAGAAATTATAAAATTTACTGCTGGTCGAAAACAAACCAGGTTTTCAACACAACCACAAAACTCTGAGTTAATGACTAGAAGAGACACAGCAGCCTTTTGGGGTTTTGTTTCTTGATTTTGGGTTCTGATTACATCGATAATTTCACTTTGCGAAAAATCATCAAGCCGAGTCCTTTTGACTTATGAATGTGGGTGGGTATATACACCAAACGTTTAAAAATTTTCCAGTGGAAGAGGGAAAATGCAACATTTAGTATCTTGTTACCCCAGATGGGCTAGTGCAATCATATGTCTAAGGATAAGATGTCAATCACCTTGAACTTAAAGTACTTCTACCCATTTGTCTGCTTCAATCTGAATTCAATCACCTTAACATGAATTTTAAACCTCCAATACATTGCTAAGTAAAATCTATCTCATCCTCCTTATGCACTATCTTCTTTTGTAGGCTAATTAAAGAGCGTGTCTTGGCTGGCCTGGGTTAATAATAGAATACTACTTCATATTTAAACAACAGATCTCACTTTTGAAAGACTTTGTCTCTTGCAAAACTTCATATTTTATATGCGGTAGAAGAATTATCTGATGCTTATTTTTACTAGAGTTGCTAAAGTAAACAGTAATAAAGCCAGAATTGGGTCTTCAAGAAAGCTAGGGATGGGGCCAAAGATTCAGGATTCAGCTTCTATATCCCCACTCACCTGGTTGACACTCAGACAATCTCACCATTGGTTTAGAAAGCCCTAAAAAATACTTAAAATGGTTCCTGCAGTCTAAGGAACTGAACAGGTATCAGACAGAATTCCCTCATAATCGGAAGATTACATTTCTAGTTATAACCCCAAAATGACTTTTGCAAATTACTAAAGGAACTCAAATCTGCACAACCTTAATTTAAAGCAGCATAATTCAAGACTGCAAGGAACCTAACCACCAGCTAAGCAACTGTTTCCAACCATAATTGGCTTTGCACAAGCCCGCACACAATCGTGCACACACATGCCCAAACCACCGGATGTGGAAGGCAGGCAAGGCATCTGGACTGAGCACAGGGCTGCCAGAGAATCTTTGGAAGAATGTAACAAAAGAAGTGAGCTCTCGCACAGAATTTTCCATGCATTGGCTCAAAGCAATTTCACTTTCCGGAATGCTTTCCTGAAATATCGAGAAGAAAATTAATGCTGTTCATTGCACAAGGAATTTTTTTTCTTGCAACTAATTTTCACACTTAGAAATTCTCAACAACTTCTAGCAGAACATTGTGATATATACATAAGTCAAGAAATACAAATCTATAGGTGTATGTTATGGGTTGAATTATGCTCTCCCTCTAAATTCATATGTTGGAGTCCCAACCCCAGACCCTCAGAATATGATCTTACTGAAAACGGGATCATTGCAGATAAGATTACTCAAGTCAGAGTGAGGTCATACTGCAGTAGGATGGACCCCTAATCCAAAATGACTGATGTCCTTCGAGAAGGGGCAATTTGGGGACAGACACACACACACACACTCACAAAGGAAAAACGCCGTATGAGACGAAGGCAGAGGTTGCAGTGATGCTTCTACAAGCTAAGGAACTTAAAAATAGCCCGCAAACCACCAGGAGCTAGGTGAGAGGTATGGAACTGGTTTTCTCTAACAGCCTGCAGGAGGAAGCAATTCTGCCGACACCTTCATCTTGGCTTTTAGCCTCCAAGATTGTGAGGTTTGTGTTGTTTAAGCCATCAAGTTTATGGACTTTGCTCTGGCAGCCTTAGCAAACTAATTCAGTACACACACACACACACACACACACACACACACACACACACACAAAACATTAACTAAAAAGTTTGCGTGCCACTGTGTCCCATTTGTATGTGCACGTATAGTCACCCACCAGTGAAGAATTTTACATTCCCAGCCCCTTGGTTGTCTGATTTGCAATAGTTGCGGGTGTGTGAGGTTAATCACAAGACTGGGAAAATTCTGACTCAAAATCCCAAAAGGCTGAAGTTCTAAATTTTGTCATACAGCCCTGAATTCACTTCAGCTCTGGGAAACCTCAAATCCCAAAGAGAAACATGATCTGGTTTTCTCTTTCTTCCTTCCAATACAGATGCAGGTATAATTTAATAATAGTGCCCTGCTTCCCAAGTGCAATTAAAAATGGCCTTCATTACTCCTCTGAATGCGTGTGTTTTATAATGCTGCAATCTATGGTTCAATAAAAAAGCAACTACTGCACCTATCATGGCAAAGCTGTAAAAAGTGATCAATGTGCTTTTGGTAGCTCCAGAGGCAGAGAGGGAGGGGGGAAAAGAAAAACGAAAACTTAAAGAAATAGACACAAAATAACGTGATGCAACGTGAGTGGCTTTAGAAATCCAGTTCTTCATTTCTGAAACTTTTGATTTCCCTAACTTTAATTGATTCCTTTCCTTTCACTTAGGATATAGTAAGGTCAAGCAGTATAAAAAAAAGGAGGCAAAAATGGGGGAAATAGATTCAGACTTTCACACAGGGACAAACCAAAGTCTTGAGCGCATGTAACTCTGAGTCCTCTAAACTGTTATACTCACAAAAAAAGTGTGTGTGTGTGTGTGTAGGTAGGCAGATAGAGAGAGAGATGGAGAGAAAGAAAATGTGAATCACAGACCTGCTTGTCAGAACAGGAATAATGATTAATTATCAGTAACCCAGCATTAAATTATTAGCGGAACCACTGGTAAACGGTGGGTTCAGGTTCTACTGCAGGAAAGATGCATTTCCTGTGACTATGCATCCACATCATTTGGGACCCAGAAAAAGAATCCCTAAATCCTCACCAGAATGGTCTTCTCCCAGGCCTGAAAGTCTCCATTCTCCAACTTCCCTTTCCCCATCCCCAAGCATTCTAACACGGTGATCTGAAGATTCCTCTATGCCAGGCACAATTTTTAACACCTGATATGCGCTAAATATTGTTAGCATCTCCCTTTTTATAGTTGCAAAGGTTAAACATCTGCCTGGTGATAAGCAGCAGAGCCAGCATTTGAACCCAGGCATCCGGGTTCCAAATTCTGCTGTCTTAACCACCAACAACACTACTTTCCAATAAACGAGGGTTAAATGACCAAAACAATGCATGAGGAATGCTTTGTTTATAGTTGTGTGTTTCAGACCCCTGACTAGTCCAGTATGGAAAAGCTCCCCCAGCCACGTCAGTCAGTGAGCCCCAGTCATAAGTTTGGGGATTATTCACAGTCTCTGCTTCTCTTCCACCTTTATTAGTATTTTCCATTTTAATGCTCTTCTAACAGCTTCAGAAAAAATCATTTTGTTTGTATATATGTACGTACGTATGTATGTATAAATACATTTTGTTTTTATAAAGGAAGAGAATCTAAAATCTGCATTTTCGGCTTTATTAGTAATCTTTACAAAAATGCTTGTCTGAAGATAATTTTAATAAAATTTCATTTGTAAATGATTGACAGATACAATCAACCCACCTGGTCTCAGTTCCTACAGCCGCATAAACTGTTAACGGTTCATCCAACACCGTCACCCTCTGACAGTGTGAGAGCTTCTATTTACAAATTTCCCCTCCTTGCGAGAATTAGAGACAGCCCATCGTCTTTTCTCTGCAATCCTTTGCTTTTACCTTTGGTGCTACATTTCGATCCAGACCTAGTTATTGATGTGTGTGTCCAAGGTAGAGGTGGTTTTAGAAGCAGCAAGTAAAATCAGAACTATTTTAATTGTGTTATCTAAAACATACTGCAGATGCCACGATAATCCTCCATAAAACAAAGCTTAGTGTATTATCTGATCAAAGATGCAAATACAGAGGTTTTTCAAATATTCGGCCACCCAGCATTAGACAGAGGAACCAGTGCAGTTAATTCTTGCTGCCATCGCCTTCTCTGATTAAAAAGCAGCCTATGCCTTTTAGCCTTCAGCACTATCTGAGGTTATTTTGGGACTGTGCCTAATCGAATAGTATTATATTATGGGTTAGCATGGCAGAGGGAAAAGAGGCCTGGGTTTGTGACTCACGGTCTATGTATTCTTCAGTCGTCGCTTAGTTTTCTTTGTGACCTTCCAACAAGTCACTTAGCCTCTCTCAACCATAGCTCCCTTGGCTGTAAAACCAGGATGAGAATGCCTATCCTCCTTCTGATTTTATGGGTTGGTTACACATGTCAAATAAAAAAACAAATGTAAAAAGTACTTTTCAAATTGTTCGGCATCATATAACGTCATTGCTGAGCCCTGCGGGGCACACGGGGTTAAATCAAATCTGCATCCTTTAGTGCCGCTTAACTTTTCAGTAATGAACTGCTATACATTTTACAGCTTCCAGTATATTTTGTATGTTAGAACCATATTTATGAGTTCATTTCAAAGCTTTCAAATTTCAGTTAGACTCGGTGGAAAGCTTACACATTAAAATTTCTCTATAAATCATTTATTGTGAAAATACGAACTTTCATTAAAAAAAAATTCTTTGAAGGAGGGAGGCTTTAATTGGTAAGGACTGTCTAACTATACAGTCTGGGTTGCTTCTAAGAACATATTTTTCATATGGCAGGCAGCTGATAATGTATTACAAAGGTTTTGTTACAACCACTAAAATATGAGATCTTTAGGTGTCTCTCCCCAAAGTCTTATGAAACTACTTCTAACCTAGCCTTCCTCACTGGGTTAAGTTATTTGGCAGTGAAGTTATAAGATATATGTATTTAATCTCTCTTTTGGACTAAACATTTAGCTAATAATTATCAGGAAGGTTTTGACATTAAAAACTTATGACTCAAATAAAACTTCTAAGTAGAAGTTCAGGTACTGAGCTATGTGCTCTGTAAAATGGACACTGCTGGAAGATGGCCAATTTTAAGAGCATAAAAATTGTCACCCTGGGTCAAACCAGAAGTCTAGCTTCCACCAGACTTTATACCTGAGGATGGCATTGGAACATAGTCTGTAAAACAGAATCGCTTGCCTCTGTGATGATGCAGTCAAAGGTCAAGGGAATTATCTGGATGTTCCTGGATGTTGAGAAGCCATCATTGGGCTTTGCGCAAATCCTTCTACAATACACAGCTTTGGCACTCCGGACTGCACAGGTGCTTGGGATAATGAGCTCTATATGCATGTTATCCTCGGGGCAAAGACATTCCAGTTCCTTTTATTTGAATTAAACTATGACCTTCTAGCTAAAAGAGGTGCCCTTTGTTCCAGCACTGCAGAGTCTGGTGAGCAAGTCCATGTTCCACCTGCTTATTCCCTACTCATCTCCCTTCATCCTACACCTCTCAAGTCCTCATCATTTTGCTCTTTACTTTGTCCGGAACCCACACTACCCTCCTGATCATTTGAGCTGCTCTGATCAACCTATTTTAGAGAGAGATTCAGGTCATACAGGAGGGTTTGCCACCTGAAATAAAAGAGATCCTTGGCTGGAAACCAGGAATTTCAGGAAGGCTTCAGACTCATAACATTCTGGATCAAGTGACCGTCAGCGAAACCTCAAGTCACAGTTTCCATATTAGGTACGATGATGTTACCTAAGAGCAATAACGTGCTTAGTATCCGTGATATATAGATGAATATATAGCGGGGGCAACAAAAAGAAAGAACAATGGGAGAGGATATGTAAAATAAGGATAAATTCTTAATTTCCCTTAGCATTAGCTATGAACGCCCAAGGTTAACCCAGCAATGTCTATAATTGTGGTTCATTATTTCAATAATTTCAAAGGTTTATTACTTTTTGGAATGCAGCTGGGCAGATTAAAAGAAACAACCAATTACCTTTCATGACAAAAAGAAAGTACATCCTATCATCTATGGAGGTAAAAGCCCGGGGAAATCAGTGAGGGTCAAATATTTTGAACTCTAGAACATTCAAAGCATAAGGCTTGGCACCCGGGCACATATTTTGATATTTCAGAACTTTATCTGAAGTCAAAAGTCAAATGAATGAAGACTAGGAAAAGAGAGACAGGTGGTTCGAGGATTTAGTCTGTTGCTTCTGTCCGGTGTGATAAACCAAGTTAGGAACCACATAAAATTTCAGGACAAGGTCCCATTAGTTCCTGGAAAATAGCCAATTATTATGAAAGCATTTAAAATGCTTCGTAAAAGAGCAAAAATAGTTTCATTACTTAGAATGAATTAAAGTTGACTTTCGTATTCGCTAAAGAAAAAGGAAGATTGCAGAGAATAAAGTAAACGAGGAGAAATTATTTAATTACTTAAGAGATTAAACTATTTTCAAGCACTTAAAATACAATAACATTCCTGGTATACAAACAATGGGCTAATTATAAATAACTCAAGAATTCTTATGAAGAAGGAATGTTCCTGACCACTGGCAATTAAATATGGTGTTGCCACATTCAACACAATGTGAAATAGCAACAAACATACCTTCTCTGGCTTAGAAGAAAGCTCAGTCAGCATAAGGAGGCTTCAAAATAGGAACGGCTCAACTCTCTTGTCCATTTTAAATGCAAGAAGTAGGCTGATGGAAATATAACCTGACTCCTGGGCTACAAAGAAAATATGGTGATCATCTACTAAACCCTCAGCCTCAAAACTGAGTAAAGCACCAATTCCAGATGCAGAGCTGTTCCTAAACATTCAGCGTCCCGCCCCTACCCCAAACTCTCCCTATTTTTCTATTCTTTTTTAGAGATAAGGATTAAACCTAAAGAGACGAAAAAAGAAAAAGGGAAAAAGGGATGGAAAATTTGGGAAAAAAAGTCGCTGCAACATATCTCTAGCAGCTTATTAGGAGCAGGACTTGAGCAAAGAAACAGAGCTGCTCATTAATGATAATGTCAGTTCCAGAATTAGCCCTGCCATTTCTTCCTTTCTTCCTGCATATTTGTTCATCGGCACATTATGGTTCCGCATTGCATATTAAGCACCTAACTTGTGTCAGATGCTGGGAACACGGATATCTGACACGGATCTTGCCTTCAGAGGGCTGAACGTCCAGGTTGGCAGTCACTCACCTCCTCTTCCTCTTGTCTCTGATCTGCCCCTTATTATTTTCTGGATGCCTCAATGAGGGATGACAATGTGAGAAATTTCAAAATAAGAATAGGGGATATTTATGTTTCAAAAAATAAACCACAGTAGAAACAAAGTAGATCAAGAAAGGTAAGAAAGTATAAGGGCTGTAAGCTAATACTCTATGTAACTGCCAAGGTTTTTCTTGACAGTGTTTTATGATCAGCCTTTCTAGGATGGCTGACTGCTTAGGAATTGGTTAGAAACAACAAAAAGAAAATGCCCAGAGTCTACAGATAAAAAATGTGTTTAGACACTAAAGTGCAACTGTTTTCCAAAAGGCACTTCCTCCCTAGCTAAAGGAAGTGTCTACATCACACATTCATCCATCCAAACAGCTGTCCATTTTTCATTCATTCATTCATCCATTCATTCATTCAACTATTATTTACGGAGACCCTACTATATTCCAGGCAATGCAAAAGCACTAGAGATAGACGGGCTTAAAAAGAAAAAAAGAATAAAGATTCTGTCTTCACAGAACGTGCAGCTTAGTAAAGGAGAATGATGTTATCTAAATAGTCATACAAACATAGAATTTACAAACTGTAATAAATGTTATAAATAAACAGACCAGGAAGCCACGCGGCATATGGCAGGATAGGGGGTCCAGCATGAGGAACCACGAAAGGCTTCCATTTGAATAATGAACAGAAGAGCAGAGTGGGGTCAGGCATGGAGATGGTGACAGGAGGCTGGAGAGTCAGAAGGGAACAATCAAGATCACACCTGTACAGTACAGGGCCTTATAAGGCTGCCTTTCATCCCAACAGCAAGAGGGAGATGTTAGATGCTGATATGTTTTAAGCAGTAGAGTCAGAAGTCCAAATTTACGAGTTCAAACCATATATGTGTGTGTGTCTGTGTATGCGTGAGTGAATCCTTACACCTGCACGAAATACCTCTAGACAGATACAAAAGAAACTGATATCAGTGAGTGCTTCTGGGAAAAGAAACTAAGAAACTCCTAGCTAGCAGCAGAAGAGAGACTTCACTGTTACTGTACCCTCGGGACAGAGTGAGAAAGAAAAGGAGTCAGTTGCTATTTAAAAAAAAATTGTCACTGAATTAGAAAGATGCACAGAACTAAGGTGTACCTCCAAAACAACAACAACAAACAAGCAAACAAACAAAAACACTCTAAAAGAAAATAGTAAAGAATCAGATCCATTCCTGGCTGACTTTTGTTGCTTTACCCATGAGGAGAACTCCAAAGCACAGGAGCCGTTTTCTCGTTTGTGAAGGCAGCCAAGGACCTGGAGAGCTGGCATTCTAGGCAAAGAATTTTGGCTTGGAGAATAAAAACAAAACAAAACAAACCACACCAGGTTTAAGATAGTGGAAAGAGCCTGATACTCTCTATGCAAGCCCCGCTCAGATGTACCTTGAAAGACTGCTGAAGGGAAAGCTTGGAAACTTTCTCCAAAGTGCTACTTTCAACAGCTTTGGCCATCTGGTCTAGAAAAGGCCCAAACAAGCAAAATACAAGGCACAGAAAATGCAGGCACAAGAAAGACAGCAAAAGGAGCATGAGGAGACCAGTGTGCCAGGTCAGCAAGTCGCCGAGCGGCTAAATGATGATGGGCTGTGAACCTCAGGCAAAGCAGTTTTGGGCACAGAAATAAAAAAAAAATGTAGTGAAGGAGCTTTATTTTTTTCCTCTTCCATTTTCTTTTAAATACCACTTCAATCAAAGTTTTGACAATTATGAAACATGTCAGCTGATAGTGAGAATTCATCAAATGTGCCATAAATGACAAGAAATGAGAACCCGAATCCTGAAATTGGATGGGCTTCAAAAGTCCCTGACAATCACTGCCATAAATCATCCAGGCACATCAATCTTCGGCTGGAGGAGATTTTGCAGACAGCAAAAATGAAAGACAAAAACTCATGCAGAAAAAGGGTGCCACACTCTGGATGGGAAAGAATGGCACTCTACGTCAGGATTATACCTTCAGTTAAAAAGGATGCAGTTATGTGAAGGTTATGGTAGGAGACACCACCTGCTACTGTCACCGTAATGTAAATACATGGAGGTCTCTACCTGTACAGCAAGAGACAAAGGGGCCAAAGTCAACCCTCCGACCTTCTTGGGATCCATGCTGGCTCTGCTAAGAGAATTTCGGCATGTAGCTCACAGGTAATGCACACTCCCCTGTCCATGACGCTCTCAGGACCGAGCTGAGGTGAGTGAGGACTGGAAGAGAAGCTGGTGTGGCCACAGTGTTTATTTCATCAGAATCTCAAGTTGAAGGCTTTGGTTATTATTTTTTTTATTTATTCAGAGTTGGTGGCATAACATTGACGAACATTAAAAATAGTAACAATCTCTAGACACTTTTTTAACTCTCCAACTTTTATTTCTTTTCATTCAATTAAACATAATAAACTTGCCTCCTAGTTACAGGTTTTTAATATAAACTGTCAAGTTTTCAAAAAGGTAAAACAAACTTCCTAGAGCTCTCTTTCAGATAATATGTTCGTCATCATCCTCATGTTGAAGAGTCCGACACATGGGAAGCCACTAGCTAAGAAAAAAAAAAATCCCTTTAACAATAGTAATAAGTTGATTTTTGTTTGATTTCCAGCTCTGGCACAAACGTTGTTACTGTTGATTTAATTGTTTTGGGGATCTTTTATATTTGGGGGAGAAAATGGTGTTAGCGCCTAGAGACAACAGTCAGTCGCTGACTCACTTAACTGGACTGTCTGGGCCACATCTCACACCTCTGACAAGCTGTTAGTCACACATTCTGGATAGTCCCTTTTCCAACAAGAAGGTTCATTTCAAACACAAGAGAACAAGATCTTCTTGGGCACCAGATTGTCTCAAGTAACGTCCTAAGGCAAAGCCACCGGAATCTAGGTGACCAAAAAAGGTCCTTCTGCCCCCAGACAAAGAGAAAAACTACAGGCACTACTCAGGGCTAGTGTTTTGAAAGAACCTTAAGTACAGACTACAGGGATACATCCCCTGGGTCCATGCGTCTCACCGGGAAATTAAGAAAGGGCAGGTATCCAGTGCTTTTGAGTGTACAAAGTGGTTGCTCCTATCTACATTATTTCAAAGCAGCCCTAAAGCAATAGCTACATTCTACAAATGTAGATGAAACTGAGATTTAATGAGCTGCACAGATCAGGCCCGGGGGGCATTCGGCTAAGGGAGAGAGCTAGAGTCTTCTGACCATCCTCCTCTCTCCCTATCTACAAGTTCTTGCTGAAACGTGGACCAAAAAGGCAACAGATTCCTTTGGACCATACAAGCCTTGTGCTGAGCTGCACCCTTCTGAGAAACACTTGCCACTGCGCTGAGCTCTTAGCAAATTGTCTCAGGACGTGGTCTGCCCCATCAGCAGTCCCGTCCCATGTCCTCATATCCACACAAAGGCTTCGATCTCCAATCACCCTTACTTAGTAGCCCCCAAAATTTCCCAAAGCCTCATCGGCACTCTGATCGGTTCCCACTCATATAAACGTAGCTAAACAACTGGCAAAATGGCCAGGGCTGAAGTTGCAGCCACTCTCAATCCTCTTCCTGGTTGTCTTGGGAATCAGTATTTTTTATTACTACAATCTCGAAATTTATAGTTATCAACAATATGTAATTATGAACACATATTCGCCAGACTGTTTAATGCTTGAGCTTATTTTTCCATTAATAGAAATGCTGCAGTTTCTAAATGAATTACAGAATAAATTAATGGTTGCCAAAATGAGTTTTCACCTACAAGTGAAAGTTTTACAAGCAATTATGCAGCTGTAATGGAAGAAGACGTGGGAGATGGTGGCCCCAACCCTCGGAGGCCCTGGTGGGGAGGACAACATCTAAAGCAATGAAAGCCTACAACACCGGACAGATGGTGAAGGCCCCCGCGCTTGGACCTCTGAAGCGGCCAGTCTCCTTCCAGGGCTCCTAGCACTCCACCCGTGGCCCAGAGCCATGTCAGAGAAAAGGCAAGGACGCATCTGGCCTGGAGGAAAAGTAAATTCTTTATAAAAGCATACTTCCAGGTTAATTGGGAAAGTACCAGATAGCTCCAGAAATTTGATGCATGAAAGAATTCTCAATGGAAATTCTAATACGCCTCATTCACCAGATGCTGTGCTTTTTATACAGAATATAGGAACCTGCCTGCTTTGTTTAGGGGGGTATCTGAAAATTTTCCTAAGTGAAATAAAGGGAAGTAAAATATAAAATATGCATAGTTTGTTGGTGGATGAATCGACTACAAGAACGAAAAAAAGGAAGAAAAGGGAAAGAAGGTGATAAAAGAAACATAAGGCCTACAGCAATGTGTTGTAAAGGCGCACGCGTTAAAAATCAGAACATGTTCAATGCTAGTCGGATAAACAGTGTTTGCTATGTGCTAAGCAACAGATAAAGAACTATATGTACCCAGTTTAAGAGTTTAAAATAAGACGATTTCATAGAAATGGAGTTGTAGACTCAACATTTATACATATAAAAAAAATAACGAAACTTACAAGGAATCTTCTTCCGAGGGCCATGACATGTACAGGCAATATGGAATTCAAAATGTGGAGTCAAGCGGAGCTGGGCCCCAATACTAGCTCCTTGACACGAGCTGTGAGACCCCCACAGAGGAAGTGACTTTTCCTAGAGTCAGTTTCCCCATCTGACAAGTGAGGATCTTGATGGTGTTAAAATCCCTGTGTTCTAACACGTGGCATAAAGTAAATGCTTAATAAATCTTCCTGATGATTCATCTGAGGATAAACTTGATTTGAGTATGAGAAGCCGCAGAGCCAGTGCTGGCGTTCCTTATCAAGTCAACATGCAGAAGCGAGAGTCAACATCGTTGCTCTCCTCTGCTGGCTTTGACAAATGCCACACTATATAAACCTCGGCTGCACACTAGAGCCCCGAGTGGCTGCAGCTTACTCGCACATTCCTTGTTGACTCTGAGCACAGACATTTTCCCACAAGTATTTGTTTGCTCTCCCCCAGGTTAAATTACAAGTTCAACCAAACTCTTGACACACAACATTTAAACTTCGTTAAACAGTTTTATGCCCCATACAATGTGGGTGGCCTAAAGTCTGCACACTGTCCAAACTTAAGAATATTTACCCAGAAAATTCCCAGAGATATTTCCTCAAGAAAGTTGCCAAAGTATTTAGTCCTCAATCTGATAATGATCAGATTTAAGTCCATGCTTTTCTCTCTGAGATTCTTTTAACATCTCCCTCATTCCATCACCCTCCATAAAATAACCACAGAGTGGTTCGGGCAGGCAAAAGATTTTCTGAGAAGGGTTTTCTTCTATCCTGTGTTTTCCCAGACTAACAAAAGCTGAGGATATAAAAGTTAACGTAGGCAGGACAGACTCAAGACGCTGAGATAAAATGGGAAAAGACACGCTGGCATGACAAATAAATAACAGGATTCAAAAAAGGAAAGTGCTCGCACCACATAAACAATAATTAAAGCACCTAGGAGCATGTATTCTCTTATCGGGAATATCGTCATCTAGGTTCCAGGTCTATAGTTTAAAAAGATAAATTAGAGGGTTCTCTGGGTCTTGGCTTCTGTTTCTAGAAAGTGTAATTCCTCTTTCCTCCTCTCCCGCTTCCAAAGTAAAGGGGGATGAAAACACTGAAGAAGGAACAAAAGGGAGACCTGACCTGCTTTCACTCTTAAATGTTTAAAGGTCCTTCGAGGAATTTGCGCCCAGGAAAAAGGATGCATATTCTACTGGATTTGCATCCTCAAATGATGCAAAGGGAAGACCAGCAAATGCTCGTCTATATGAGCATCAAGGAATGAAGCTGGTGCTTAGCACAGCAGAGCCTAGGGACGGTGATGAACTGGAAAGAGCCTAAATGGGGTGCAGGTGACGGAGAAAACAGTAGTATTACTCAGCTTTGCCTAAACGTTGTCAAGCAAGAATCTGGGCCTGGCGTTGCCACAACTTCTAATTTTTCATTCGATAAAAGATAAAAAATCAGTTGTCTTTTCAGGCGAAATATCTCAAAGTCAGCAACGCATTGACATTTAAAAGGCTTTAGAGCCAATAAAACTCTTCTATGGGCAGCCAGTCTTTGGGTTTTCAAATACGGCGTCTACACTTCCTGGACTACACTCATGTCCAGCCAAATAACCAGGTGATACAGCGGTTTATTTTTTATCTCTCCCCATAGTTGACCCTCAAAGAGATGGTCAAAGTCTGTCTCACATAAGGTTAAATTAACTTCCTCCGTCCCCTCTTCCTTCTTCTCTTCCTTTCTTTCATCATATAGTTACCTTTTTTATTTTCCTGGTGGTGGTGGTGTGAACACTTGAGATTTACTCTCTTCATAAATATCGAGTATACATTACAGTATACATTATTAACTCTGTCTCCATGCTCTACATTAGATGCCCCAGAACTTACCTTATCACTGAAAGTTTGTACCCTTGACCTACATCTCCTCATGTCCTCAACCCCCCAGCCCCCGGCAACCATGATTCTGCTTTCTGTTTCTATGGGTATGACTTTTCTAGATTCTGTATAGAAGCGATACCATAAAGTATGTGCCTTTCTCTATCTGGCTTATTTCGCTTAGCATAATGCCCTCGAGGTTCATCCACGTTATAGCAAATGACAGAATTCTCTTATTTTTTTTATGGCTGAATAATGTTCCATTGTATGTATACCACATTGTCTTTATCCATTCATCCACTGACTGCCATTTAGGTCATTTCCATAGCTTGGCTTTTGTGAATAATGCTGCAATGAGCATGAGGGTGTAGGTATCTCTTTGAGAAACTGATTTTATTTCCTAAAGATATATACCCAGAAGTAAGATTGCTAGATCATACGGTAGTTCTATTTTTAATTTGCTGAAGAACCTCCAAACTGTTTTCCATAATGGCTGCACCAATTTACATTCCCATCCACAGTGCACAAAGGGTTCCTTTTCTTAAGGTTAAATTTCAATATGACCTTTGACACTTCCTTATGATTCAGTGACATGCTAAAGATGACTGTTAAATTTTCAGAAATTTTACACTAGCTGGTTGATAAGATATTGGCAGCTTATCATTGGCCGTGATGGCAGTATTTACACCACAGAAAATGGCAACACTATACAAATTAGGGCTCCTCCCCAAACGTAAGCCAACTGTTAAACACTGACCAGCACTCCACTGCTCAGGATGCTCTACAGAAGGTGTCACAGCCTAGATAACAGCAACTAGACCAAGAATAATATAAAAGTGCCAAGGCGAACAGAATGACTACACTAAATTAAATAACTGGATTTCCTTTCATTTGGTGGTCCTCGAAGCAGTCCCTTGAGCAGCCTCCTGGGCATCAACATCCCCTGGGCATTTGTTAGAAGTGCAAATCCTCAGGCCCAACCTCAGACCCAGTGAATCCGAAATTCTGGAGTGACACTCAGCAATCTGTTGGAGGAAGGTCTTCGGGTGATTCTGATGAATTTTGAGAACCACTGCTTTAGGACAATATAGATTTGTACCAGGGTCTGTGCAAAAGTTTACGACTCTCTAACAATCTTTAACATTCCCTCAACACTTCATAGTGTCTTTCACAGGGTGTAAATTCAACTTCTAAGCTAAACTGAAATTTTATTCCCAGGTACATAATTTAATTAATAGCCAAGCATCAGGTGCAAAATGACTCTCGAGCAAAAACTCTATGTATACTTCTTCCCACTTTAACCTCTTTAATTATGAAATAAATCACTTAGAAAAATGCAGCCCAATTTCGTTTTATAGCTTCTAACAAAAAAGTCGAAGGCAGGGGTTGCTACCCATCTGGCTGTCAAAGAGTCCTTCCAAAGGTTAAATAATTTTAGGTATTTGTGCCCACTGCAATTCAACCGAATAATACCTGCCCACTCACTGTTTTCCAGACCAGCCTACATATTTGTAAAGCTTGTCTGACTGCTGTAGCATTTGAAGTGGAGACCCTTAAATTCAGGACTGTGTTAATCCTTTTGCTGTTTATGAATTCAGTATTTCTTTCCTAATGTCCAATGCTGAAAAATCTTTTGTAACATAAAGAAATCTTAAAATGGTGTTAGTAGAAATAGTGCATGATTTGTGTCAACACTCAGGTATTTGAGTATCATGAACATCACCAAAATGTATATAGTCAGGTTCAGGGCATGGCTCTGCCTCTAAGTAACTCACTCTAAAGATTCCATTTCTCATGTAAAGAAAAGTTTCTGTATGATTATGTTCCATCTCAACTCCCGTTTCTATGATTCTACACAAGATACATGTATGAGCCAAATCCATTTGTAAGCTAGGTAGTTATTAAGTTGAACCATCACTATATAATTTTAATCACTAACTGTTATAAAAGAGAGAATATAAAGGTTAATTGAGAATAGCAGGCAAAGTAAAAATAATAATAGTACAAATAATAAAGCAAGAGCAGAGGAAAGCTTACTTCAAGTAAGACATTCAACATCCATCCTTGGATGCAAGATTCAAATTATTCAGATGGTAGGCTATTATATCCCCTATTATATGTATTAGGTTGCTCTTCTAACAGTGTATTTTTCTAAGAGGTGTTTCTTCATGTGCTTTCTTAATTCTTGATACAGTTTCCAGAAGTGACCTAGTTTAATTTCAAATCTCTTTGGAATCATGCCATGGGTGATTCTGAGACAATCCTCACAAGGTACCATCATTTTTTTAAAAGGAAGCTTTGAATCAGGGACAGTTTCCTTGGTTACCAGAATCACAAACACATGTGCCATTTCAAATACTTCCTTCCAGCTATCTTAAGACAACATTTCTGGAACCTGAGCTGAGTCTATCTTCTTCTCTCAGAGAAAAGTGATAAAGGCCAACAACATCCCTTAGAGTTCTGCATTGTAGGCTCTTTATTTGAGGCGACATCTTTAGGCACAGAGACAACAGCAGCCCTGACAATGATAGAAAAACAAAATGGCATTTAGATCACACAGATAGTAATGTGACAGCGCCTTAGCCTCACGCACACCTCTGAAATCACCGTGCTCCCGATGACCTACCGGCAGCATCATGGAATAGAGTCACATTGGAGAGAATCTTGCTTGCTCCTTTCCTGATGTGGTCTACGCTTCTAGCCTGCTGTGACATTAGGGATTTCTACCAAATCAAATAGAGGACAGTGGCCAGGGAACTATTTTCTGATTCGACCCTTATCACAGGCTGCAAAAACTGGAGAAATAATTCCACTAATGGCCAGAGTATGGCACGCATGTTCTACCTGGGCACAGGGGCTCAACTTGGCGCTAGGAGAACAGGGATTCAGTTGCCACCAGAAAAGCAGAAATAGAACCTCCCTCCACCCCAATAGGTGTTACATCAAAAGGTAAGTTTATAAAGCTAATAAGCTTTAAGTTTTTAAATAAAAAGCTAAGTTAGAGATTATAAATGGCACCATGTGCACTGGAAAACAGGGTTTCTGACAATATATAAAATATAATGTTAAAATATAATGTTACAAAAAAGGTCTTGACAGAATCAGAGCATGATTTTTTTTTTTTTTTAGAAAGGAGAGAAGGCAAAGGCAATGGGCATTGTTTTAATACCAGCCCTGGGCAGGTTAGAACTGCGCTTGGGCTTTTCACCCAGGGTGTAATTTAATCCTCAAACGATCCCGTGCAATGCGTGTTTGCTGGCCTCACTCGCGAACTCCCAGGAAGGCCGAAGCTCAGAGGTGCTGAGTCCCCTCCAGAGCCCGTGAGTGGCAGCACCGGTGGCAACCTTAGCCTGAAGCCACCAAGAGTCAGTGTCCTTTCCAAACCCACACTGCTGGAATCTGCCGCAAATCCACAGACGGATAACGCAGCTATTTGAAATTTTTAAAACATAGTTGCCTTTTTTTAAGTTCAAACTTTTGAAACTAGGATACAATCCTTGTCGTTTCCTCCTAATCTAGAATATTTAGAGAAATAAAGAGAAAAAAATATATTTAAAAAAAAATTTTCCCCCCCTTTAATTTCCCCGCTTCCACCCCTGACCTATGGATGTTGTCATTTCCCCTTAAGAACTCGGTGTCTCCCCCCACATGCTCATGGCATGCCCCCCACCCCCGGCCCCCAGGGCCTGGTACACCAGGGGTATGGTCTGTGGCTCCACCTGGGACGCAAACCCAGGACCTTCTCTGTGCAAAGCAGACGTGCTAACCACTACACTATGGAGCCACCCCGAAAAAAATATATTTCAAAAACAAAATTTTTCCCCAGAAGACAAATGTATGATTTGTGATTTCAGATATAACTTCCATGAACTCAGTTGGAATACACACACACACACACACACACACACACACACACACACACACTCCCCAATATCAAAATTCCAAAACTCACAATAGGCAGATTTTCTGTGGTCCATTAAAAAATGTATCTTCCTCAGAAACACATTTTTTTTTTTTTTACCACATAGCTATGGGAATGACCACACTTGGAATCCAAATTGAACAGTTCTTCAAATTCCTAAATATTCTGTATGTGGACTTATTCCAAGTTGAAAAAAAAAAAAGTTGACATAATAGTTGACATAACAGCTCCTTTAGGAATTTTCTTCTTTTTCAGTATGAGAAGTTAAATATGATGGATTCATGAGAACAGAGTCTATAAGCTCTGTGACCTGTGGAAAGCACTTACTCATTTCTTCCACTATTACTATCTAACTGTGGGCCCTTATCGCAAACAAAACAGACAAAAGCACTTAAGCATTCATGACACATGTAACTATTGTGTTTCCTGCCTCTCATTCTCTGTATGTCAGGTTGTGTTGTTTTTTTGTTTTTTGTTTTGTTTTTTTCCCATGTCTCTGTGGCTTCCAAATCCATATTCCTAAATTCCACTTTTATATTTCCAGCTGGCTAAAAGACATCTTCATACACACACCTCCTGGATGCTTCAAAATTGACATGTTCACAAACATATTATCTCCAGCAGACCCCTTAGCGCGCTGAATGACACCACTGCCCAGCCAGTTAACCAGCCAGACACCTCAGAGGGCCCTGTCACGCCCTCCGCCTTTTTCCCTCCCCCACATCCTACCCATTCGCCCATCTCAGTTCCTCTCAGCTGCCTCCCCTTTTCTGCTTCCTGCCATGCCTTAGTTCAGAACCTCATTCGTCTCCTGCCTGGGACACAGAAATTACATGATAACTTATCTCTAAGTTCGAGCCTTTTCCCATTGCATTCCATCTCACCCACCACCAGAGCTATACAGTCGTCCTTCCTTATCTGCGGTTTGCTTCCCGCAGTTCAGTTACCCGAGGTCTGCAAATATTAAACGGCAAACTCCAGAAATAAAGGTTTCATAAGTTTTAAATTTGTGCCATCTAATTCTGAACAGTGCAATTATATATTTTTTAAAATGCATTCTGGGCTTGATATGCCCAGATCATTGATTTGCTAATTCTTTCTTATAATCCAAGGTTAAACTTATATTCTATTTCAATATTAAGAACCAAAAGTACAATGAAAAGGCCACCAATGGTTATATCAAGTCAAAATGCCAGAAAAATGAGAACTTTTGAAGAAACTGCTGATGAATTATTTTTACTGAACACCCAAGTGGGCGCCAATAATTCACATGAATTATGAGTGAAGGTGAAAAGGCCTAAAACCTCCTTTGGCTGCGCTGTGAGATGGGATACTGACTGTGCAGGCTTGATGGCTTCTTCCAAAAAAAAAAAAAAAAAAATGAAGACACAAACAAAACAAAACCACTAAAGCAGGAAGGCAGATAACAGCACCTCCACTAAGTCCATGCGAGCGATTTCACTTCGCATGTCCAGCCTGAAGCACGGCTACATTTCAAAAACTCCGTGAAAGCATAACGTATAGTCCTGCAATGCCGAACGTGCTATTTAAGGAAGAAGTTTTCCAGCTCATAAAAATCTCAAATGAGAAGTAGAAAGAGCCAATGTTTGACCTCTGAAACCTTCCTTCTCATTATGGTAAGAAACCAGGTTTTGGTGTATTTTTTTCTAAAACATTATTTTTTAACAAATCGCTCCATAAGTTCAAAAGAATCTGCTGGCCTAATTACCAGTCCTCAAACCACAGACTGACGCCTACCCCTGCAGCAACTCTCTTCCTGCAAGTGTCTTTGTCCCCCCGAGATAGAAATCCCAAGTGTAAAGTGATGGGAGATGGTAGGAAACCATCTTCATGTATCTTTATGAAACTATCTTTTGATTAGCTTGGGAGATGAGGGTGGGAGAAGATGCTAGGCGTATTCGTTTGCCTTACTGATGATTTCAAACACATCTCTCCTCCAGTACCTCTTCCCTTTGTCTATGTTTTTGCCTTGCTTCCATAAATCGGATCGCAGGCCTAATGGGCCAGTGCCATCTTCAGTCCTATCAATGGATGATTCCTTTATGTTTCCTTCGAGAACACTCATTCTACAGTTGGAACAAGGCAAATAAAATGGTTTTCTTCCAGATCCAAGGACCACAGATAAGCCTGTGCGGCAGCCAGCCAGAGCTCATCTCTTCTCTAAGTTCCTGCAGCTTCTACTAAAGAACTTCCCACATTCTGCCCCAAATCCATGAATTTTGTCTCCTCCAGCAGACGAGGAGCTTCCTGGGGCAAAGAACTATCTTATTTCTCACGGTACAGAGAAGAAGGCCTTAGAAAATGTCTGTGAACAAAATGAATTGTTCTTGTTTCATACGAAGCAATAACTGTTCATGTGAGTGCTATCTGCCGAGACACAAATTTCCAGCTCCAGAGTCAGTCCAGACTCAGGCCTCACCCAGACCCCAAGAGAGAAAGTTCATGTTCCAATCCACAAGTCCCCGGTCTGTCAGTTTGAAGTCAGGTGACTGCAGGAGACCCAATTCTCGGGCAAAGCAAGCACTGTCCATAGACAGAACTGGAAGTACACACATACACTGTTGCAAAGGTATGAAATACAAAGCCATCTCTAAATATTACCTATTATTAATTTCTTTTATCCACAACAAATTAGAAAATGACCAAAAGTATTTGTGTAGGGCATTCTATAATTGGAATAGTAAAAAGGAGTCGTCAAGTTCAAAACCACTGAGATTTTCTCCTCTAGACATCGGGTAGCTGATATAGTGCAGGGTGAAGAATCTGGATTTTGAAATCATACAGACCTGGTCTCCAACTCGCACAGAGAACCAGTGTGACTTGGCCAAATCAAGCCTGCACTTGATTAATCCATTCAAAATCCACTACCTAATATGTGCCAGGCAGCTTTCTAGGCATGAGAGATACATCAGGGAAGAAAACAGATAAAGTTCCTGCCTCGAAGCAACAGGGGTAAGGATAATAAAAGTACCTCTCTCTCTCATAGGATTATTATAAGAATTCCATACCCAGGTTTAGAGGTGAAGCCCTTAGAACAGTGTCTGGCACATGAATCATGTTCCACAATAAATAGTAGCTATTATTTAAAGCAGGAAATGTCAGTTTCCACCATCTGGAAGAAGTATGCTGGATGTACTTAAAAAATAAAAAAAAAGGGTAGGGTACACTGGAGGAATAGCCCATCTGTTACCCACTGAGGCCAGGGCTGGGTGAGGTGACTGGCCACCTGCATGGATGAGGTTACTCCTACCTACTCTTCTGCAGGGTTTGCCCTGTTGAGGAAGCTACTTTCTCATTAAGGGTGGGGATATCTATATCATCTTTGACACTTAGAGCACAAGAAGGGATTCCGAGAACTAATTGTGGTCCCTGCATCAGAGAACGTCAAGAAGTCACCTTCAAAGGAATTCTGGGTATGTGCCCTTCTCAATGACCCTTCTCATGAGCCTTTCACTCCAACCACACAGGGCTTATAGGTAAGTATTCCCCCAATCCAGCTGTTCATCAGTCCACCATGATTTTGCCTGGCTAGTCCTCTTGCTAGCCATGTCCTTCCCTCTTCTCCTTGCCCTGGTATACCTGATGTAACTCCACCCAGCATCAAAAACTAAATGCATACAATACCACATCTGAAGCCTTCCTGAACCGAGATACACACTTGGTTCTCTCATCTACGCCCACCTGAATACTTAACCACAACCCCCATCTATTAAATTATTCTCTCTATGATTAGACTACTCTACTTCTGTGCCCAACACATTTAGGGCAACAGGCACACCTCAAATATTTCTTTTGCTCACTTACTCAGAAAATATTTATTGAGCTCCAACTCTGTGGCACACTCTGTTCCGATATGCCAGGTATATGGCAATGAACCCAACAGCCCTAAATGCCTGCTCTGTGAAACTGCCATCCTAGTGGGGAGACTATTCCTCCTCTCTGTTTCCCCATCACTGTTCTCACCTGGCCAGCCTGGCCACCCACAAGAAGAATGCCAGGCACAAGCAGCAGTTGCATGTAGCCTGTTTTCATGAACAAATAAATCGCCCTCACTTTTAGGTTATTTGAAGTGTGCAGCAAAACCCAAAGCCTCAAGCCATTACTGTCCCTGCGGGATGTCACCACAAAGCTCCGCCCTCTATGTCACTATCTTGGCGATGCGGTACACTATTTTTAAAACAAGGAGATACTTTATCCACCAGAAATGGGGCTTGATGCCTGTCGGGAACTAACCGAATTACTTCTACCCAGCCAAGATAAACTACACTCACGAGATCCCCCACCCAGATTTTTCTTCATGAAGCTTCTACTGGCTAACACCATCCGATGCGACTTGCTTCCCACACTGAATTCCCTCGGCTCCTTTACGTGGCCCGCTCGTGCCACATGAGCTCTCATTCATGTACCGCCGCAGCGCTGTGCCCGCAGTTTCAGGCACATATGTGTTTCTCTTCCAACCTCGCTGCGAGCCCGTGATTACGGAAACGTCCTCTGCAGTAACGACACCTCACATGACAGGACCACACAACAGGTGCTCAATAAGTGCCTGTAATGTTTCATTTCCAGAAAAAACTTATTCCTGAAACCGCTGCTATTGGGGGGCAGGGCGAAGGGGAAAGGGGGGGATCCCAAATCTATGCCAAAAAACAGGTGAAAGTCTCACTCACTTCCAGAAAGGGAATGATGCAAAATTTCCAAGAAGAAAAACTGTCCAGTGAATCAACAATATTGACCACATGGAACTTTCCATGATCTCATCAAACATTTCGAGTCTGTTCAAAGCCAACAGATAACTAGTTTACATCTGTCCATTGCACACAGGTCTGATCCTAAAGTCCCTTCAAGAATTCTGCTTCACTGATTCGTCCTTTATACCTTAAAATGATTACAACCAAACATCAGGATTACTGTTTAATTCAGATTGGAATGGACTATTGTTTTTTTTTTTCTTTACCTAACATTGTCTGTGCCCTTACCATGTGCCGGTCACTATGCAAAACTACTTGTGTGATCTCACTTAATATCCAAATAGCAACCATGGAATTGGTTCTTCTATTGATCCCCTTTTACAGGTAAAAAAATGGAGACTTAGAGAGGGCAAATCACACAGCTAGGAACTGGCATATCGACCTAGAGTTGCTGACCGCCACGGACCACATACCATTTGAGGAGTCAGAAAACTACGGCCTGAGGGCCAAATCCAGCCTGCCACACACTTCCCTCAACAAAGTTGGATTGGAACCTAGCAAAGCTTGTTTGCGTGTATATATTGTCTCCGGTGGCTTTCCTATTACAACAGCAGAGTTGAACAGTTGCCACCGAGACTGTATGGCCCATGAAGCCTAAAATATTTACTATCTGGCACTTCACAGAAAAAGTTTGCCAATCCCTGGGCCAGGCCACACTGGCAAAGATAAAATGTTTAAGTGTTAAGGCCCGATATGTCGTACACAGAGTACTGAGCCTGAAACAAAAACGGAAGCTTTTCCGCGACCTTAAAAATTGAGAGTGGGAACAGTCTTTGAGAGTCATCTGCCTTCTGTTCCTGAATTATAAGTTGAGCCTGGCATTAGTAAATGCCTCATTACTCTAACTCGCATTTAGGAACACATATACTTAGGATATTAGAAGATTTTATTGCTTGAAGAATTGTCTGGTAATAAAGAAACTGCCCCGTTGGTCAAACAGTAATAGAAGATTTATCGGTTTCCTATGCAAAATATTATACGCAGACCTAAACAAACTGAGGAAGAAAGTACACGTTCCACATAAAGGACAGATGGGATGCTAGCAGTGGTGTGAACCTTCCTTCCTGCGAGCTCTTAAACCAGCGGAAGTTAGAGAGAGAGAGAGTCTACATTATCCCCAAATGTGCCATCAGGGCATGGACATAATAATGCAGAATGTGGCACTGCTTTGCCTGTGATGAAGGCTGCACTATAACTTTGCCCACAGCCCAATTCATCATCATTTTCCCTTTACCAATTAGCCTCTCCTCCTGTGTCATCCGTCTGTGAATGTCGCCATCAAGACTGAAAGCTCAGTCTCCCTCTCTCCTCCATGCCCCGTATGTAATACCTATCTGAGTCCTTGCACCAAATGCCTTCCTCTCTTTCTATTGATGTGGCTTTCAAGCTAGTTAGGGGTCCCATATTTCCGGCTTAGATGTCTTTGCTTTTTTTTTTTTTTTTTTAGCCAAGCCAGTCTTGGGGTCTCATTGCATCCCACTTTAGTTCCTACTGGGCCACAGGTTATCTTCTAGAAGTGTCTCTAGTTTCTCATTCCTGTACTTCCTTGACTCCTCAGAGGCTACCAAATTAAAGAAAATTCTTGGCCCTGTGACCTCAAGGAATAATAGATAAAGCTCAGTAACCTATTAGGCATACATTAAGTCCACCGGGGTAAGCCAGGGCCTTCTGGAAAACATAGAGATGCACAGAAGATGGCAGCTCACTTTGACTGAGCCAGCAGCCGGGTCCAAGCCGGCTGTGTACACTCCACTGCAATTGACTGACCCTGGCCTTCCATCAAAGGCCCGGTACGTCCCCTGGGCCAAGGAGGGCATGGAGATCGAGAGGACAGGGACAAGCGGTGGAAAAGAAATCCAGACCAATGCAGAGGACTGCAGAGGCCACTCTCCACGCCGCTTCTCCCTGCCGCTGCCATCTCTGGATTTCTTAATACTTTGTAGTCCTTGAAGTGACTTTTAGAAAATTAAACCTGGAATTACATTTATATACTTCCTTTCCAAAATTGAAAACTCCTGGAGGGTAGTGGTCTAGTTTTATGAATCTGTAAACCTCCTCCAACACCCAGCCTGGTACCCAGCTGGAGCTAAATGAAGAACAAAGGGCTACTCCCTCCTCCAGGAAGTATAATGTAGGAATGGAAAAGAAAAGATCGCTCAGAAAATCCATCAACAGAATACCCCCAAGAGGTCCTTTTTTGTGGTTTGTTTATACCCCAACATATATTCACCAGGACTTCCTGAAAATAATTTTCAGGAAACAAAGACCATGAAAAATTAGCTGCCAAATTTGGAATGGTGAGTTTCCGTGGAGGAGGGGGAGGGTCTGCTGTAGGAACGGCCACATAAGGCGACTGGATTTCCTAAGGAGAGTAATTCATTTCACTCCAAAGATGGGGAAAAGCAGCCACTCTCAATCCTGGCTGCATGTAAGAATAGCCTTGGCGGGGGGGGTGGGGGGGTCAGTTTTAAAAATTGGGATGGTCAGGCCAATCTCAGACCAAGGAAATCCAACTCTCTGGGGGTGAACCCAGGCACCTGGGGTTTTATAAACTCCCCAGGACGTTTCCAATGTGCAGCCAAAGTAAAAACTACTGGAGAAAGGGCCTGCGTTGGAATGCTAGCTCCACTAATTACTAATTGTGTGACCTTGAGCGAGATACTCCCTGTGCATCCTTTTTCTTCAACCCCAAATAATCCCTTGACTAGCTATATGACCTCAGCTCAGTTCCCCCAAACCCCCATAAAAAGATAATCCTAATAGTACTTAACCCTCATAGGGTTATTTTCAGCACGGAATGAAAACACATCCAAGTTCTTAGAACAGTGCCCAGCACACTGAAGGCACTCGATACGTGATAGCTATTTTTCTCCTCAAAGGTATAAAGGTTTTATAATACATACCCCAAAAGCAGAAGACTAAATACATAGGATTTGATATAAAAAAAAAGACTGATTAATAAATAACACTTTCTTTTCCCATTCTTACATCCCACTCACAATTACCGCAGAATACAGATCCAACTTGAGGGCCCCCAGGACATAGAAATCTGGCTCTCCAACACTCACCTAGGGTTGCCAGATAGAATACAGGGGCATACTCAACTATTAAAAACTATTCACTGTGTATCTGAAATTCAGATTTACCTAGCCATCCTATATTTGGATTTCTTAAATACTGCTACCCTATATTCACCTGTTATTTAAATTTAGGCTAAAACTGAGGCAGGGGAGGCGGAGTCCAGTCCATGGAGACACAAAAATATATATCGATATCTGGGACCTTTGCTGCTTTGTTCTCTGGTAGGCAAAAGAAATATTACTACAGTTTATAAGCAACTCGCCAGCTACCTACGTAGGGTTAAGTTAACGCATTGTTAAAGTGAACGAAAACCAGGAGGAAACTATTCAAAGGCAAAGGAGGAAAAGAAGGGAGAAATCTTTCCTAAACTGATGCCTCTATTTTGCAGTCACTTATCACAATACATAAAACTGAACTGCAGATTTGCACAGAAACTCTTGCCTCCTGGTGCAACAGGCTGCAACCCACAGGGCAAAAGCTTCACTATAAATTATTTAGCCCTATAAAGGATGCAATATCAAAACCCAAAGACAGGCTATAGGCTTTGAGAATTCTATGCCCTACGGATCCCCAAGGGTCATGTGTTTTATTTTTTATTTTGTTTTAACCCTCTCTTTACAAAAAAAAAAGCTAAGTTTATTTTACTTTTTCAAAGCAATTTTTCCTATTAGAAGGCAGCAAAAACAGGCACATCAGAAAAACAACTTTCTCGAAATCCATCTCACAAGGTATTTATACTGAATTCCCAAAACAAGGTCCCAGGGGAAATGTTCAGTGCTGAATGATGTCCGCCACAATATGGGGTTATGTGTAAGAAACGGAAGATTAAAACACTACAGAAGTTAAGAAGCATTAAGAGCCAATGAGTCAGCTGGTTCTGTAAGAATTGAATTAAATCAGCCACTAGATTGTTCATTGATTATCACAAACAGCGAAAGCTCTCCTGCAAAGGCATGCTTTCCAGTTCACTTGGCTAATCCCTTCTGAACAAGGATCCAAGGAATGAATATTATTTATCCAATGGCAAGCTGCACAAATTAATCTCACCAAGCACCATGCTGGCAGCCAAATACAATCGGTAAAATAATTCCAGACTATCATTATAAGCCAATAACAAGAACTAAAGCTCTGTTACCCAAAGCCCTCCAAAAAAAGAAAAAAAAATCCCAAGTTATAAAAGGTTCAAAATGACACCCCACCACTTCATAGCCAACTACTTTGGACTGGTGGGTCACATGGAAATATTTTTTAAAAAGGAGAAAGATAAGGTAGAAGCTATTTTGTTTTTTAACAGAAGAAAACTAAAAGGCCAAAAAAGGCACACCATTCATCAATCTGGGCAAAATTCACATTAAAACCCAAACTTTAATGAGCACATAGCAGCAGCGTTACCCTCCGTTTGCTTAGGTTAAGTTACCGCATGTACTAATAACCTAAAGGACTTTGAAATAATCTGATTGGGTAATTTTTAATACAAACAGTAGAAACTAACTCATTTTACTGGACAAGCGGCAGATTCAGACAGCAACCCACAGGACCCTGAAGCCAGTTATTGGCAAAGTTCCAGCTCCACAAGGTGGTTAATAATACACGGTGCAGAGACAGCACAAAGGAAGGGGCCAGGAGGACAAGAAATGCCCCATTCACGACGCCCCGCATCCCTGGCACAGCCTGTCTGAATGCTGCTCTTATGAGGCTGCCAGCTTTGAAAGTAAAAAAAGAAAAAGAGGAAAAAAATATGTGTAACTTAAGTCGGAAAGAAGGGAGTTCTCTGTTTGCTGTGCTTGCTAAGAGACAGAGGAAGACACTGCCAAAGAACCTTCATCTTCACGCAGAGAAGCTTATTTCTTTTTGGCCGCTGGATATGCAGTTTAGAAAGCAACCACATCAGCTTAATAAGAAGCGTGTTAATGGGGCAAAAACAGAGCCCTGCAGGTGGAGGTGGCCACGTGACTGCAGGAGCCTCCTAGCTGTCGGCCTGGGAGACACTGCCCAGGGCTCAGAATGTCACGTGTGAAACCCTACCCCAGAGGTCAATGCGCTATGCTCTGTGCTCCAGCGGTTTCTCTGAAGTTCCACTGACTGGATGTTGCCTGGCGTGCTTTTCTTTCATTCAAGGTCAGGATCAATTCTATACACCCATTCACCTCAAGGTAAAATGACATTGTGCTGCCCTCATGGGGCTGAACGCCACCAGTCTTGCGGAGGGAAGAAAGACCTTGAATAAAGGAAGAACGATGCTGAGAGTATGAAATGAGTTTCTAACTCTTCAGCTACTGTCAGGCTTGAAATAGGTCCGATTCAAGAGGGTATTTTCTGCTACAGTTCTGTTTGAACAAGTGACCTGAGTTAAGAAAATGAAATACTGAAAGGGAAAGCCAAACATTGACGAGTGTGTGTGTGTGTGTGTGTGTGTGTGTGT